>NC_141888.1:13613381-13920334 GCF_030686135.1 Camelina sativa
GCTCGGATTGGTATGATTCCACTTCCACTGGCAAGATGACTCTGTGGTCTCGAACTTTAATGAAGAACGCGGAAGCCGAATCGCAGTGGAAGGGTTTCGTCCGAGTCGATCTTTGAGACGCTTCGGCTGAGCTTTAAGTAAAGACTTTTGCTTGTGGCCGAGCAGAATCTGTGAGGTACGGTCTGAAGTCACTTGATCTCCCCCGTAACCTTTACTTGATGATGGGCTGAAACCTCATCACCTCAGTTGAAGCCTTGTGCATCACCGTTCTTGTGCACATCCAATCAACAGTTGAAACCTTGTGCATCACCTTTCCTAAAGACCATTGTGCACATCCGATCAACAACTTGGCACTAACACACATGCTCTTGGACTGATTCATCACCTTCCACCAGCTTAACAAAGACTTGGTGGCCCTTGGTTCTAACTCCAGGCATTGTGCTGCGCTCTTACATGGCTATCTTGTAGCCTTCAACCTCGCCACTTCTTCTCCTTGAGATAGTGAGCGAGCTCCACACAATCTTCAATGCTGAAACTGAAACCAAAAATCAATGGAACAGATTCTAAACAGGAGATTGTTAGAGATTAGAGAATAGAGAATATAGAATATTACTGAAAATAAAATAGAATTTAGAGAATAAGTAACCAGAGAGAATAGAGTATAGTAGAGTATATGGGCGGAAGTATAAGGTGAGTGGAGAGTAGAATAGAGAATTTGCTCAAGAGTTCTTATGGACAGAGTTATACTCTGTTTTCTTGAGTTTGCAGAAGCTTTGACAGCCAAGAGCATCCAACATTCAACAAGACTTTGGTGCTTTAATGGCTGAAACACATGGACCGTTTGGAAAATTAATTTCTCCAACGGTTTGGACCTAACTCATGGTAGAATCACTTAAACAAAGTGTTCTCCAAGATCTTAAGGCTTTAGATCCACGAAAATAACATATAGAAGATGTTTTTCGTGGTCCCAAGCAAAGAAGAAACAACAAAAGCCTTTGGAACAACCTATTGTCCAACGGTTAAAAGAATGCATCTTTGAACAGCTTTAGTCTAGTTGACCAAGCGGACATGAGATGCGAAAATTAAGATCTCTCTCTTCTTCAAGCTTGAATCTGGACACACCATAGGGCCAGAAACAAAGCTTTCTCAACATTGAGAAGAAGAAGTAGTGATTTAGTAATTAAGCCTTTAAAGGAAATTTAACAAAAGCAAAATCAAACCTTTAGAGGAAAATTAACTAAATCCTAAGAGAGCTAAATCCTAAGAATTTCGTGGCTCATACAAGCACACAAGAACCGTGAATCCTCACCATGAACAACACAATTTGCTCAATGGTTCATCACTTCCCACACATCCCAAAATAAACAAAGCTATTACCAAATCGGTAAAGCTTAAGGATGGGGCTTGTAAAATCGATTTCTTTCCACACACTTGGTCTATGAACTCTACAAAGACCCAAGACCAAGCTTACTCAACATTGAGCTGCTAGAGAATCGATTTAACAACAAAAGCAAAATTAAAGTTTTAAAGAAACTAAGCTAAGCGATTTAACACCTAGGCTAGGATTAAAACTTTAATTAAGCTAACTCCTAAGAGAACCAACTTGAGAACGAGTTTGAGTCACCAAGAACAGAGCCTGCTCTGATACCATGTTGGGATTTATGAGACAAAGCTCATAAGAGAGGGTAGACAAACACTTGGTGAATGAATCCCCCTTTACCCACAACAAACTAACTCATTATCAAGGGGGAGGAGAGGACATCAACTTGTGATGAACTCCCCATAATCTAGGCTTAGTAAAGAGTAAATAAGAAGAGTTTAGGTGGGATTTGATAAGAGAATAGGCTGCCTTAAGGGCAGCCTCTAACCGCTAATCCTACACCACTCTACATTGTTGATAAGAACAAGAACAAGAGGTGTAGAGAGGGAATCGGTTTCTCTTATTGAATAATGTTGTGTTGTGTTACAAAATGAGAGATTACAATGCTTAATATAGGAGAACAAATGTATATGGCCGTTTGAGATAAATGAGAGGTGAGAGTGACATATAGCCGTTGGTGCACAAGTGGGTGTATGGTGAAAGGGACAGCTCCTTCCCTTGGTTGTCTCATTCTTCACCAACCAAGGTCTCACATGCTTCCTTCCTTCCCTTCTTTTCCCTTTGTGAGACATTTAACTTCTTCTTGGGCCTCTTCTTCTTATAAGGCCTTTACTTCACAATTCTTCTCACATTGCTCTTATGGCCTTGCTGACCACTCTCATTGTTCTCACGGCCCACATGTCCTTATTGGCCACTCTTATTGTGCTCACGGCCTTACTGGCCGCTCCCACACCACTCATGGCCTTACCGGCCACACTTCTTGTACTAGCAGCCTTACCGGCCACTCTCTTCTTCCTTGTGCAGCTCGGCCTCACCGGCCTCACTCTCTCTTCTCCTTCATATATACTAATAGAGATAGATGTGGAGAGTTTAAAAGCCACTTATACCCATTTTGTCCCAAAACAGGCTAACAGCAAGAAAACATTGCTTAGAAGCTGTAAACAGCTATGTTAGTGTTTCTGGGGTTAAAATGTGTCTTAATCCAATGCAACTAACTAATTATAAGAGTTTGAGATAGATGTGGAGAGTTTAAAAGCCACTTATACCCATTTTGTCCTAAAACAGGCTAAAACCAAGAAAACATTGCTTAGAAACTGTAAACAGCTATGTTAGTGTTTATGGGGTTAAAATGTGTCTTAATCCAATGCAACTAACTAATTATAAGAGTTTGAGATAGATGTGGAGAGTTTAAAAGCCACTTATACCCATTTTGTCCCAAAACAGGCTAAAACCTAGAAAACATTGCTTAGAAGCTGTAAACAGCTATGTTAGTGTTTCTGGGGCTAAAAATGTGTCTTAATCCAATGCAACTAACTAATTATAAGAGTTTGAGATAGATGTGGAGAGTTTAAAAGCCACTTATACCCATTTTGTCCCAAAACAGGCTAACAGCAAGAAAACATTGCTTAGTAGCTGTAAATAGCTATGTTAGTGTTTATGGGGTTAAAATGTGTCTTAATCCAATGCAACTAACTAAGTATAAGAGTTTGAGATAGATGTGGAGAGTTGAAAAGCCACTTATACCCATTTTGTCCCAAAACAGGCTAAAACCAATAAAACATTGCTTAGAAGGTGTAAATAGCTATGTTAGTGTTTATGGGGTTAAAATGTGTCTTAATCCAATGCAACTAACTAATTATAAGAGTTTGAGATAGATGTGGAGAGTTTAAAAGACACTTATACCCATTTTGTCCCAAAACAGGCTAAAACCTAGAAAACATTGCTTAGAAGCTGTAAACAGCTATGTTAGTGTTTCTGGGGCTAAAAATGTGTCTTAATCCAATGCAACTAACTAATTATAAGAGTTTGAGATAGATGTGGAGAGTTTAAAAGCCACTTATACCCATTTTGTCCCAAAACAGGCTAACAGCAAGAAAACATTGCTTAGTAGCTGTAAATAGCTATGTTAGTGTTTATGGGGTTAAAATGTGTCTTAATCCAATGCAACTAACTAAGTATAAGAGTTTGAGATAGATGTGGAAAGTTTAAAAGCCACTTATACCCATTTTGTCCCAAAACAGGCTAAAACCAATAAAACATTGCTTAGAAGGTGTAAATAGCTATGTTAGTGTTTATGGGGTTAAAATGTGTCTTAATCCAATGCAACTAACTAATTATAAGAGTTTGAGATAGATGTGGAGAGTTTAAAAGCCACTTATACCCATTTTGTCCTAAAACAGGCTAAAACCAAGAAAACATTGCTTAGAAGCTGTAAACAGCTATGTTAGTGTTTATGGGGTTAAAATGTGTCTTAATCCAATGCAAATAACTAATTATAAGAGTTTGAGATAGATGTGGAGAGTTTAAAAGCCACTTATACCCATTTTGTCCCAAAACAGGCTAAAACCTAGAAAACATTGCTTACAAGCTGTAAACAGCTATGTTAGTGTTTCTGGGGCTAAAAATGTGTCTTAATCCAATGCAACTAACTAATTATAAGAGTTTGAGATAGATGTGGAGAGTTTAAAAGCCACTTATACCCATTTTGTCCCAAAACAGGCTAACAGCAAGAAAACATTGCTTCGTAGCTGTAAATAGCTATGTTAGTGTTTATGGGGTTAAAATGTGTCTTAATCCAATGCAACTAACTAAGTATAAGAGTTTGAGATAGATGTGGAGAGTTTAAAAGCCACTTATACCCATTTTGTCCCAAAACAGGCTAAAACCAATAAAACATTGCTTAGAAGGTGTAAATAGCTATGTTAGTGTTTATGGGGTTAAAATGTGTCTTAATCCAATGCAACTAACTAATTATAAGAGTTTGAGATAGATGTGGAGAGTTTAAAAGACACTTATACCCATTTTGTCCCAAAAAAGGCTAAACCAAGAAAACATTGCTTAGAAGCTGTAAACAGCTATGTTAGTGTTTCTGGGGTTAAAATGTGTCTTAATCCAATGCAACTAACTAATTATAAGAGTTTGAGATAGATGTGGAGAGTTTAAAAGCCACTTATACCCATTTTGTCCCAAAACAGGCTAAAACCAAGAAAACATTGCTTAGAAGTTGTAAACTGCTATGTTAGTGTTTATGGGGTTAAAATGTGTCTTAATGCAATGCAACTAACTAATTATAAGAGTTTGAGATAGATGTGGAGAGTTTACAAGCCACTTATACCCATTTTGTCCCAAAACAGGCTAAAACCTAGAAAACATTGCTTAGTAGCTGTAAACAGCTATGTTAGTGTTTCTGGGGTTAAAAATGTGTCTTAATCCAATGCAACTAACTAATTATAAGAGTTTGAGATAGATGTGGAGAGTTTAAAAGCCACTTATACCCATTTTGTCCCAAAACAGGCTAAAACCTAGAAAACATTGCTTAGAAGCTGTAAACAGCTATGTTAGTGTTTCTGGGGCTAAAAATGTGTCTTAATCCAATGCAACTAACTAATTATAAGAGTTTGAGATAGATGTGGAGAGTTTAAAAGCCACTTATACCCATTTTGTCCCAAAACAGGCTAACAGCAAGAAAACATTGCTTAGTAGCTATAAACAGCTATGTTAGTGTTTATGGGGTTAAAATGTGTCTTAATCCAATGCAACTAACTAAGTATAAGAGTTTGAGATAGATGTGGAGAGTTTAAAAGCCACTTATACCCATTTTGTCCCAAAACAGGCTAAAACCAATAAAACATTGCTTAGAAGGTGTAAATAGCTATGTTAGTGTTTATGGGGTTAAAATGTGTCTTAATCCAATGCAACTAACTAATTATAAGAGTTTGAGATAGATGTGGAGAGTTTAAAAGCCACTTATACCCATTTTGTCCTAAAACAGGCTAAAACCAAGAAAACATTGCTTAGAAGCTGTAAACAGCTATGTTAGTGTTTATGGGGTTAAAATGTGTCTTAATCCAATGCAAATAACTAATTATAAGAGTTTGAGATAGATGTGGAGAGTTTAAAAGCCACTTATACCCATTTTGTCCCAAAACAGGCTAAAACCTAGAAAACATTGCTTAGAAGCTGTAAACAGCTATGTTAGTGTTTCTGGGGCTAAAAATGTGTCTTAATCCAATGCAACTAACTAATTATAAGAGTTTGAGATAGATGTGGAGAGTTTAAAAGCCACTTATACCCATTTTGTCCCAAAACAGGCTAACAGCAAGAAAACATTGCTTCGTAGCTGTAAATAGCTATGTTAGTGTTTATGGGGTTAAAATGTGTCTTAATCCAATGCAACTAACTAAGTATAAGAGTTTGAGATAGATGTGGAGAGTTTAAAAGCCACTTATACCCATTTTGTCCCAAAACAGGCTAAAACCATTAAAACATTGCTTAGAAGGTGTAAATAGCTATGTTAGTGTTTATGGGGTTAAAATGTGTCTTAATCCAATGCAACTAACTAATTATAAGAGTTTGAGATAGATGTGGAGAGTTTAAAAGACACTTATACCCATTTTGTCCCAAAAAAGGCTAAACCAAGAAAACATTGCTTAGAAGCTGTAAACAGCTATGTTAGTGTTTCTGGGGTTAAAATGTGTCTTAATCCAATGCAACTAACTAATTATAAGAGTTTGAGATAGATGTGGAGAGTTTAAAAGCCACTTATACCCATTTTGTCCCAAAACAGGCTAAAACCAAGAAAACATTGCTTAGAAGTTGTAAACTGCTATGTTAGTGTTTATGGGGTTAAAATGTGTCTTAATGCAATTCAACTAACTAATTATAAGATTTTGAGATAGATGTGGAGAGTTTACAAGCCACTTATACCCATTTTGTCCCAAAACAGGCTAAAACCTAGAAAACATTGCTTAGTAGCTGTAAACAGCTATGTTAGTGTTTCTGGGGTTAAAAATGTGTCTTAATCCAATGCAACTAACTAATTATAAGAGTTTGAGATAGATGTGGAGAGTTTAAAAGCCACTTATACCCATTTTGTCCCAAAACAGGCTAAAACCTAGAAAACATTGCTTAGAAGCTGTAAACAGCTATGTTAGTGTTTCTGGGGCTAAAAATGTGTCTTAATCCAATGCAACTAACTAATTATAAGAGTTTGAGATAGATGTGGAGAGTTTAAAAGCCACTTATACCCATTTTGTCCCAAAACAGGCTAACAGCAAGAAAACATTGCTTAGTAGCTGTAAACAGCTATGTTAGTGTTTATGGGGTTAAAATGTGTCTTAATCCAATGCAACTAACTAAGTATAAGAGTTTGAGATAGATGTGGAGAGTTTAAAAGCCACTTATACCCATTTTGTCCCAAAACAGGCTAAAACCAATAAAACATTGCTTAGAAGGTGTAAATAGCTATGTTAGTGTTTATGGGGTTAAAATGTGTCTTAATCCAATGCAACTAACTAATTATAAGAGTTTGAGATAGATGTGGAGAGTTTAAAAGCCACTTATACCCATTTTGTCCCAAAACAGGCTAAAACCTAGAAAACATTGCTTAGAAGCTGTAAACAGCTATGTTAGTGTTTCTGGGGCTAAAAATGTGTCTTAATCCAATGCAACTAACTAATTATAAGAGTTTGAGATAGATGTGGAGAGTTTAAAAGCCACTTATACCCATTTTGTCCCAAAACAGGCTAACAGCAAGAAAACATTGCTTAGTAGCTGTAAATAGCTATGTTAGTGTTTATGGGGTTAAAAATGTGTCTTAATCCAATGCAACTAACTAATTATAAGAGTTTGAGATAGATGTGGAGAGTTTAAAAGCCACTTATACCCATTTTGTCCCAAAACAGGCTAAAACCTAGAAAACATTGCTTAGAAGCTGTAAACAGCTATGTTAGTGTTTCTGGGGCTAAAAATGTGTCTTAATCCAATGCAACTAACTAATTATAAGAGTTTGAGATAGATGTGGAGAGTTTAAAAGCCACTTATACCCATTTTGTCCCAAAACAGGCTAACAGCAAGAAAACATTGCTTAGTAGCTGTAAACAGCTATGTTAGTGTTTATGGGGTTAAAATGTGTCTTAATCCAATGCAACTAACTAAGTATAAGAGTTTGAGATAGATGTGGAGAGTTTAAAAGCCACTTATACCCATTTTGTCCCAAAACAGGCTAAAACCAATAAAACATTGCTTAGAAGGTGTAAATAGCTATGTTAGTGTTTATGGGGTTAAAATGTGTCTTAATCCAATGCAACTAACTAATTATAAGAGTTTGAGATAGATGTGGAGAGTTTAAAAGCCACTTATACCCATTTTGTCCTAAAACAGGCTAAAACCAAGAAAACATTGCTTAGAAGCTGTAAACAGCTATGTTAGTGTTTATGGGGTTAAAATGTGTCTTAATCCAATGCAAATAACTAATTATAAGAGTTTGAGATAGATGTGGAGAGTTTAAAAGCCACTTATACCCATTTTGTCCCAAAACAGGCTAAAACCTAGAAAACATTGCTTAGAAGCTGTAAACAGCTATGTTAGTGTTTCTGGGGCTAAAAATGTGTCTTAATCCAATGCAACTAACTAATTATAAGAGTTTGAGATAGATGTGGAGAGTTTAAAAGCCACTTATACCCATTTTGTCCCAAAACAGGCTAACAGCAAGAAAACATTGCTTCGTAGCTGTAAATAGCTATGTTAGTGTTTATGGGGTTAAAATGTGTCTTAATCCAATGCAACTAACTAAGTATAAGAGTTTGAGATAGATGTGGAGAGTTTAAAAGCCACTTATACCCATTTTGTCCCAAAACAGGCTAAAACCAATAAAACATTGCTTAGAAGGTGTAAATAGCTATGTTAGTGTTTATGGGGTTAAAATGTGTCTTAATCCAATGCAACTAACTAATTATAAGAGTTTGAGATAGATGTGGAGAGTTTAAAAGACACTTATACCCATTTTGTCCCAAAAAAGGCTAAACCAAGAAAACATTGCTTAGAAGCTGTAAACAGCTATGTTAGTGTTTCTCGGGTTAAAATGTGTCTTAATCCAATGCAACTAACTAATTATAAGAGTTTGAGATAGATGTGGAGAGTTTAAAAGCCACTTATACCCATTTTGTCCCAAAACAGGCTAAAACCAAGAAAACATTGCTTAGAAGTTGTAAACTGCTATGTTAGTGTTTATGGGGTTAAAATGTGTCTTAATGCAATTCAACTAACTAATTATAAGAGTTTGAGATAGATGTGGAGAGTTTACAAGCCACTTATACCCATTTTGTCCCAAAACAGGCTAAAACCTAGAAAACATTGCTTAGTAGCTGTAAACAGCTATGTTAGTGTTTCTGGGGTTAAAAATGTGTCTTAATCCAATGCAACTAACTAATTATAAGAGTTTGAGATAGATGTGGAGAGTTTAAAAGCCACTTATACCCATTTTGTCCCAAAACAGGCTAAAACCTAGAAAACATTGCTTAGAAGCTGTAAACAGCTATGTTAGTGTTTCTGGGGCTAAAAATGTGTCTTAATCCAATGCAACTAACTAATTATAAGAGTTTGAGATAGATGTGGAGAGTTTAAAAGCCACTTATACCCATTTTGTCCCAAAACAGGCTAACAGCAAGAAAACATTGCTTAGTAGCTGTAAACAGCTATGTTAGTGTTTATGGGGTTAAAATGTGTCTTAATCCAATGCAACTAACTAAGTATAAGAGTTTGAGATAGATGTGGAGAGTTTAAAAGCCACTTATACCCATTTTGTCCCAAAACAGGCTAAAACCAATAAAACATTGCTTAGAAGGTGTAAATAGCTATGTTAGTGTTTATGGGGTTAAAATGTGTCTTAATCCAATGCAACTAACTAATTATAAGAGTTTGAGATAGATGTGGAGAGTTTAAAAGCCACTTATACCCATTTTGTCCCAAAACAGGCTAAAACCTAGAAAACATTGCTTAGAAGCTGTAAACAGCTATGTTAGTGTTTCTGGGGCTAAAAATGTGTCTTAATCCAATGCAACTAACTAATTATAAGAGTTTGAGATAGATGTGGAGAGTTTAAAAGCCACTTATACCCATTTTGTCCCAAAACAGGCTAACAGCAAGAAAACATTGCTTAGTAGCTGTAAATAGCTATGTTAGTGTTTATGGGGTTAAAATGTGTCTTAATCCAATGCAACTAACTAAGTATAAGAGTTTGAGATAGATGTGGAAAGTTTAAAAGCCACTTATACCCATTTTGTCCCAAAACAGGCTAAAACCAATAAAACATTGCTTAGAAGGTGTAAATAGCTATGTTAGTGTTTATGGGGTTAAAATGTGTCTTAATCCAATGCAACTAACTAATTATAAGAGTTTGAGATAGATGTGGAGAGTTTAAAAGCCACTTATACCCATTTTGTCCTAAAACAGGCTAAAACCAAGAAAACATTGCTTAGAAGCTGTAAACAGCTATGTTAGTGTTTATGGGGTTAAAATGTGTCTTAATCCAATGCAAATAACTAATTATAAGAGTTTGAGATAGATGTGGAGAGTTTAAAAGCCACTTATACCCATTTTGTCCCAAAACAGGCTAAAACCTAGAAAACATTGCTTAGAAGCTGTAAACAGCTATGTTAGTGTTTCTGGGGCTAAAAATGTGTCTTAATCCAATGCAACTAACTAATTATAAGAGTTTGAGATAGATGTGGAGAGTTTAAAAGCCACTTATACCCATTTTGTCCCAAAACAGGCTAACAGCAAGAAAACATTGCTTCGTAGCTGTAAATAGCTATGTTAGTGTTTATGGGGTTAAAATGTGTCTTAATCCAATGCAACTAACTAAGTATAAGAGTTTGAGATAGATGTGGAGAGTTTAAAAGCCACTTATACCCATTTTGTCCCAAAACAGGCTAAAACCAATAAAACATTGCTTAGAAGGTGTAAATAGCTATGTTAGTGTTTATGGGGTTAAAATGTGTCTTAATCCAATGCAACTAACTAATTATAAGAGTTTGAGATAGATGTGGAGAGTTTAAAAGACACTTATACCCATTTTGTCCCAAAAAAGGCTAAACCAAGAAAACATTGCTTAGAAGCTGTAAACAGCTATGTTAGTGTTTCTGGGGTTAAAATGTGTCTTAATCCAATGCAACTAACTAATTATAAGAGTTTGAGATAGATGTGGAGAGTTTAAAAGCCACTTATACCCATTTTGTCCCAAAACAGGCTAAAACCAAGAAAACATTGCTTAGAAGTTGTAAACTGCTATGTTAGTGTTTATGGGGTTAAAATGTGTCTTAATGCAATGCAACTAACTAATTATAAGAGTTTGAGATAGATGTGGAGAGTTTACAAGCCACTTATACCCATTTTGTCCCAAAACAGGCTAAAACCTAGAAAACATTGCTTAGTAGCTGTAAACAGCTATGTTAGTGTTTCTGGGGTTAAAAATGTGTCTTAATCCAATGCAACTAACTAATTATAAGAGTTTGAGATAGATGTGGAGAGTTTAAAAGCCACTTATACCCATTTTGTCCCAAAACAGGCTAAAACCTAGAAAACATTGCTTAGAAGCTGTAAACAGCTATGTTAGTGTTTCTGGGGCTAAAAATGTGTCTTAATCCAATGCAACTAACTAATTATAAGAGTTTGAGATAGATGTGGAGAGTTTAAAAGCCACTTATACCCATTTTGTCCCAAAACAGGCTAACAGCAAGAAAACATTGCTTAGTAGCTGTAAACAGCTATGTTAGTGTTTATGGGGTTAAAATGTGTCTTAATCCAATGCAACTAACTAAGTATAAGAGTTTGAGATAGATGTGGAGAGTTTAAAAGCCACTTATACCCATTTTGTCCCAAAACAGGCTAAAACCAATAAAACATTGCTTAGAAGGTGTAAATAGCTATGTTAGTGTTTATGGGGTTAAAATGTGTCTTAATCCAATGCAACTAACTAATTATAAGAGTTTGAGATAGATGTGGAGAGTTTAAAAGCCACTTATACCCATTTTGTCCCAAAAAAGGCTAAACCAAGAAAACATTGCTTAGAAGCTGTAAACAGCTATGTTAGTGTTTCTGGGGTTAAAATGTGTCTTAATCCAATGCAACTAACTAATTATAAGAGTTTGAGATAGATGTGGAGAGTTTAAAAGCCACTTATACCCATTTTGTCCCAAAACAGGCTAAAACCAAGAAAACATTGCTTAGAAGTTGTAAACTGCTATGTTAGTGTTTATGGGGTTAAAATGTGTCTTAATCCAATGCAACTAACTAATTATAAGAGTTTGAGATAGATGTGGAGAGTTTAAAAGCCACTTATACCCATTTTGTCCCAAAACAGGCTAAAACCTAGAAAACATTGCTTAGTAGCTGTAAACAGCTATGTTAGTGTTTCTGGGGTTAAAAATGTGTCTTAATCCAATGCAACTAACTAATTATAAGAGTTTGAGATAGATGTGGAGAGTTTAAAAGCCACTTATACCCATTTTGTCCCAAAACAGGCTAACAGTAAGAAAACATTGCTTAGTAGCTGTAAACAGCATTGTTAGTGTTTATGGGGTTAAAATGTGTTTTAATCCAAATCAACTAACTAAGTATAAGAGTTTGAGATAGATGTGGAGAGTTTAAAAGCCACTTATACCCATTTTGTCCCAAAACAGGCTAAAACTAATAAAACATTGCTTAGAAGCTGTAAACAGCTATGTTAGTGTTTATGGGGTTAAAATGTGTCTTAATCCAATGCAACTAACTAATTATAAGAGTTTGAGATAGATGTGGAGAGTTTAAAAGCCACTTATACCCATTTTGTCCCAAAACAGGCTAAAACCAAGAAAACATTGCTTAGAAGCTGTAAACAGCTATGTTAGTGTTTCTGGGGTTAAAATGTGTCTTAATCCAATGCAACTAACTAATTATAAGAGTTTGAGATAGATGTGGAGAGTTTAAAAGCCATTTATACCCATTTTGTCCCAAAACAGGCTAAAACCAAGAAAACATTGCTTAGAAGCTGTAAACAGCTATGTTAGTTTTTATGGGGTTAAAATGTGTCTTAATCCAATGCAACTAACTAATTATAAGAGTTTGAGATAGATGTGGAGAGTTTAAAAGCCACTTATACCCATTTTGTCCCAAAACAGGCTAAACCAAGAAAACATTGCTTAGAAGCTATAAACAGCTATGTTAGTGTTTCTGGGGTTAAAATGTGTCTTAATCCAATGCAACTAACTAATTATAAGAGTTTGAGATAGATGTGGAGAGTTTAAAAGCCACTTATACCCATTTTGTCCCAAAACAGGCTAAAACCTAGAAAACATTGCTTAGTAGCTGTAAACAGCTATGTTAGTGTTTCTGGGGTTAAAAATGTGTCTTAATCCAATGCAACTAACTAATTATAAGAGTTTGAGATAGATGTGGAGAGTTTAAAAGCCACTTATACCCATTTTGTCCCAAAACAGGCTAAAACCTAGAAAACATTGCTTAGAAGCTGTAAACAGCTATGTTAGTGTTTCTGGGGCTAAAAATGTGTCTTAATCCAATGCAACTAACTAATTATAAGAGTTTGAGATAGATGTGGAGAGTTTAAAAGCCACTTATACCCATTTTGTCCCAAAACAGGCTAACAGCAAGAAAACATTGCTTAGTAGCTGTAAACAGCTATGTTAGTGTTTATGGGGTTAAAATGTGTCTTAATCCAATGCAACTAACTAAGTATAAGAGTTTGAGATAGATGTGGAGAGTTTAAAAGCCACTTATACCCATTTTGTCCCAATAAAGGCTAAAACCAAGAAAACATTGCTTAGAAGCTGTAAACAGCTATGTTAGTGTTTCTGGGGTTAAAAATGTGTCTTAATCCAATGCAACTAACTAATTATAAGAGTTTGAGATAGATGTGGAGAGTTTAAAAGCCACTTATACCCATTTTGTCCCAAAACAGGCTAACAGCAAGAAAACATTGCTTAGTAGCTGTATATGTTAGTGTTTATGGGGTTAAAATGTGTCTTAATCCAATGCAACTAACTAAGTATAAGAGTTTGAGATAGATGTGGAGAGTTTAAAAGCCACTTATACCCATTTTGTCCCAAAACAGGCTAAAACCAATAAAACATTGCTTAGAAGCTGTAAACAGCTATGTTAGTGTTTATGGGGTTAAAATGTGTCTTAATCCAATGCATCTAACTAATTATAAGAGTTTGAGATAGATGTGGAGAGTTTAAAAGCCACTTATACCCATTTTGTCCCAATAAAGGCTAAAACCAAGAAAACATTGCTTAGAAGCTGTAAACAGCTATGTTAGTGTTTCTGGGGTTAAAATGTGTCTTAATCCAATGTAACTAACTAATTATAAGAGTTTGAGATAGATGTGGAGAGTTTAAAAGCCACTTATACCCATTTTGTCCCAAAACAGGCTAACAGCAAGAAAACATTGCTTAGAAGCTGTAAACAGCTATGTTAGTGTTTCTGGGGTTAAAATGTTTCTTAATCCAATGCAACTAACTAATTATAAGAGTTTGAGATAGATGTGGAGAGTTTAAAAGCCACTTATACCCATTTTGTCCTAAAACAGGCTAAAACCAAGAAAACATTGCTTAGAAGCTGTAAACAGCTATGTTAGTGTTTATGGGGTTAAAATGTGTCTTAATCCAATGCAACTAACTAATTATAAGAGTTTGAGATAGATGTGGAGAGTTTAAAAGCCACTTATACCCATTTTGTCCCAAAACAGGCTAAAACCTAAAAAATATTGCTTAGAAGCTGTAAACAGCTATGTTAGTGTTTCTGGGGCTAAAAATGTGTCTTAATCCAATGCAACTAACTAATTATAAGAGTTTGAGATAGATGTGGAGAGTTTAAAAGCCACTTATACCCATTTTGTCCCAAAACAGGCTAACAGCAAGAAAACATTGCTTAGTATTAGTATATATGAAGGAGAAGAGAGAGTGAGGCCGGTGAGGCCGAGCTGCACAAGGAAGAAGAGAGTGGCCGGTAAGGCTGCTAGTACAAGAAGTGTGGCCGGTAAGGCCATGAGTGGTGTGGGAGCGGCCAGTAAGGCCGTGAGCACAATAAGAGTGGCCAATAAGGCCATGTGGGCCGTGAGCACAATGAGAGTGGTTAGCAAGGCCATAGGTGCAATGTGAGAAGAATTGTGAAGTAAAGGCCTTATAAGAAGAAGAGGCCCAAGAGGAAGTTAAATATCTCACAAGGAAAAGGAAGAAGGATCTAATGGCCACAAAGAAAGGAAAGAAGGGAGGATCTAACGGTCACAAGGAATGGAAGGGAAGGAGAATCTCGTGCCTTTGGTAGGAGAAAGAAAGAAGGAGTCGCTTTCACCATCCTTTACTCGAGACAAACGGCTACAAGTCTCTATCACCTTCTTCTTCTCTCTAACGGTCATATGACCTTGTATTCTCCTATATTAAGCTTTGTATTTCACCTCATATGTAACACAACACAACATTATTCAATAAGAGAAACCGATTCCCTCTCTACACCTCTTGTTCTTGTTCTTATCAACAATGTAGAGTGGTGTAGGATTAGCGGTTAGAGGCTGCCCTTAAGGCAGCCTATTCTCTTATCAAATCCCACCTAAACTCTTCTTATTTACTCTTTACTAAGCCTAGATTATGGGGAGTTCATCACAAGTTGATGTCCTCTCCTCCCCCTTGATAATGAGTTAGTTTGTTGTGGGTAAAGGGGGATTCATTCACCAAGTGTTTGTCTACCCTCTCTTATGAGCTTTGTCTCATAAATCCCAACATGGTATCAGAGCAGGCTCTGTTCTTGGTGACTCAAACTCGTTCTCAAGTTGGTTCTCTTAGGAGTTAGCTTAATTAAAGTTTTAATCCTAGCCTAGGTGTTAAATCGCTTAGCTTAGTTTCTTTAAAACTTTAATTTTGCTTTTGTTGTTAAATCGATTCTCTAGCAGCTCAATGTTGAGTAAGCTTGGTCTTGGGTCTTTGTAGAGTTCATAGACCAAGTGTGTGAAAGAAATCGATTTAAAAACCTCATCCTTAGGCTTCACCGATTGGGTAAAAGCTTGGGTTTAAATTGAGGTGGTGATGAACCAAGGAGCAAATTGTTCTTGTTCTTGGTAAGGATTCACGTGTTTTTAGGCTTGTATAGAGCCACGAAATCCTTAGGATTTTTCCTAGGATTCTCTTAAGATTTAGTTAATTTTCCTTTAAAGGTTTAATTTTGCTTTTGTTAAATTTCCTTTAAAGTTTAATTACTAAATCACTTCTTCTTCTTCTCAAGGTTGAGAAAGCTTTGTTTCTGGTCATATGGTGTGTCCAGGTTCGAGTTTGAGGAAGAGAGAGACTTTATTTTAGCATGTAGAGCCCGCTTGGTCAAATAGATTCAAGTTGGTCTAAGATGCATTCTTTTAACCGTTGGACAATAGGCTGTTCCAAAGGCTTTTGTTGTTTCTTCTTTGCTTGGGACCACGAAAAACATCTTCTATATGTTATCTTCGTGGATCTAAAGCCTTAATCTCTTGAAGAACACTTGTTTAAGTGATTCTACAAGGAGTTTTGTTGTTAAACCTTTGGAGAAACTAATTTTCCATAAGGTCCATTGTGTTTCAGCCATTAAAGCACCAAAAGAGATTGTCTTCTTGGATGTTCTTGGCTGTCAAAGCTTCTTTCAACTCAAGAAAACAGAGTTAAACTCTGTCCATAAGAACTCTTGAGCAGATTCTCTATTCTACTCTCCATTCATCTTATACTACCGCCAATACTCTCCCTTATACTCTCACTTTCTATTCTCCATATATACTCTTATTAATTCTCTAAATTCTCTATTTAATTTCAGTAATATTCTCTATACTCTAATCTCTAACAATCTCTTGTTTAGAATCTGTTCCATTGATTTTTGGTTTCAGTTTCAGCATTGAAGATTGTGTGGAGCTCGCTCACTATCTCAAGGAGAAGAAGTGGCGAGGTTGAAGGCTACAAGATAGCCATGTAAGAGCGCAGCACAATGCCTGGAGTTAGAACCAAGGGCCACCAAGTCTTTGTTAAGCTGGTGGAAGGTGATGAATCAGTCCAAGAGCATGTGTGTTAGTGCCAAGTTGTTGATCGGATGTGCACAATGGTCTTTAGGAAAGGTGATGCACAAGGTTTCAACTGTTGATTGGATGTGCACAAGAACGGTGATGCACAAGGCTTCAACTGAGGTGATGAGGTTTCAGCCCATCATCAAGTAAAGGTTACGGGGGAGATCAAGTGACTTCAGACCGTACCTCACAGATTCTGCTCGGCCACAAGCAAAAGTCTTTACTTAAAGCTCAGCCGAAGCGTCTCAAAGATCGACTCGGACGAAACCCTTCCACTGCGATTCGGCTTCCGCGTTCTTCATTAAAGTTCGAGACCACAGAGTCATCTTGCCAGTGGAAGTGGAATCATACCAATCCGAGCAGCCGTTCGAAAGTTATGTCCGATTCAGTGGGCATGTGTCAGTCTGACAAATAAAACTGACCGGGTTTAAAACCATGGTTAGAGGAGCGGTCTCAAGGAGGAATTCCAAACCGCAACTGTGATCAACTCTCTCCTTCCTATCCATCAAAACACCATAAAGGCTGTGCTCTAAACCCTTCTCTATTTTAATTCATAAATTCATTACCTTAGCTTCATTACTAGTCTTTAGTCTTTAATATGATTCTTCTTAAATTGTCACACTTTTAGAATTTTTCTTTGATATTCCTCATAGCAAACACTTATTCTTTTCTTCTTTATCACTTGTTTAAGGGTAAAGGAGACTATGAGAGCCTCAAAGTAATTCTAAAGGAACAAGGATGGAGATCATAAGGAATGTGCTAAAGGCAAGGAGGGCTAAGGAAGTGTAGCGGTTCAAAGGCTTAAAGAGAAGAGAGCTGGTTCTTGACAAACCAAGATCATTGCGACATCAAGGAACGTGGAGACTACACTCTTTTTACTTAACAAAGTTTTCTCCCAAGTGGTTTTCTTTGTTAAGGTTTTTAATGAGGTAGTCCTCACGTGTCCACGCTTGATCTTTGGTCCCCATGGTGCCCTGCAGATCAAACGTGCGGGGGAGTATTAGTATATATGAAGGAGAAGAGAGAGTGAGGCCGGTGAGGCCGAGCTGCACAAGGAAGAAGAGAGTGGCCGGTAAGGCTGCTAGTACAAGAAGTGTGGCCGGTAAGGCCATGAGTGGTGTGGGAGCGGCCAGTAAGGCCGTGAGCACAATAAGAGTGGCCAATAAGGCCATGTGGGCCGTGAGCACAATGAGAGTGGTTAGCAAGGCCATAGGTGCAATGTGAGAAGAATTGTGAAGTAAAGGCCTTATAAGAAGAAGAGGCCCAAGAGGAAGTTAAATATCTCACAAGGAAAAGGAAGAAGGATCTAATGGCCACAAAGAAAGGAAAGAAGGGAGGATCTAACGGTCACAAGGAATGGAAGGGAAGGAGAATCTCGTGCCTTTGGTAGGAGAAAGAAAGAAGGAGTCGCTTTCACCATCCTTTACTCGAGACAAACGGCTACAAGTCTCTATCACCTTCTTCTTCTCTCTAACGGTCATATGACCTTGTATTCTCCTATATTAAGCTTTGTATTTCACCTCATATGTAACACAACACAACATTATTCAATAAGAGAAACCGATTCCCTCTCTACACCTCTTGTTCTTGTTCTTATCAACAATGTAGAGTGGTGTAGGATTAGCGGTTAGAGGCTGCCCTTAAGGCAGCCTATTCTCTTATCAAATCCCACCTAAACTCTTCTTATTTACTCTTTACTAAGCCTAGATTATGGGGAGTTCATCACAAGTTGATGTCCTCTCCTCCCCCTTGATAATGAGTTAGTTTGTTGTGGGTAAAGGGGGATTCATTCACCAAGTGTTTGTCTACCCTCTCTTATGAGCTTTGTCTCATAAATCCCAACACTTAGTAGCTGTAAACAGCTATGTTAGTGTTTATGGGGTTAAAATGTGTCTTAATCCAATGCAACTAACTAAGTATAAGAGTTTGAGATAGATGTGGAGAGTTTAAAAGCCACTTATACCCATTTTGTCCCAAAACAGGCTAAAACCAATAAAACATTGCTTAGAAGGTGTAAATAGCTATGTTAGTGTTTATGGGGTTAAAATGTGTCTTAATCCAATGCAACTAACTAATTATAAGAGTTTGAGATAGATGTGGAGAGTTTAAAAGACACTTATACCCATTTTGTCCCAAAAAAGGCTAAACCAAGAAAACATTGCTTAGAAGCTGTAAACAGCTATGTTAGTGTTTCTGGGGTTAAAATGTGTCTTAATCCAATGCAACTAACTAATTATAAGAGTTTGAGATAGATGTGGAGAGTTTAAAAGCCACTTATACCCATTTTGTCCCAAAACAGGCTAAAACCAAGAAAACATTGCTTAGAAGTTGTAAACTGCTATGTTAGTGTTTATGGGGTTAAAATGTGTCTTAATCCAATGCAACTAACTAATTATAAGAGTTTGAGATAGATGTGGAGAGTTTAAAAGCCACTTATACCCATTTTGTCCCAAAACAGGCTAAAACCTAGAAAACATTGCTTAGTAGCTGTAAACAGCTATGTTAGTGTTTCTGGGGTTAAAAATGTGTCTTAATCCAATGCAACTAACTAATTATAAGAGTTTGAGATAGATGTGGAGAGTTTAAAAGCCACTTATACCCATTTTGTCCCAAAACAGGCTAACAGCAAGAAAACATTGCTTAGTAGCTGTAAACAGCTATGTTAGTGTTTATGGGGTTAAAATGTGTCTTAATCCAATGCAACTAACTAAGTATAAGAGTTTGAGATAGATGTGGAGAGTTTAAAAGCCACTTATACCCATTTTGTCCCAAAACAGGCTAAAACCAATAAAACATTGCTTAGAAGGTGTAAATAGCTATGTTAGTGTTTATGGGGTTAAAATGTGTCTTAATCCAATGCAACTAACTAATTATAAGAGTTTGAGATAGATGTGGAGAGTTTAAAAGCCACTTATTATTAGAATGTACCAAGGAGGAGAGAGGAGAGGCCGGTAAGGCCGAGCCTTGGAAGAAGAGAAGAAAGGCCGGAAAGGCCATGTAAAGGCCGGTAAGGCCATGTCCGTGTCCGTGAGCGACCATGTACCGTGTCCGGTACCATGTACCGTGTCCGTGAACGGACCCATGTCCGGTGAGCGGCCAGTTAGGCCGTGAACACATTGAAGAGAAGGCCCGTCCGTACAGGCCCGTCCGTACAGGCCCGTCTGTACAGGCCCGTCCGTACAGGCCCGTCCGTACAGGCCCGTCCGTACGATGAAGAGAAGGCCCGTCCGTACAATGAAGAGAAGGCCCGTCCGTACGGTCGTGCTCTTAGGGCTGCTCTCGGTCCATGTGATGGAAAGGCCGAAGTTTGAGTGGCTTAGGAGAAGGAAAACGAGGCCTTACAAGAGAGAGAGGCCCATCTCACAAGGAAAAGGAAGGAAGAAGGAAAAGGAAGGAAGGGAGATTCACGTGTGCTTTTGGTTAGGTGAAGGAAGAGAGAAGTCGCTCTCTTCTTCCTCTACTCGAGACAAACGGCTACAAGTCACTTTCATACCTTCCCCTTCTCTCTTTGTGTCTAACGGTCATATGACCTTGTTTTTCCTATATTAAGATGTAATCTCTCATATGTAAAACAAAAAACATCAACATATTATTCAATAGAAGAGAAACCGATTTCCTCTCTATACTTGTGTTCTTGTTTCATATTAACAATGTAGAGAGTTTAGGATTAGCGGTTAGGGGCTGCCCTTAAGGCAGCCTATTCTCTTCTCAAATCCACCTAAACTCTTCTTATTTACTGCTTTACTTAGCCTAGATTACTGATTCTTAATCCTTCTTCTCCTAAGTACACAAACTCTAAGTGTTGTGATACTAGAAGAGGATAAGTCTCAAACTAGTGCTTCTCCTAGTTAGGATCCGCTTACTCTCTAGTATTTGGGTTCTATCTAGCTTGTTTATGGGGAGTTCATCACAAGTTGATGTTCTCTCCTCCCCCTTGAGAATGAGTTAGTTTGTTGTGGGTAAAGGGGGATTCATTCACCAAGTGTTTGTCTACCCTCTCTTGTGAGCTTTGTCTCATAAATCCCAACATGGTATCAGAGCAGGTTCTGTTCTTGGTGATTTAAACTCATTCTCAAAGTCGCTTTCTTAGGAGTTAGCTTAGTTAAAGTTTTAGACTTTGCTTAGGTGTTAAATCGCTTAGCTTAGTTTCTTTAAAGCTTTAATTTTGCTTTTGTTGATTAAATCGATTCTCTAGCAGCTCATTGTTGAGTAAGCTTGGTCTCTTGTCTTGTTAGAATTTGTAGACCAAGTGTGTGGAAAGAAATCGATTTTACAAGCCCCATCCTTAAGCTTTACCGATTTGGTAATAGCTTTGTTTATTTTGGGATGTGTGGGAAGTGATGAACCATTGAGCAAATTGTGTTGTTCATGGTGAGGATTCACGGTTCTTGTGTGCTTGTATGAGCCACGAAATTCTTAGGATTTAGCTCTCTTAGGATTTAGTTAATTTTCCTCTAAAGGTTTGATTTTGCTTTTGTTAAATTTCCTTTAAAGGCTTAATTACTAAATCACTACTTCTTCTTCTCAATGTTGAGAAAGCTTTGTTTCTGGCCCTATGGTGTGTCCAGATTCAAGCTTGAAGAAGAGAGAGATCTTAATTTTCGCATCTCATGTCCGCTTGGTCAACTAGACTAAAGCTGTTCAAAGATGCATTCTTTTAACCGTTGGACAATAGGTTGTTCCAAAGGCTTTTGTTGTTTCTTCTTTGCTTGGGACCACGAAAAACATCTTCTATATGTTATTTTCGTGGATCTAAAGCCTTAAGATCTTGGAGAACACTTTGTTTAAGTGATTCTACCATGAGTTAGGTCCAAACCGTTGGAGAAATTAATTTTCCAAACGGTCCATGTGTTTCAGCCATTAAAGCACCAAAGTCTTGTTGAATGTTGGATGCTCTTGGCTGTCAAAGCTTCTGCAAACTCAAGAAAACAGAGTATAACTCTGTCCATAAGAACTCTTGAGCAAATTCTCTATTCTACTCTCCACTCACCTTATACTTCCGCCCATATACTCTACTATACTCTATTCTCTCTGGTTACTTATTCTCTAAATTCTATTTTATTTTCAGTAATATTCTATATTCTCTATTCTCTAATCTCTAACAATCTCCTGTTTAGAATCTGTTCCATTGAATTTGGTTTCAGCTTCAGCCTTGAAGATTGTGTGGAGCTCGCCTACTATCTCAAGAAGAAGAAGTGGCGAGGTTGAAGGCTATAAGATAGCCATGAGGAGAGCGCAGCACAATGCCTGGAGTTAGAACCAAGGGCCACCAAGTCTTTGTTAAGCTGGTGGAAGGTGATGAATCAGTCCAAGAGCATGTGTGTTAGTGCCAAGTTGTTGATCGGATGTGCACAATGGTCTTTAGGAAAGGTGATGCACAAGGTTTCAACTGTTGATTGGATGTGCACAAGAACGGTGATGCACAAGGCTTCAACTGAGGTGATGAGGTTTCAGCCCATCATCAAGTAAAGGTTACGGGGGAGATCAAGTGACTTCAGACCGTACCTCACAGATTCTGCTCGGCCACAAGCAAAAGTCTTTACTTAAAGCTCAGCCGAAGCGTCTCAAAGATCGACTCGGACGAAACCCTTCCACTGCGATTCAGCTTCCGCGTTCTTCACAAAAGTTCTAGACCATGGAGTCATCTTGCCAGTGGAAGTGGAATCATACCAATCCGAGCAGCCGTTCGAAAGTTATGCCCGATTCAGTGGGCATATGTCAGTCTGACGAATAAAGCTAGCCGGGTTTAAAACCATGGTTAGAGAAGCGGTCTCAAGGAGGAATTCCAAACCGCATCAGTGATCAACTCTCTCCTTCCTATCCATCAAAACACCATAAAGGCTGTGCTCTAAACCCTTCTCTATTTTAATTCATAAATTCATTACCTTAGCTTCATTACTAGTCTTTAGTCTTTAATATGATTCTTCTTAAATTGTCACACTTTTAGAATTTTTCTTTGATATTCCTCATAGCAAACACTTATTCTTTTCTTCTTTATCACTTGTTTAAGGGTAAAGGAGACTATGAGAGCCTCAAAGAAACTCTAAAGGCGCAAGGATGGAGATCATAAGGAATGTGCTAAAGGCAAGGTGGGCTAAGGAGTAGGAGCGGTTCAAATCATGAAGAGAAGGGAGCTAGTTCGTTGCAAACCAAGGTCAAGGGACATCATGGATAGTGGAGTCTATACTCTTTTTCCCTTAACAAAGTTTTATCCCAAGAGGTTTTCTTTGTTGAGGTTTTTAATGAGGTAGATGACACTAGTCCACCCTTGATCTTTGGTCCCCATGGTGTCCCACCGATCAAGCGTGCGGGGGAGTATTAGAATGTACCAAGGAGGAGAGAGGAGAGGCCGGTAAGGCCGAGCCTTGGAAGAAGAGAAGAAAGGCCGGAAAGGCCATGTAAAGGCCGGTAAGGCCATGTCCGTGTCCGTGAGCGACCATGTACCGTGTCCGGTACCATGTACCGTGTCCGTGAACGGACCCATGTCCGGTGAGCGGCCAGTTAGGCCGTGAACACATTGAAGAGAAGGCCCGTCCGTACAGGCCCGTCCGTACAGGCCCGTCTGTACAGGCCCGTCCGTACAGGCCCGTCCGTACGATGAAGAGAAGGCCCGTCCGTACAATGAAGAGAAGGCCCGTCCGTACGGTCGTGCTCTTAGGGCTGCTCTCGGTCCATGTGATGGAAAGGCCGAAGTTTGAGTGGCTTAGGAGAAGGAAAACGAGGCCTTACAAGAGAGAGAGGCCCATCTCACAAGGAAAAGGAAGGAAGAAGGAAAAGGAAGGAAGGGAGATTCACGTGTGCTTTTGGTTAGGTGAAGGAAGAGAGAAGTCGCTCTCTTCTTCCTCTACTCGAGACAAACGGCTACAAGTCACTTTCATACCTTCCCCTTCTCTCTTTGTGTCTAACGGTCATATGACCTTGTTTTTCCTATATTAAGATGTAATCTCTCATATGTAAAACAAAAAACATCAACATATTATTCAATAGAAGAGAAACCGATTTCCTCTCTATACTTGTGTTCTTGTTTCATATTAACAATGTAGAGAGTTTAGGATTAGCGGTTAGGGGCTGCCCTTAAGGCAGCCTATTCTCTTCTCAAATCCACCTAAACTCTTCTTATTTACTGCTTTACTTAGCCTAGATTACTGATTCTTAATCCTTCTTCTCCTAAGTACACAAACTCTAAGTGTTGTGATACTAGAAGAGGATAAGTCTCAAACTAGTGCTTCTCCTAGTTAGGATCCGCTTACTCTCTAGTATTTGGGTTCTATCTAGCTTGTTTATGGGGAGTTCATCACAAGTTGATGTTCTCTCCTCCCCCTTGAGAATGAGTTAGTTTGTTGTGGGTAAAGGGGGATTCATTCACCAAGTGTTTGTCTACCCTCTCTTGTGAGCTTTGTCTCATAAATCCCAACACTTATACCCATTTTGTCCCAAAAAAGGCTAAACCAAGAAAACATTGCTTAGAAGCTGTAAACAGCTATGTTAGTGTTTCTGGGGTTAAAATGTGTCTTAATCCAATGCAACTAACTAATTATAAGAGTTTGAGATAGATGTGGAGAGTTTAAAAGCCACTTATACCCATTTTGTCCCAAAACAGGCTAAAACCAAGAAAACATTGCTTAGAAGTTGTAAACTGCTATGTTAGTGTTTATGGGGTTAAAATGTGTCTTAATCCAATGCAACTAACTAATTATAAGAGTTTGAGATAGATGTGGAGAGTTTAAAAGCCACTTATACCCATTTTGTCCCAAAACAGGCTAAAACCTAGAAAACATTGCTTAGTAGCTGTAAACAGCTATGTTAGTGTTTCTGGGGTTAAAAATGTGTCTTAATCCAATGCAACTAACTAATTATAAGAGTTTGAGATAGATGTGGAGAGTTTAAAAGCCACTTATACCCATTTTGTCCCAAAACAGGCTAACAGTAAGAAAACATTGCTTAGTAGCTGTAAACAGCTATGTTAGTGTTTATGGGGTTAAAATGTGTTTTAATCCAAATCAACTAACTAAGTATAAGAGTTTGAGATAGATGTGGAGAGTTTAAAAGCCACTTATACCCATTTTGTCCCAAAACAGGCTAAAACTAATAAAACATTGCTTAGAAGCTGTAAACAGCTATGTTAGTGTTTATGGGGTTAAAATGTGTCTTAATCCAATGCAACTAACTAATTATAAGAGTTTGAGATAGATGTGGAGAGTTTAAAAGCCACTTATACCCATTTTGTCCCAAAACAGGCTAAAACCAAGAAAACATTGCTTAGAAGCTGTAAACAGCTATGTTAGTGTTTCTGGGGTTAAAATGTGTCTTAATCCAATGCAACTAACTAATTATAAGAGTTTGAGATAGATGTGGAGAGTTTAAAAGCCATTTATACCCATTTTGTCCCAAAACAGGCTAAAACCAAGAAAACATTGCTTAGAAGCTGTAAACAGCTATGTTAGTTTTTATGGGGTTAAAATGTGTCTTAATCCAATGCAACTAACTAATTATAAGAGTTTGAGATAGATGTGGAGAGTTTAAAAGCCACTTATACCCATTTTGTCCCAAAACAGGCTAAACCAAGAAAACATTGCTTAGAAGCTATAAACAGCTATGTTAGTGTTTCTTGTTGGTTTAAATTGAGTATGCGGAAGCAAATTAGAGAGAATGTGAGATAAAATGAGAGCTTGTATTAGAATGGCTTTTACAATGTCGGCCAAAGGCCTTAAATAGAATGAAAACTAGGTTAACAATCCCACCAACTCGACAACTTGTAGATAGAGACATGAAGAGAGAGAAGGGAGCGATCCCAAGATAGAAAGCGACGTGACCTTGTCTCCCCAAGGGAAGCTATCTCGTGACTCTTATCCTCCAACGGTCACATTCTTCTTCGAGATCCTTCTAATGGGCTTGGTATTGTTTCCAACCCCAAGCCTTCTCATTTCTCTCAATAGGCCTCAACCTTAAGGGTGGCCATTAGGACGATCGTACGGACGTCCGTACGGACAACCTCCAAGTCTTGAGTAACATGGTCAATACTCCCCCTCAAGCTTAGCCAAGTGAAACGGCTAAGCTTGGAACCCGCACAAGACCACCTCGTTAAAAACCTTAATATGGAAAACCACATGGGACAAAACCATATCAAGGAAAAGAGTGTGCTCTCCACGGGTTAGAGGAGTCTTCTCATGGATGTGTAGGATCGACTAGTCCAAGTTTGCTAGAGATATACTCGCAAATCTGTGGACTAGTGGCTTTTGTGAAAATATCGGCCAGTTGGTCCTTGCTCGGCGTGTGACACGGTAAGACAACCCCTTCTTCAATCTTCTCTCGCACTGTGTGGCAGTCTACTTCGATATGCTTGGTCCTCTCATGGAAAACAGAGTTGGTTGCTATATGTATTGCAGCCTTGTTGTCACAGTGCATAGTGATGGGTTCATCTATCTCCACTCCAAGGTCCTTGAGAAGACCTTTGAGCCAAGTTAGCTCGTTTGTGAGCTTCTTCATGGCCCTATATTCTGACTCGGCACTTGATTGAGACACCACCTTCTGTTTCTTCGACTTCCAAGTGACTAGGTTCCCACCAACAAACGTACAGTATCCTGTTGTAGACCTTCTATCGGTTGTGTCGCCCGCATAATCCGCGTCGCAATAGCCAACAAGCTCGTTATTGTTGTTCTTTCCCATCCAAATGCCGCGGCCAGGGCTTCCCTTTAGATAGCATAGGATCCTCTCAACAGTGTTCCAATCAAAGTTTGTTGGTGCTTTCATGTGCTGGCTTACTTGGTTCACAGCATAGCACAGATCCGGCCGTGTGATGGTGAGGTAAATCAGCTTCCCAACCAGCCGCCTATATCTGCCCACGTCCTCATATGGCTCAGCCAACTTGTTCGGTAACGTCTTCATCTCCCCCTTTCGCTTGACCTGGTAGCCTTCTTCTAGTGGCGTAGAGACCGGTTTAGCCCCCAGCTTACCAGTTTCCTCGAGCAAGTCCAGCGTGTACTTCCGTTGGGAGAGAAAGAGTCCTTCCGGCGATCGGGAGATTTCAATCCCAAGAAAATATTTCAGTTCGCCGAGGTCCTTGATGTCAAAGGCTGAGTGAAGGAGAGTCTTGGTAGTGGAAATACCTTCCTTGTCATCGCCAGTGATGATTATATCATCGACATAGACGAGCACCACGACGCTACCGCCGGCAGTCCGTAGAGTGAACAATGTGTGGTCGGCTTCCGAGCGTCGAAAACCATTGGTGCGAAGTGTCGAGCTGAGTTTGTGGTACCACGCCCGAGGGGATTGTTTGAGGCCGTAGATGGCCTTGCGAAGGCGGAGAACTTTACCCGGAGCCACAAGATGTTCGAAGCCCGGAGGTGGGTGCATATACACTTCTTCTTCAAGCTCCCCCTGAAGGAAGGCATTCTTGACGTCCATCTGCCAAAGGTCCCACGAGAGGTTTGTAGCCAAGGAGAGAATGACACGAACGGTGTGCAGCTTGGCGACCGGGGCAAACGTGTCCGTATAGTCGGTACCGTATGTTTGTGTGAAACCGCGAGCCACAAGGCGAGCCTTATAGCGCTCCACGTCACCATTGCTCAGGTACTTAATTGTGAAGACCCATTTTGAGCTGACCACCTTCTTTCCCTTGGGAAGATCCGCTTCGTCCCAAGTGTGGTTCCGGATCATAGCATCGGTCTCAGCATCAACCGCCGCTAACCACTCTTTGTGCTCTTTGGCTTCATCATAGGTTTGAGGAACGAATTGAGCATCAATCTTGGTGAGGAAGGCAGCGTGTTCCTGAGGAACCAGGTCAAGTGAACACACCGCTTGGATAGGATGGGCCACGGCCTGATTGTTGTAGTAGACCCGCTTATCTTTCCATGTCGAAGGATGAAACTTTAGACGTTGACTTCGCCGGGGAAGAGCAACCATAGATTCCCGTGGGAGAGCATCGGTTGAGGTCACGAGATGATCATTGTCCTCATGAGTAGGCTCGGCACATGGTTCAGCCGGAGGAGGAACAAGCGGCACGGAGGCATTTTCTTGAACTTCTTCTTCTACGGGTGAGATAGCGGGTACATCCGGTTCATGTGAGGTCGGAGTAGGCTGAGCATGGCTCGACGGGCTTGATGGAGTGGTGATGCCGAGGTGATCGAGGAGGAATCGTAGGTTGGCCGAACGATCAGAGTTGGACCGAGAGAGATCCTTGAGACTGTCCCAATCCTTTGTCGCATAGTATCCTTGGTGTTCAAGGAACCGCACTTCTCGAGAGATATGTAGGCGGCCAGCAGCTGGATCATAGCACTTATAGC
The DNA here is from genome assembly GCF_030686135.1 of Camelina sativa. Lineage (NCBI taxonomy): Eukaryota > Viridiplantae > Streptophyta > Magnoliopsida > Brassicales > Brassicaceae > Camelina > Camelina sativa. The sequence goes on from NC_141888.1 coordinate 13,641,115, forward strand.
CCTTCTGACTTGTCGAGTAGCCAATGAACATACATTTGGTGCTTTTGGCGTCGAGCTTAGTCCTTTGTTCCCCTGGAACCAAAACAAAGCATACACACCCGAAAACGCGTAAGTGATCCAAAGATGGTTTAAATTGATTGAGTACCTCATATGGAGATTTGTCGTGTAGAACTTTGGTAGGAGTCCTATTAATCAAGTAGCAAGCCGTCATGACAGCATCTCCCCAGAATCGTTTGGTGACATTGGTTTGGAACATCATCGACCTCGCCACTTCCATAAGGTGCCGGTTCTTCCTCTCGGCCACGCCATTCTGTTGGGGCGTATATGGACAACTCGTTTGTTGTAGAATGCCGTGTTTGGACAAATGATCTTTGAGTCTATGACTGATGTACTCTCCCCCATTATCTGATCTTAGTACCTTTATTTTTGCATTGAAATGATTAGTAACATAATTCTGAAAATTAACAAATGCATCATAAACCCTATCTTTAGATGGTAACAATGTGAGCCAAGTATATTTTGATTTTTCATCAATAAAAGTCACAAAATACTTGTTATTGTCTCTAGATAGGCATGGTGAGGTCCAAACATCAGAATGTACTAAGTCAAAACAATGTTCATAAATGGTAGTAGATTTAGGGAAAACCGATTTGCAATGTTTGCCAAGAATACAAGGTTCACAACTTGAACTATCAAAAGAAAATTTAGGCAACATTAATTGAAAAGCTCTAGAGTGAGGGTGGCCTAGTCTAGCATGCCACACTTCACTTGAAATACTACTAAGGTCCGATTTAAAAGAAAACATATTAGGTGAACTTGATGAGTTTTTCTCTAGGACATAGAGATCTCCCTTAGCATCTCCACCTCCAAGAATCTTGCCAGTCTCAATATCCTGAAAATGCACACTGTTAGGACCAAATATGGTATAACAATTCAAATCGGTTGTAGCTCTCTTAACCGATAATAGGTTAGAAGTAAAAGTAGGCATAAAGAAGGCCTTTGAGTTCTTATCAAACAACTTTAAATCTCCTACACCTTTAACTGGTATCCTATCCCCATTTGCAATAATCACATTTCCCACCGTCGGCTTTATGTTGTGTATAAGGCTCGGGTTACTTATCATGTGATGAGAAGCACCCGAGTCTACAACAAGCGTTTTACTAGGTTGTGAAGCGAAGAAAGTGATACCAGATTCCTTTAGGGCTGCGATGGACTTGATGAGGGCCTCCAGGTCTGATTTCCTCACAAGATCTCCAAGAGAAGCCGCCATGGCCGTAGCCGCCGCGTTGCCTTGGTTTGCTGCACCGAAACCTTGGCCGCTTGGTCCTTCTTGCGAGATATGCGCCTTGAACTTAGCCGGTTTGAGATGAGGGTGAAGGATCCAGCACTTGTCCTTCATGTGTCCCTTCTTCTTGCAATGGTCGCACACCATTGTTTTCCGGTCATCTTGCTTGTAGACTCCTTTGTTCGCGGTAGCCAAGTCGTCCTTTCCACAAAAGAGACCAAGTGAACCTTGTTCCTTTTGCACTTGAGAACACACGTCTTCAAGAGTAGGTAGCTTGTCTCCACGGAGGATGTGCTTAATCAGGTCATTGAACGCCGGATTGAGAGTGAGCAGGAGACCAAACACCTTGTCTTGCTCCTTTCGTTCATTGAGGATGGCCGGATCGATAGTACTTGGCCGGAGCATCTCCAACTCGGCCCACAATGACCGGAACTTCCCAAAATGCTTGGTAAACTCCAAGTCTTCTTGATGGAGACCGTTGATAGCCTTCTTGACCTCAAATACCCGAGTCAAGTTGGTCACGTTCCCATACACATTCGCTAGCGTCTCCCATAGTTCTTTGGCCGTCTCGCAGTACGAGTAGGCTTCAAGAATCGGTGCGTCTAGCGAGTTTTGGAGAATGGCAAGCACGGTCTGATCTTCTTGGAACCACTTGACTTCCTTCTCGAGATCAGCCTCCTTGTCTTCTTCCGTTCCTTCTTTACCGTCCTCCTTAGTGGCTTTCTTGGGGAGTTGGTCCGTTTCTACATGGATCCAAAGTCCTCGGCCACTGAGAGCGGTCTTTGTGGTTCTTTTCCACAACAGGTAGTTTGCTCCTTTGAGCACCACCGGGGTAACAATAGGCTTGTTGTTGTCCATTGTTAGGTAGAGTAGCGAGAAAAACGATAGAGTAGCGGATAGAATGAAGCGCGAATGAGTGAGTAGAATGAAGAATAGAGTAAAGGAGTAGTATACGAGTAGAGAATGCAAAGTAGAATCAAATAAGAACAAGAAAAAGAAGAGGAGAAAGTTTATAGAACCATGGATCAATAAACTTGCTCTGATACCATGTTGGTTTAAATTGAGTATGCGGAAGCAAATTAGAGAGAATGTGAGATAAAATGAGAGCTTGTATTAGAATGGCTTTTACAATGTCGGCCAAAGGCCTTAAATAGAATGAAAACTAGGTTAACAATCCCACCAACTCGACAACTTGTAGATAGAGACATGAAGAGAGAGAAGGGAGCGATCCCAAGATAGAAAGCGACGTGACCTTGTCTCCCCAAGGGAAGCTATCTCGTGACTCTTATCCTCCAACGGTCACATTCTTCTTCGAGATCCTTCTAATGGGCTTGGTATTGTTTCCAACCCCAAGCCTTCTCATTTCTCTCAATAGGCCTCAACCTTAAGGGTGGCCATTAGGACGATCGTACGGACGTCCGTACGGACAACCTCCAAGTCTTGAGTAACATGGTCAATATTTCTGGGGTTAAAATGTGTCTTAATCCAATGCAACTAACTAATTATAAGAGTTTGAGATAGATGTGGAGAGTTTAAAAGCCACTTATACCCATTTTGTCCCAAAACAGGCTAACAGCAAGAAAACATTGCTTAGAAGCTGTAAACAGCTATGTTAGTGTTTCTGGGGTTAAAATGTGTCTTAATCCAATGCAACTAACTAATTATAAGAGTTTGAGATAGATGTGGAGAGTTTAAAAGCCACTTATACCCATTTTGTCCCAAAACAGGCTAAAACCTAGAAAACATTGCTTAGTAGCTGTAAACAGCTATGTTAGTGTTTCTGGGGTTAAAAATGTGTCTTAATCCAATGCAACTAACTAATTATAAGAGTTTGAGATAGATGTGGAGAGTTTAAAAGCCACTTATACCCATTTTGTCCCAAAACAGGCTAAAACCTAGAAAACATTGCTTAGAAGCTGTAAACAGCTATGTTAGTGTTTCTGGGGCTAAAAATGTGTCTTAATCCAATGCAACTAACTAATTATAAGAGTTTGAGATAGATGTGGAGAGTTTAAAAGCCACTTATACCCATTTTGTCCCAAAACAGGCTAACAGCAAGAAAACATTGCTTAGTAGCTGTAAACAGCTATGTTAGTGTTTATGGGGTTAAAATGTGTCTTAATCCAATGCAACTAACTAAGTATAAGAGTTTGAGATAGATGTGGAGAGTTTAAAAGCCACTTATACCCATTTTGTCCCAATAAAGGCTAAAACCAAGAAAACATTGCTTAGAAGCTGTAAACAGCTATGTTAGTGTTTCTGGGGTTAAAAATGTGTCTTAATCCAATGCAACTAACTAATTATAAGAGTTTGAGATAGATGTGGAGAGTTTAAAAGCCACTTATACCCATTTTGTCCCAAAACAGGCTAACAGCAAGAAAACATTGCTTAGTACCTGTATATGTTAGTGTTTATGGGGTTAAAATGTGTCTTAATCCAATGCAACTAACTAAGTATAAGAGTTTGAGATAGATGTGGAGAGTTTAAAAGCCACTTATACCCATTTTGTCCCAAAACAGGCTAAAACCAATAAAACATTGCTTAGAAGCTGTAAACAGCTATGTTAGTGTTTATGGGGTTAAAATGTGTCTTAATCCAATGCATCTAACTAATTATAAGAGTTTGAGATAGATGTGGAGAGTTTAAAAGCCACTTATACCCATTTTGTCCCAATAAAGGCTAAAACCAAGAAAACATTGCTTAGAAGCTGTAAACAGCTATGTTAGTGTTTCTGGGGTTAAAATGTGTCTTAATCCAATGCAACTAACTAATTATAAGAGTTTGAGATAGATGTGGAGAGTTTAAAAGCCACTTATACCCATTGTGTCCCAAAACAGGCTAACAGCAAGAAAACATTGCTTAGAAGCTGTAAACAGCTATGTTAGTGTTTCTGGGGTTAAAATGTGTCTTAATCCAATGCAACTAACTAATTATAAGAGTTTGAGATAGATGTGGAGAGTTTAAAAGCCACTTATACCCATTTTGTCCTAAAACAGGCTAAAACCAAGAAAACATTGCTTAGAAGCTGTAAACAGCTATGTTAGTGTTTATGGGGTTAAAATGTGTCTTAATCCAATGCAACTAACTAATTATAAGAGTTTGAGATAGATGTGGAGAGTTTAAAAGCCACTTATACCCATTTTGTCCCAAAACAGGCTAAAACCTAGAAAATATTGCTTAGAAGCTGTAAACAGCTATGTTAGTGTTTCTGGGGCTAAAAATGTGTCTTAATCCAATGCAACTAACTAATTATAAGAGTTTGAGATAGATGTGGAGAGTTTAAAAGCCACTTATACCCATTTTGTCCCAAAACAGGCTAACAGCAAGAAAACATTGCTTAGTAGCTGTAAACAGCTATGTTAGTGTTTATGGGGTTAAAATGTGTCTTAATCCAATGCAACTAACTAAGTATAAGAGTTTGAGATAGATGTGGAGAGTTTAAAAGCCACTTATACCCATTTTGTCCCAAAACAGGCTAAAACCAATAAAACATTGCTTAGAAGGTGTAAATAGCTATGTTAGTGTTTATGGGGTTAAAATGTGTCTTAATCCAATGCAACTAACTAATTATAAGAGTTTGAGATAGATGTGGAGAGTTTAAAAGACACTTATACCCATTTTGTCCCAAAAAAGGCTAAACCAAGAAAACATTGCTTAGAAGCTGTAAACAGCTATGTTAGTGTTTCTGGGGTTAAAATGTGTCTTAATCCAATGCAACTAACTAATTATAAGAGTTTGAGATAGATGTGGAGAGTTTAAAAGCCACTTATACCCATTTTGTCCCAAAACAGGCTAAAACCAAGAAAACATTGCTTAGAAGTTGTAAACTGCTATGTTAGTGTTTATGGGGTTAAAATGTGTCTTAATCCAATGCAACTAACTAATTATAAGAGTTTGAGATAGATGTGGAGAGTTTAAAAGCCACTTATACCCATTTTGTCCCAAAACAGGCTAAAACCTAGAAAACATTGCTTAGTAGCTGTAAACAGCTATGTTAGTGTTTCTGGGGTTAAAAATGTGTCTTAATCCAATGCAACTAACTAATTATAAGAGTTTGAGATAGATGTGGAGAGTTTAAAAGCCACTTATACCCATTTTGTCCCAAAACAGGCTAAAACCTAGAAAACATTGCTTAGAAGCTGTAAACAGCTATGTTAGTGTTTCTGGGGCTAAAAATGTGTCTTAATCCAATGCAACTAACTAATTATAAGAGTTTGAGATAGATGTGGAGAGTTTAAAAGCCACTTATACCCATTTTGTCCCAAAACTGGCTAACAGCAAGAAAACATTGCTTAGTAGCTGTAAACAGCTATGTTAGTGTTTATGGGGTTAAAATGTGTCTTAATCCAATGCAACTAACTAAGTATAAGAGTTTGAGATAGATGTGGAGAGTTTAAAAGCCACTTATACCCATTTTGTCCCAAAACAGGCTAAAACCAATAAAACATTGCTTAGAAGGTGTAAATAGCTATGTTAGTGTTTATGGGGTTAAAATGTGTCTTAATCCAATGCAACTAACTAATTATAAGAGTTTGAGATAGATGTGGAGAGTTTAAAAGCCACTTATACCCATTTTGTCCCAAAAAAGGCTAAACCAAGAAAACATTGCTTAGAAGCTGTAAACAGCTATGTTAGTGTTTCTGGGATTAAAATGTGTCTTAATCCAATGCAACTAACTAATTATAAGAGTTTGAGATAGATGTGGAGAGTTTAAAAGCCACTTATACCCATTTTGTCCCAAAACAGGCTAAAACCAAGAAAACATTGCTTAGAAGTTGTAAACTGCTATGTTAGTGTTTATGGGGTTAAAATGTGTCTTAATCCAATGCAACTAACTAATTATAAGAGTTTGAGATAGATGTGGAGAGTTTAAAAGCCACTTATACCCATTTTGTCCCAAAACAGGCTAAAACTAATAAAACATTGCTTAGAAGCTGTAAACAGCTATGTTAGTGTTTATGGGGTTAAAATGTGTCTTAATCCAATGCAACTAACTAATTATAAGAGTTTGAGATAGATGTGGAGAGTTTAAAAGCCACTTATACCCATTTTGTCCCAAAACAGGCTAAAACCAAGAAAACATTGCTTAGAAGCTGTAAACAGCTATGTTAGTGTTTCTGGGGTTAGAATGTGTCTTAATCCAATGCAACTAACTAATTATAAGAGTTTGAGATAGATGTGGAGAGTTTAAAAGCCACTTATACCCATTTTGTCCCAAAACAGGCTAACAGCAAGAAAACATTGCTTAGAAGCTGTAAACAGCTATGTTAGTGTTTCTGGGGTTAAAATGTGTCTTAATCCAATGCAACTAACTAATTATAAGAGTTTGAGATAGATGTGGAGAGTTTAAAAGCCACTTATACCCATTTTGTCCCAAAACAGGCTAAAACCTAGAAAACATTGCTTAGTAGCTGTAAACAGCTATGTTAGTGTTTCTGGGGTTAAAAATGTGTCTTAATCCAATGCAACTAACTAATTATAAGAGTTTGAGATAGATGTGGAGAGTTTAAAAGCCACTTATACCCATTTTGTCCCAAAACAGGCTAAAACCTAGAAAACATTGCTTAGAAGCTGTAAACAGCTATGTTAGTGTTTCTGGGGCTAAAAATGTGTCTTAATCCAATGCAACTAACTAATTATAAGAGTTTGAGATAGATGTGGAGAGTTTAAAAGCCACTTATACCCATTTTGTCCCAAAACAGGCTAACAGCAAGAAAACATTGCTTAGTAGCTGTAAACAGCTATGTTAGTGTTTATGGGGTTAAAATGTGTCTTAATCCAATGCAACTAACTAAGTATAAGAGTTTGAGATAGATGTGGAGAGTTTAAAAGCCACTTATACCCATTTTGTCCCAATAAAGGCTAAAACCAAGAAAACATTGCTTAGAAGCTGTAAACAGCTATGTTAGTGTTTATGGGGTTAAAATGTGTCTTAATCCAATGCAACTAACTAATTATAAGAGTTTGAGATAGATGTGGAGAGTTTAAAAGCCACTTATACCCATTTTGTCCCAAAACAGGCTAAAACCTAGAAAACATTGCTTAGAAGCTGTAAACAGCTATGTTAGTGTTTCTGGGGCTAAAAATGTGTCTTAATCCAATGCAACTAACTAATTATAAGAGTTTGAGATAGATGTGGAGAGTTTAAAAGCCACTTATACCCATTTTGTCCCAATAAAGGCTAAAACCAAGAAAACATTGCTTAGAAGCTGTAAACAGCTATGTTAGTGTTTCTGGGGTTAAAAATGTGTCTTAATCCAATGCAACTAACTAATTATAAGAGTTTGAGATAGATGTGGAGAGTTTAAAAGCCACTTATACCCATTTTGTCCCAAAACAGGCTAACAGCAAGAAAACATTGCGTAGTAGCTGTATATGTTAGTGTTTATGGGGTTAAAATGTGTCTTAATCCAATGCAACTAACTAAGTATAAGAGTTTGAGATAGATGTGGAGAGTTTAAAAGCCACTTATACCCATTTTGTCCCAAAACAGGCTAAAACCTAGAAAACATTGCTTAGTAGCTGTAAACAGCTATGTTAGTGTTTCTGGGGTTAAAAATGTGTCTTAATCCAATGCAACTAACTAATTATAAGAGTTTGAGATAGATGTGGAGAGTTTAAAAGCCACTTATACCCATTTTGTCCCAAAACAGGCTAAAACCTAGAAAACATTGCTTAGAAGCTGTAAACAGCTATGTTAGTGTTTCTGGGGCTAAAAATGTGTCTTAATCCAATGCAACTAACTAATTATAAGAGTTTGAGATAGATGTGGAGAGTTTAAAAGCCACTTATACCCATTTTGTCCCAAAACAGGCTAACAGCAAGAAAACATTGCTTAGTAGCTGTAAACAGCTATGTTAGTGTTTATGGGGTTAAAATGTGTCTTAATCCAATGCAACTAACTAAGTATAAGAGTTTGAGATAGATGTGGAGAGTTTAAAAGCCACTTATACCCATTTTGTCCCAATAAAGGCTAAAACCAAGAAAACATTGCTTAGAAGCTGTAAACAGCTATGTTAGTGTTTCTGGGGTTAAAAATGTGTCTTAATCCAATGCAACTAACTAATTATAAGAGTTTGAGATAGATGTGGAGAGTTTAAAAGCCACTTATACCCATTTTGTCCCAAAACAGGCTAACAGCAAGAAAACATTGCTTAGTAGCTGTATATGTTAATGTTTATGGGGTTAAAATGTGTCTTAATCCAATGCAACTAACTAAGTATAAGAGTTTGAGATAGATGTGGAGAGTTTAAAAGCCACTTATACCCATTTTGTCCCAAAACAGGCTAAAACCAATAAAACATTGCTTAGAAGCTGTAAACAGCTATGTTAGTGTTTATGGGGTTAAAATGTGTCTTAATCCAATGCATCTAACTAATTATAAGAGTTTGAGATAGATGTGGAAAGTTTAAAAGCCACTTATACCCATTTTGTCCCAATAAAGGCTAAAACCAAGAAAATATTGCTTAGAAGCTGTAAACAGCTATGTTAGTGTTTCTGGGGTTAAAATGTGTCTTAATCCAATGCAACTAACTAATTATAAGAGTTTGAGATAGATGTGGAGAGTTTAAAAGCCACTTATACCCATTTTGTCCCAAAACAGGCTAACAGCAAGAAAACATTGCTTAGAAGCTGTAAACAGCTATGTTAGTGTTTCTGGGGTTAAAATGTGTCTTAATCCAATGCAACTAACTAATTATAAGAGTTTGAGATAGATGTGGAGAGTTTAAAAGCCACTTATACCCATTTTGTCCTAAAACAGGCTAAAACCAAGAAAACATTGCTTAGAAGCTGTAAACAGCTATGTTAGTGTTTATGGGGTTAAAATGTGTCTTAATCCAATGCAACTAACTAATTATAAGAGTTTGAGATAGATGTGGAGAGTTTAAAAGCCACTTATACCCATTTTGTCCCAAAACAGGCTAAAACCTAGAAAATATTGCTTAGAAGCTGTAAACAGCTATGTTAGTGTTTCTGGGGCTAAAAATGTGTCTTAATCCAATGCAACTAACTAATTATAAGAGTTTGAGATAGATGTGGAGAGTTTAAAAGCCACTTATACCCATTTTGTCCCAAAACAGGCTAACAGCAAGAAAACATTGCTTAGTAGCTGTAAACAGCTATGTTAGTGTTTATGGGGTTAAAATGTGTCTTAATCCAATGCAACTAACTAAGTATAAGAGTTTGAGATAGATGTGGAGAGTTTAAAAGCCACTTATACCCATTTTGTCCCAAAACAGGCTAAAACCAATAAAACATTGCTTAGAAGGTGTAAATAGCTATGTTAGTGTTTATGGGGTTAAAATGTGTCTTAATCCAATGCAACTAACTAATTATAAGAGTTTGAGATAGATGTGGAGAGTTTAAAAGACACTTATACCCATTTTGTCCCAAAAAAGGCTAAACCAAGAAAACATTGCTTAGAAGCTGTAAACAGCTATGTTAGTGTTTCTGGGGTTAAAATGTGTCTTAATCCAATGCAACTAACTAATTATAAGAGTTTGAGATAGATGTGGAGAGTTTAAAAGCCACTTATACCCATTTTGTCCCAAAACAGGCTAAAACCAAGAAAACATTGCTTAGAAGTTGTAAACTGCTATGTTAGTGTTTATGGGGTTAAAATGTGTCTTAATCCAATGCAACTAACTAATTATAAGAGTTTGAGATAGATGTGGAGAGTTTAAAAGCCACTTATACCCATTTTGTCCCAAAACAGGCTAAAACCTAGAAAACATTGCTTAGTAGCTGTAAACAGCTATGTTAGTGTTTCTGGGGCTAAAAATGTGTCTTAATCCAATGCAACTAACTAATTATAAGAGTTTGAGATAGATGTGGAGAGTTTAAAAGCCACTTATACCCATTTTGTCCCAAAACAGGCTAACAGCAAGAAAACATTGCTTAGTAGCTGTAAACAGCTATGTTAGTGTTTATGGGGTTAAAATGTGTCTTAATCCAATGCAACTAACTAAGTATAAGAGTTTGAGATAGATGTGGAGAGTTTAAAAGCCACTTATACCCATTTTGTCCCAAAACAGGCTAAAACCAATAAAACATTGCTTAGAAGGTGTAAATAGCTATGTTAGTGTTTATGGGGTTAAAATGTGTCTTAATCCAATGCAACTAACTAATTATAAGAGTTTGAGATAGATGTGGAGAGTTTAAAAGCCACTTATACCCATTTTGTCCCAAAAAAGGCTAAACCAAGAAAACATTGCTTAGAAGCTGTAAACAGCTATGTTAGTGTTTCTGGGATTAAAATGTGTCTTAATCCAATGCAACTAACTAATTATAAGAGTTTGAGATAGATGTGGAGAGTTTAAAAGCCACTTATACCCATTTTGTCCCAAAACAGGCTAAAACCAAGAAAACATTGCTTAGAAGTTGTAAACTGCTATGTTAGTGTTTATGGGGTTAAAATGTGTCTTAATCCAATGCAACTAACTAATTATAAGAGTTTGAGATAGATGTGGAGAGTTTAAAAGCCACTTATACCCATTTTGTCCCAAAACAGGCTAAAACTAATAAAACATTGCTTAGAAGCTGTATATTAGTATATATGAAGGAGAAGAGAGAGTGAGGCCGGTGAGGCCGAGCTGCACAAGGAAGAAGAGAGTGGCCGGTAAGGCTGCTAGTACAAGAAGTGTGGCCGGTAAGGCCATGAGTGGTGTGGGAGCGGCCAGTAAGGCCGTGAGCACAATAAGAGTGGCCAATAAGGCCATGTGGGCCGTGAGCACAATGAGAGTGGTTAGCAAGGCCATAGGTGCAATGTGAGAAGAATTGTGAAGTAAAGGCCTTATAAGAAGAAGAGGCCCAAGAAGAAGTTAAATGTCTCACAAAGGGAAAAGAAGGGAAGGAAGGAAGCATGTGAGACCTTGGTTGGTGAAGAATGAGACAACCAAGGGAAGGAGCTGTCCCTTTCACCATACACCCACTTGTGCACCAACGGCCATATGTCCCTTTCATCTCTCATTTGTGTCTAACGGTCATGTGCATTTTGTATTCTCTATATTAAGGTGTAATTTATCTCATATGTAACACAACACAACATTATTCAATAAGAGAAACCGATTCCCTCTCTACACCTCTTGTTCTTGTTCTTATCAACAATGTAGAGTGGTGTAGGATTAGCGGTTAGAGGCTGCCCTTAAGGCAGCCTATTCTCTTATCAAATCCCACCTAAACTCTTCTTATTTACTGCTTTACTTAGCCTAGATTACTGATTCTTAATCCTCCTTCTCCTAAGTACACAAACTCTAAGTGTTGTGATACTAGAAGAGGATAAGTCTCAAACTAGTGCTTCTCCTAGTTAGGATCCGCTTACTCTCTAGTATTTGGGTTCTATCTAGCTTGTTTATGGGGAGTTCATCACAAGTTGATGTTCTCTCCTCCTCCTTGAGAATGAGTTAGTTTGTTGTGGGTAAAGGGGGATTCATTCACCAAGTGTTTGTCTACCCTCTCTTGTGAGCTTTGTCTCATAAATCCCAACATGGTATCAGAGCAGGTTCTGTTCTTGGTGTTTTAAACTCATTCTCAAAGTCGTTTTCTTAGGAGTTAGCTTAGTTAAAGTTTTAGACTTTGCTTAGGTGTTAAATCGCTTAGCTTAGTTTCTTTAAAGCTTTAATTTTGCTTTTGTTGATTAAATCGATTCTCTAGCAGCTCATTGTTGAGTAAGCTTGGTCTCTTGTCTTGTTAGAATTTGTAGACCAAGTGTGTGGAAAGAAATCGATTTTACAAGCCCCATCCTTAAGCTTTACCGATTTGGTAATAGCTTTGTTTATTTTGGGATGTGTGGGAAGTGATGAACCATTGAGCAAATTGTGTTGTTCATGGTGAGGATTCACGGTTCTTGTGTGCTTGTATGAGCCACGAAATTCTTAGGATTTAGTTCTCTTAGGATTTAGTTAATTTTCCTCTAAAGGTTTAATTTTGCTTTTGTTAAATTTCCTTTAAAGTTTAATTACTAAATCACTTCTTCTTCTTCTCAAGGTTGAGAAAGCTTTGTTTCTGGTCATATGGTGTGTCCAGGTTCGAGTTTGAGGAAGAGAGAGACTTTGTTTTAGCATGTAGAGCCCGCTTGGTCAAATAGATTCAAGTTGGTCCAAGATGCATTCTTTTAACCGTTGGACAATAGGCTGTTCCAAAGGCTTTTGTTGTTTCTTCTTTGCTTGGGACCACGAAAAACATCTTCTATATGTTATCTTCGTGGATCTAAAGCCTTAATCTCTTGTAGAACACTTGTTTAAGTGATTCTACAAGGAGTTTTGTTGTTAAACCTTTGGAGAAACTAATTTTCCATAAGGTCCATTGTGTTTCAGCCATTAAAGCACCAAAAGAGATTGTCTTCTTGGATGTTCTTGGCTGTCAAAGCTTCTTTCAACTCAAGAAAACAGAGTTAAACTCTGTCCATAAGAACTCTTGAGCAGATTCTCTATTCTACTCTCCATTCATCTTATACTACCGCCTATACTCTCCCTTATACTCTCACTTTCTATACTCTTGGTTACTGATTCTCTGTTCTCTATTTATACTCTTAATTATTCTCTAAATTCTATTTTATTTTTCAGTAATATTCTCTATACTCTAATCTCTAACAATCTCTTGTTTAGAATCTGTTCCATTGTTTTTTTTTGGTTTCAGTTTCAGCATTGAAGATTGTGTGGAGCTCGCTCACTATCTCAAGGAGAAGAAGTGGCGAGGTTGAAGGCTACAAGATAGCCATGTAAGAGCGCAGCACAATGCCTGGAGTTAGAACCAAGGGCCACCAAGTCTTTGTTAAGCTGGTGGAAGGTGATGAATCAGTCCAAGAGCATGTGTGTTAGTGCCAAGTTGTTGATCGGATGTGCACAATGGTCTTTAGGAAAGGTGATGCACAAGGTTTCAACTGTTGATTGGATGTGCACAAGAACGGTGATGCACAAGGCTTCAACTGAGGTGATGAGGTTTCAGCCCATCATCAAGTAAAGGTTACGGGGGAGATCAAGTGACTTCAGACCGTACCTCACAGATTCTGCTCGGCCACAAGCAAAAGTCTTTACTTAAAGCTCAGCCGAAGCGTCTCAAAGATCGACTCGGACGAAACCCTTCCACTGCGATTCGGCTTCCGCGTTCTTCATTAAAGTTCGAGACCACAGAGTCATCTTGCCAGTGGAAGTGGAATCATACCAATCCGAGCAGCCGTTCGAAAGTTATGTCCGATTCAGTGGGCATGTGTCAGTCTGACAAATAAAACTGACCGGGTTTAAAACCATGGTTAGAGGAGCGGTCTCAAGGAGGAATTCCAAACCGCATCAGTGATCAACTCTCTCCTTCCTATCCATCAAAACACCATAAAGGCTGTGCTCTAAACCCTTCTCTATTTTAATTCATAAATTCATTACCTTAGCTTCATTACTAGTCTTTAGTCTTTAATATGATTCTTCTTAAATTGTCACACTTTTAGAATTTTTCTTTGATATTCCTCATAGCAAACACTTATTCTTTTCTTCTTTATCACTTGTTTAAGGGTAAAGGAGACTATGAGAGCCTCAAAGGAATTCTAAAGGAACAAGGATGGAGATCATAAGGAATGTGCTAAAGGCAAGGAGGGCTAAGGAAGTGTAGCGGTTCAAAGGCTTAAAGAGAAGAGAGCTGGTTCTTGACAAACCAAGATCATTGCGACATCAAGGAACGTGGAGACTACACTCTTTTTACTTAACAAAGTTTTCTCCCAAGTGGTTTTCTTTGTTAAGGTTTTTAATGAGGTAGTCCTCACGTGTCCACGCTTGATCTTTGGTCCCCATGGTGCCCTGCAGATCAAACGTGCGGGGGAGTATTAGTATATATGAAGGAGAAGAGAGAGTGAGGCCGGTGAGGCCGAGCTGCACAAGGAAGAAGAGAGTGGCCGGTAAGGCTGCTAGTACAAGAAGTGTGGCCGGTAAGGCCATGAGTGGTGTGGGAGCGGCCAGTAAGGCCGTGAGCACAATAAGAGTGGCCAATAAGGCCATGTGGGCCGTGAGCACAATGAGAGTGGTTAGCAAGGCCATAGGTGCAATGTGAGAAGAATTGTGAAGTAAAGGCCTTATAAGAAGAAGAGGCCCAAGAAGAAGTTAAATGTCTCACAAAGGGAAAAGAAGGGAAGGAAGGAAGCATGTGAGACCTTGGTTGGTGAAGAATGAGACAACCAAGGGAAGGAGCTGTCCCTTTCACCATACACCCACTTGTGCACCAACGGCCATATGTCCCTTTCATCTCTCATTTGTGTCTAACGGTCATGTGCATTTTGTATTCTCTATATTAAGGTGTAATTTATCTCATATGTAACACAACACAACATTATTCAATAAGAGAAACCGATTCCCTCTCTACACCTCTTGTTCTTGTTCTTATCAACAATGTAGAGTGGTGTAGGATTAGCGGTTAGAGGCTGCCCTTAAGGCAGCCTATTCTCTTATCAAATCCCACCTAAACTCTTCTTATTTACTGCTTTACTTAGCCTAGATTACTGATTCTTAATCCTCCTTCTCCTAAGTACACAAACTCTAAGTGTTGTGATACTAGAAGAGGATAAGTCTCAAACTAGTGCTTCTCCTAGTTAGGATCCGCTTACTCTCTAGTATTTGGGTTCTATCTAGCTTGTTTATGGGGAGTTCATCACAAGTTGATGTTCTCTCCTCCTCCTTGAGAATGAGTTAGTTTGTTGTGGGTAAAGGGGGATTCATTCACCAAGTGTTTGTCTACCCTCTCTTGTGAGCTTTGTCTCATAAATCCCAACACTGTAAACAGCTATGTTAGTGTTTATGGGGTTAAAATGTGTCTTAATCCAATGCAACTAACTAATTATAAGAGTTTGAGATAGATGTGGAGAGTTTAAAAGCCACTTATACCCATTTTGTCCCAAAACAGGCTAAAACCAAGAAAACATTGCTTAGAAGCTGTAAACAGCTATGTTAGTGTTTCTGGGGTTAAAATGTGTCTTAATCCAATGCAACTAACTAATTATAAGAGTTTGAGATAGATGTGGAGAGTTTAAAAGCCATTTATACCCATTTTGTCCCAAAACAGGCTAAAACCTAGAAAACATTGCTTAGTAGCTGTAAACAGCTATGTTAGTGTTTCTGGGGTTAAAAATGTGTCTTAATCCAATGCAACTAACTAATTATAAGAGTTTGAGATAGATGTGGAGAGTTTAAAAGCCACTTATACCCATTTTGTCCCAAAACAGGCTAACAGTAAGAAAACATTGCTTAGTAGTTGTAAACAGCTATTTTAGTGTTTATGGGGTTAAAATGTGTCTTAATCCAAATCAACTAACTAAGTATAAGAGTTTGAGATAGATGTGGAGAGTTTAAAAGCCACTTATACCCATTTTGTCCCAAAACAGGCTAAAACTAATAAAACATTGCTTAGAAGCTGTAAACAGCTATGTTAGTGTTTATGGGGTTAAAATGTGTCTTAATCCAATGCAACTAACTAATTATAAGAGTTTGAGATAGATGTGGAGAGTTTAAAAGCCACTTATACCCATTTTGTCCCAAAACAGGCTAAAACCAAGAAAACATTGCTTAGAAGCTGTAAACAGCTATGTTAGTGTTTCTGGGGTTAAAATGTGTCTTAATCCAATGCAACTAACTAATTATAAGAGTTTGAGATAGATGTGGAGAGTTTAAAAGCCATTTATACCCATTTTGTCCCAAAACAGGCTAAAACCAAGAAAACATTGCTTAGAAGCTGTAAACAGCTATGTTAGTTTTTATGGGGTTAAAATGTGTCTTAATCCAATGCAACTAACTAATTATAAGAGTTTGAGATAGATGTGGAGAGTTTAAAAGCCACTTATACCCATTTTGTCCCAAAACAGGCTAAACCAAGAAAACATTGCTTAGAAGCTGTAAACAGCTATGTTAGTGTTTCTGGGGTTAAAATGTGTCTTAATCCAATGCAACTAACTAATTATAAGAGTTTGAGATAGATGTGGAGAGTTTAAAAGCCACTTATACCCATTTTGTCCCAAAACAGGCTAACAGCAAGAAAACATTGCTTAGAAGCTGTAAACAGCTATGTTAGTGTTTCTGGGGTTAAAATGTGTCTTAATCCAATGCAACTAACTAATTATAAGAGTTTGAGATAGATGTGGAGAGTTTAAAAGCCACTTATACCCATTTTGTCCCAAAACAGGCTAAAACCTAGAAAACATTGCTTAGTAGCTGTAAACAGCTATGTTAGTGTTTCTGGGGTTAAAAATGTGTCTTAATCCAATGCAACTAACTAATTATAAGAGTTTGAGATAGATGTGGAGAGTTTAAAAGCCACTTATACCCATTTTGTCCCAAAACAGGCTAAAACCTAGAAAACATTGCTTAGAAGCTGTAAACAGCTATGTTAGTGTTTCTGGGGCTAAAAATGTGTCTTAATCCAATGCAACTAACTAATTATAAGAGTTTGAGATAGATGTGGAGAGTTTAAAAGCCACTTATACCCATTTTGTCCCAAAACAGGCTAACAGCAAGAAAACATTGCTTAGTAGCTGTAAACAGCTATGTTAGTGTTTATGGGGTTAAAATGTGTCTTAATCCAATGCAACTAACTAAGTATAAGAGTTTGAGATAGATGTGGAGAGTTTAAAAGCCACTTATACCCATTTTGTCCCAAAACAGGCTAAAACCTAGAAAACATTGCTTAGAAGCTGTAAACAGCTATGTTAGTGTTTCTGGGGTTAAAATGTGTCTTAATCCAATGCAACTAACTAATTATAAGAGTTTGAGATAGATGTGGAGAGTTTAAAAGCCACTTATACCCATTTTGTCCCAAAACAGACTAACAGCAAGAAAACATTGCTTAGAAGCTGTAAACAGCTATGTTAGTTTTTATGGGGTTAAAATGTGTCTTAATCCAATGCAACTAACTAAGTATAAGAGTTTGAGATAGATGTGGAGAGTTTAAAAGCCACTTATACCCATTTTGTCCCAAAACAGGCTAAAACCAAGAAAACATTGCTTAGAAGCTGTAAACAGCTATGTTAGTGTTTCTGGGGTTAAAATGTGTCTTAATCCAATGCAACTAACTAATTATAAGAGTTTGAGATAGATGTGGAGAGTTTAAAAGACACTTATACCCATTTTGTCCCAAAACAGGCTAAAACTAATAAAACATTGCTTAGAAGCTGTAAACAGCTATGTTAGTGTTTCTGGGGTTAAAATGTGTCTTAATCCAATGCAACTAACTAATTATAAGAGTTTGAGATAGATGTGGAGAGTTTAAAAGCCACTTATACCCATTTTGTCCCAAAACAGGCTAAAACCAAGAAAACATTGCTTAGAAGTTGTAAACTGCTATGTTAGTGTTTATGGGGTTAAAATGTGTCTTAATCCAATGCAACTAACTAATTATAAGAGTTTGAGATAGATGTGGAGAGTTTAAAAGCCACTTATACCCATTTTGTCCCAAAACAGGCTAAAACCTAGAAAACATTGCTTAGTAGCTGTAAACAGCTATGTTAGTGTTTCTGGGGTTAAAAATGTGTCTTAATCCAATGCAACTAACTAATTATAAGAGTTTGAGATAGATGTGGAGAGTTTAAAAGCCACTTATACCCATTTTGTCCCAAAACAGGCTAAAACCTAGAAAACATTGCTTAGAAGCTGTAAACAGCTATGTTAGTGTTTCTGGGGCTAAAAATGTGTCTTAATCCAATGCAACTAACTAATTATAAGAGTTTGAGATAGATGTGGAGAGTTTAAAAGCCACTTATACCCATTTTGTCCCAAAACAGGCTAACAGCAAGAAAACATTGCTTAGTAGCTGTAAACAGCTATGTTAGTGTTTATGGGGTTAAAATGTGTCTTAATCCAATGCAACTAACTAAGTATAAGAGTTTGAGATAGATGTGGAGAGTTTAAAAGCCACTTATACCCATTTTGTCCCAAAACAGGCTAAAACCAATAAAACATTGCTTAGAAGGTGTAAATAGCTATGTTAGTGTTTATGGGGTTAAAATGTGTCTTAATCCAATGCAACTAACTAATTATAAGAGTTTGAGATAGATGTGGAGAGTTTAAAAGCCACTTATACCCATTTTGTCCCAAAAAAGGCTAAACCAAGAAAACATTGCTTAGAAGCTGTAAACAGCTATGTTAGTGTTTCTGGGGTTAAAATGTGTCTTAATCCAATGCAACTAACTAATTATAAGAGTTTGAGATAGATGTGGAGAGTTTAAAAGCCACTTATACCCATTTTGTCCCAAAACAGGCTAAAACCAAGAAAACATTGCTTAGAAGTTGTAAACTGCTATGTTAGTGTTTATGGGGTTAAAATGTGTCTTAATCCAATGCAACTAACTAATTATAAGAGTTTGAGATAGATGTGGAGAGTTTAAAAGCCACTTATACCCATTTTGTCCCAAAACAGGCTAAAACCTAGAAAACATTGCTTAGTAGCTGTAAACAGCTATGTTAGTGTTTCTGGGGTTAAAAATGTGTCTTAATCCAATGCAACTAACTAATTATAAGAGTTTGAGATAGATGTGGAGAGTTTAAAAGCCAGTTATACCCATTTTGTCCCAAAACAGGCTAACAGTAAGAAAACATTGCTTAGTAGCTGTAAACAGCTATGTTAGTGTTTATGGGGTTAAAATGTGTCTTAATCCAAATCAACTAACTAAGTATAAGAGTTTGAGATAGATGTGGAGAGTTTAAAAGCCACTTATACCCATTTTGTCCCAAAACAGGCTAAAACTAATAAAACATTGCTTAGAAGCTGTAAACAGCTATGTTAGTGTTTATGGGGTTAAAATGTGTCTTAATCCAATGCAACTAACTAATTATAAGAGTTTGAGATAGATGTGGAGAGTTTAAAAGCCACTTATACCCATTTTGTCCCAAAACAGGCTAAAACCAAGAAAACATTGCTTAGAAGCTGTAAACAGCTATGTTAGTGTTTCTGGGGTTAAAATGTGTCTTAATCCAATGCAACTAACTAATTATAAGAGTTTGAGATAGATGTGGAGAGTTTAAAAGCCATTTATACCCATTTTGTCCCAAAACAGGCTAAAACCAAGAAAACATTGCTTAGAAGCTGTAAACAGCTATGTTAGTTTTTATGGGGTTAAAATGTGTCTTAATCCAATGCAACTAACTAATTATAAGAGTTTGAGATAGATGTGGAGAGTTTAAAAGCCACTTATACCCATTTTGTCCCAAAACAGGCTAAAACCAAGAAAACATTGCTTAGAAGCTGTAAACAGCTATGTTAGTGTTTCTGGGGTTAAAATGTGTCTTAATCCAATGCAACTAACTAATTATAAGAGTTTGAGATAGATGTGGAGAGTTTAAAAGCCACTTATACCCATTTTGTCCCAAAACAGGCTAACAGCAAGAAAACATTGCTTAGAAGCTGTAAACAGCTATGTTAGTGTTTCTGGGGTTAAAATGTGTCTTAATCCAATGCAACTAACTAATTATAAGAGTTTGAGATAGATGTGGAGAGTTTAAAAGCCACTTATTATTGACCATGTTACTCAAGACTTGGAGGTTGTCCGTACGGACGTCCGTACGATCGTCCTAATGGCCACCCTTAAGGTTGAGGCCTATTGAGAGAAATGAGAAGGCTTGGGGTTGGAAACAATACCAAGCCCATTAGAAGGATCTCGAAGAAGAATGTGACCGTTGGAGGATAAGAGTCACGAGATAGCTTCCCTTGGGGAGACAAGGTCACGTCGCTTTCTATCTTGGGATCGCTCCCTTCTCTCTCTTCATGTCTCTATCTACAAGTTGTCGAGTTGGTGGGATTGTTAACCTAGTTTTCATTCTATTTAAGGCCTTTGGCCGACATTGTAAAAGCCATTCTAATACAAGCTCTCATTTTATCTCACATTCTCTCTAATTTGCTTCCGCATACTCAATTTAAACCAACATGGTATCAGAGCAAGTTTATTGATCCATGGTTCTATAAACTTTCTCCTCTTCTTTTTCTTGTTCTTATTTGATTCTACTTTGCATTCTCTACTCGTATACTACTCCTTTACTCTATTCTTCATTCTACTCACTCATTCGCGCTTCATTCTATCCGCTACTCTATCGTTTTTCTCGCTACTCTACCTAACAATGGACAACAACAAGCCTATTGTTACCCCGGTGGTGCTCAAAGGAGCAAACTACCTGTTGTGGAAAAGAACCACAAAGACCGCTCTCAGTGGCCGAGGACTTTGGATCCATGTAGAAACGGACCAACTCCCCAAGAAAGCCACTAAGGAGGACGGTAAAGAAGGAACGGAAGAAGACAAGGAGGCTGATCTCGAGAAGGAAGTCAAGTGGTTCCAAGAAGATCAGACCGTGCTTGCCATTCTCCAAAACTCGCTAGACGCACCGATTCTTGAAGCCTACTCGTACTGCGAGACGGCCAAAGAACTATGGGAGACGCTAGCGAATGTGTATGGGAACGTGACCAACTTGACTCGGGTATTTGAGGTCAAGAAGGCTATCAACGGTCTCCATCAAGAAGACTTGGAGTTTACCAAGCATTTTGGGAAGTTCCGGTCATTGTGGGCCGAGTTGGAGATGCTCCGGCCAAGTACTATCGATCCGGCCATCCTCAATGAACGAAAGGAGCAAGACAAGGTGTTTGGTCTCCTGCTCACTCTCAATCCGGCGTTCAATGACCTGATTAAGCACATCCTCCGTGGAGACAAGCTACCTACTCTTGAAGACGTGTGTTCTCAAGTGCAAAAGGAACAAGGTTCACTTGGTCTCTTTTGTGGAAAGGACGACTTGGCTACCGCGAACAAAGGAGTCTACAAGCAAGATGACCGGAAAACAATGGTGTGCGACCATTGCAAGAAGAAGGGACACATGAAGGACAAGTGCTGGATCCTTCACCCTCATCTCAAACCGGCTAAGTTCAAGGCGCATATCTCGCAAGAAGGACCAAGCGGCCAAGGTTTCGGTGCAGCAAACCAAGGCAACGCGGCGGCTACGGCCATGGCGGCTTCTCTTGGAGATCTTGTGAGGAAATCAGACCTGGAGGCCCTCATCAAGTCCATCGCAGCCCTAAAGGAATCTGGTATCACTTTCTTCGCTTCACAACCTAGTAAAACGCTTGTTGTAGACTCGGGTGCTTCTCATCACATGATAAGTAACCCGAGCCTTATACACAACATAAAGCCGACGGTGGGAAATGTGATTATTGCAAATGGGGATAGGATACCAGTTAAAGGTGTAGGAGATTTAAAGTTGTTTGATAAGAACTCAAAGGCCTTCTTTATGCCTACTTTTACTTCTAACCTATTATCGGTTAAGAGAGCTACAACCGATTTGAATTGTTATACCATATTTGGTCCTAACAGTGTGCATTTTCAGGATATTGAGACTGGCAAGATTCTTGGAGGTGGAGATGCTAAGGGAGATCTCTATGTCCTAGAGAAAAACTCATCAAGTTCACCTAATATGTTTTCTTTTAAATCGGACCTTAGTAGTATTTCAAGTGAAGTGTGGCATGCTAGACTAGGCCACCCTCACTCTAGAGCTTTTCAATTAATGTTGCCTAAATTTTCTTTTGATAGTTCAAGTTGTGAACCTTGTATTCTTGGCAAACATTGCAAATCGGTTTTCCCTAAATCTACTACCATTTATGAACATTGTTTCGACTTAGTACATTCTGATGTTTGGACCTCACCCTGCCTATCTAGAGACAATAACAAGTATTTTGTGACTTTTATTGATGAAAAATCAAAATATACTTGGCTCACATTGTTACCATCTAAAGATAGGGTTTATGATGCATTTGTTAATTTTCAGAATTATGTTACTAATCATTTCAATGCAAAAATAAAGGTACTAAGATCAGATAATGGGGGAGAGTACATCAGTCATAGACTCAAAGATCATTTGTCCAAACACGGCATTCTACAACAAACGAGTTGTCCATATACGCCCCAACAGAATGGCGTGGCCGAGAGGAAGAACCGGCACCTTATGGAAGTGGCGAGGTCGATGATGTTCCAAACCAATGTCACCAAACGATTCTGGGGAGATGCTGTCATGACGGCTTGCTACTTGATTAATAGGACTCCTACCAAAGTTCTACACGACAAATCTCCATATGAGGTACTCAATCAATTTAAACCATCTTTGGATCACTTACGCGTTTTCGGGTGTGTATGCTTTGTTTTGGTTCCAGGGGAACAAAGGACTAAGCTCGACGCCAAAAGCACCAAATGTATGTTCATTGGCTACTCGACAAGTCAGAAGGGCTATAAGTGCTATGATCCAGCTGCTGGCCGCCTACATATCTCTCGAGAAGTGCGGTTCCTTGAACACCAAGGATACTATGCGACAAAGGATTGGGACAGTCTCAAGGATCTCTCTCGGTCCAACTCTGATCGTTCGGCCAACCTACGATTCCTCCTCGATCACCTCGGCATCACCACTCCATCAAGCCCGTCGAGCCATGCTCAGCCTACTCCGACCTCACATGAACCGGATGTACCCGCTATCTCACCCGTAGAAGAAGAAGTTCAAGAAAATGCCTCCGTGCCGCTTGTTCCTCCTCCGGCTGAACCATGTGCCGAGCCTACTCATGAGGACAATGATCATCTCGTGACCTCAACCGATGCTCTCCCACGGGAATCTATGGTTGCTCTTCCCCGGCGAAGTCAACGTCTAAAGTTTCATCCTTCGACATGGAAAGATAAGCGGGTCTACTACAACAATCAGGCCGTGGCCCATCCTATCCAAGCGGTGTGTTCACTTGACCTGGTTCCTCAGGAACACGCTGCCTTCCTCACCAAGATTGATGCTCAATTCGTTCCTCAAACCTATGATGAAGCCAAAGAGCACAAAGAGTGGTTAGCGGCGGTTGATGCTGAGACCGATGCTATGATCCGGAACCACACTTGGGACGAAGCGGATCTTCCCAAGGGAAAGAAGGTGGTCAGCTCAAAATGGGTCTTCACAATTAAGTACCTGAGCAATGGTGACGTGGAGCGCTATAAGGCTCGCCTTGTGGCTCGCGGTTTCACACAAACATACGGTACCGACTATACGGACACGTTTGCCCCGGTCGCCAAGCTGCACACCGTTCGTGTCATTCTCTCCTTGGCTACAAACCTCTCGTGGGACCTTTGGCAGATGGACGTCAAGAATGCCTTCCTTCAGGGGGAGCTTGAAGAAGAAGTGTATATGCACCCACCTCCGGGCTTCGAACATCTTGTGGCTCCGGGTAAAGTTCTCCGCCTTCGCAAGGCCATCTACGGCCTCAAACAATCCCCTCGGGCGTGGTACCACAAACTCAGCTCGACACTTCGCACCAATGGTTTTCGACGCTCGGAAGCCGACCACACATTGTTCACTCTACGGACTGCCGGCGGTAGCGTCGTGGTGCTCGTCTATGTCGATGATATAATCATCACTGGCGATGACAAGGAAGGTATTTCCACTACCAAGACTCTCCTTCACTCAGCCTTTGACATCAAGGACCTCGGCGAACTGAAATATTTTCTTGGGATTGAAATCTCCCGATCGCCGGAAGGACTCTTTCTCTCCCAACGGAAGTACACGCTGGACTTGCTCGAGGAAACTGGTAAGCTGGGGGCTAAACCGGTCTCTACGCCACTAGAAGAAGGCTACCAGGTCAAGCGAAAGGGGGAGATGAAGACGTTACCGAACAAGTTGGCTGAGCCATATGAGGACGTGGGCAGATATAGGCGGCTGGTTGGGAAGCTGATTTACCTCACCATCACACGGCCGGATCTGTGCTATGCTGTGAACCAAGTAAGCCAGCACATGAAAGCACCAACAAACTTTGATTGGAACACTGTTGAGAGGATCCTATGCTATCTAAAGGGAAGCCCTGGCCGCGGCATTTGGATGGGAAAGAACAACAATAACGAGCTTGTTGGCTATTGCGACGCGGATTATGCGGGCGACACAACCGATAGAAGGTCTACAACAGGATACTGTACGTTTGTTGGTGGGAACCTAGTCACTTGGAAGTCGAAGAAACAGAAGGTGGTGTCTCAATCAAGTGCCGAGTCAGAATATAGGGCCATGAAGAAGCTCACAAACGAGCTAACTTGGCTCAAAGGTCTTCTCAAGGACCTTGGAGTGGAGATAGATGAACCCATCACTATGCACTGTGACAACAAGGCTGCAATACATATAGCAACCAACTCTGTTTTCCATGAGAGGACCAAGCATATCGAAGTAGACTGCCACACAGTGCGAGAGAAGATTGAAGAAGGGGTTGTCTTACCGTGTCACACGCCGAGCAAGGACCAACTGGCCGATATTTTCACAAAAGCCACTAGTCCACAGATTTGCGAGTATATCTCTAGCAAACTTGGACTAGTCGATCCTACACATCCATGAGAAGACTCCTCTAACCCGTGGAGAGCACACTCTTTTCCTTGATATGGTTTTGTCCCATGTGGTTTTCCATATTAAGGTTTTTAACGAGGTGGTCTTGTGCGGGTTCCAAGCTTAGCCGTTTCACTTGGCTAAGCTTGAGGGGGAGTATTGACCATGTTACTCAAGACTTGGAGGTTGTCCGTACGGACGTCCGTACGATCGTCCTAATGGCCACCCTTAAGGTTGAGGCCTATTGAGAGAAATGAGAAGGCTTGGGGTTGGAAACAATACCAAGCCCATTAGAAGGATCTCGAAGAAGAATGTGACCGTTGGAGGATAAGAGTCACGAGATAGCTTCCCTTGGGGAGACAAGGTCACGTCGCTTTCTATCTTGGGATCGCTCCCTTCTCTCTCTTCATGTCTCTATCTACAAGTTGTCGAGTTGGTGGGATTGTTAACCTAGTTTTCATTCTATTTAAGGCCTTTGGCCGACATTGTAAAAGCCATTCTAATACAAGCTCTCATTTTATCTCACATTCTCTCTAATTTGCTTCCGCATACTCAATTTAAACCAACACTTATACCCATTTTGTCCCAAAACAGGCTAAAACCTAGAAAACATTGCTTAGTAGCTGTAAACAGCTATGTTAGTGTTTCTGGGGTTAAAAATGTGTCTTAATCCAATGCAACTAACTAATTATAAGAGTTTGAGATAGATGTGGAGAGTTTAAAAGCCACTTATACCCATTTTGTCCCAAAACAGGCTAAAACCTAGAAAACATTGCTTAGAAGCTGTAAACAGCTATGTTAGTGTTTCTGGGGCTAAAAATGTGTCTTAATCCAATGCAACTAACTAATTATAAGAGTTTGAGATAGATGTGGAGAGTTTAAAAGCCACTTATACCCATTTTGTCCCAAAACAGGCTAACAGCAAGAAAACATTGCTTAGTAGCTGTAAACAGTTATGTTAGTGTTTATGGGGTTAAAATGTGTCTTAATCCAATGCAACTAACTAAGTATAAGAGTTTGAGATAGATGTGGAGAGTTTAAAAGCCACTTATACCCATTTTGTCCCAAAACAGGCTAAAACCTAGAAAACATTGCTTAGAAGCTGTAAACAGCTATGTTAGTGTTTCTGGGGCTAAAAATGTGTCTTAATCCAATGCAACTAACTAATTATAAGAGTTTGAGATAGATGTGGAGAGTTTAAAAGCCACTTATACCCATTTTGTCCCAAAACAGGCTAACAGCAAGAAAACATTGCTTAGTAGCTGTAAACAGCTATGTTAGTGTTTATGGGGTTAAAATGTGTCTTAATCCAATGCAACTAACTAAGTATAAGAGTTTGAGATAGATGTGGAGAGTTTAAAAGCCACTTATACCCATTTTGTCCCAAAACAGGCTAAAACCAATAAAACATTGCTTAGAAGGTGTAAATAGCTATGTTAGTGTTTATGGGGTTAAAATGTGTCTTAATCCAATGCAACTAACTAATTATAAGAGTTTGAGATAGATGTGGAGAGTTTAAAAGACACTTATACCCATTTTGTCCCAAAAAAGACTAAACCAAGAAAACATTGCTTAGAAGCTGTAAACAGCTATGTTAGTGTTTCTGGGGTTAAAATGTGTCTTAATCCAATGCAACTAACTAATTATAAGAGTTTGAGATAGATGTGGAGAGTTTAAAAGCCACTTATACCCATTTTGTCCCAAAACAGGCTAAAACCAAGAAAACATTGCTTAGAAGTTGTAAACTGCTATGTTAGTGTTTATGGGGTTAAAATGTGTCTTAATCCAATGCAACTAACTAATTATAAGAGTTTGAGATAGATGTGGAGAGTTTAAAAGCCACTTATACCCATTTTGTCCCAAAACAGGCTAAAACCTAGAAAACATTGCTTAGTAGCTGTAAACAGCTATGTTAGTGTTTCTGGGGTTAAAAATGTGTCTTAATCCAATGCAACTAACTAATTATAAGAGTTTGAGATAGATGTGGAGAGTTTAAAAGCCACTTATACCCATTTTGTCCCAAAACAGGCTAAAACCTAGAAAACATTGCTTAGAAGCTGTAAACAGCTATGTTAGTGTTTCTGGGGCTAAAAATGTGTCTTAATCCAATGCAACTAACTAATTATAAGAGTTTGAGATAGATGTGGAGAGTTTAAAAGCCACTTATACCCATTTTTTCCCAAAACAGGCTAACAGCAAGAAAACATTGCTTAGTAGCTGTAAACAGCTATGTTAGTGTTTATGGGGTTAAAATGTGTCTTAATCCAATGCAACTAACTAAGTATAAGAGTTTGAGATAGATGTGGAGAGTTTAAAAGCCACTTATACCCATTTTGTCCCAAAACAGGCTAAAACCAATAAAACATTGCTTAGAAGGTGTAAATAGCTATGTTAGTGTTTATGGGGTTAAAATGTGTCTTAATCCAATGCAACTAACTAATTATAAGAGTTTGAGATAGATGTGGAGAGTTTAAAAGCCACTTATACCCATTTTGTCCCAAAAAAGGCTAAACCAAGAAAACATTGCTTAGAAGCTGTAAACAGCTATGTTAGTGTTTCTGGGGTTAAAATGTGTCTTAATCCAATGCAACTAACTAATTATAAGAGTTTGAGATAGATGTGGAGAGTTTAAAAGCCACTTATACCCATTTTGTCCCAAAACAGGCTAAAACCAAGAAAACATTGCTTAGAAGTTGTAAACTGCTATGTTAGTGTTTATGGGGTTAAAATGTGTCTTAATCCAATGCAACTAACTAATTATAAGAGTTTGAGATAGATGTGGAGAGTTTAAAAGCCACTTATACCCATTTTGTCCCAAAACAGGCTAAAACCTAGAAAACATTGCTTAGTAGCTGTAAACAGCTATGTTAGTGTTTCTGGGGTTAAAAATGTGTCTTAATCCAATGCAACTAACTAATTATAAGAGTTTGAGATAGATGTGGAGAGTTTAAAAGCCAGTTATACCCATTTTGTCCCAAAACAGGCTAACAGTAAGAAAACATTGCTTAGTAGCTGTAAACAGCTATGTTAGTGTTTATGGGGTTAAAATGTGTCTTAATCCAAATCAACTAACTAAGTATAAGAGTTTGAGATAGATGTGGAGAGTTTAAAAGCCACTTATACCCATTTTGTCCCAAAACAGGCTAAAACTAATAAAACATTGCTTAGAAGCTGTAAACAGCTATGTTAGTGTTTATGGGGTTAAAATGTGTCTTAATCCAATGCAACTAACTAATTATAAGAGTTTGAGATAGATGTGGAGAGTTTAAAAGCCACTTATACCCATTTTGTCCCAAAACAGGCTAAAACCAAGAAAACATTGCTTAGAAGCTGTAAACAGCTATGTTAGTGTTTCTGGGGTTAAAATGTGTCTTAATCCAATGCAACTAACTAATTATAAGAGTTTGAGATAGATGTGGAGAGTTTAAAAGCCATTTATACCCATTTTGTCCCAAAACAGGCTAAAACCAAGAAAACATTGCTTAGAAGCTGTAAACAGCTATGTTAGTTTTTATGGGGTTAAAATGTGTCTTAATCCAATGCAACTAACTAATTATAAGAGTTTGAGATAGATGTGGAGAGTTTAAAAGCCACTTATACCCATTTTGTCCCAATAAAGGCTAAAACCAAGAAAACATTGCTTAGAAGCTGTAAACAGCTATGTTAGTGTTTCTGGGGTTAAAATGTGTCTTAATCCAATGCAACTAACTAATTATAAGAGTTTGAGATAGATGTGGAGAGTTTAAAAGCCACTTATACCCATTTTGTCCCAAAACAGGCTAACAGCAAGAAAACATTGCTTAGAAGCTGTAAACAGCTATGTTAGTGTTTCTGGGGTTAAAATGTGTCTTAATCCAATGCAACTAACTAATTATAAGAGTTTGAGATAGATGTGGAGAGTTTAAAAGCCACTTATACCCATTTTGTCCTAAAACAGGCTAAAACCAAGAAAACATTGCTTAGAAGCTGTAAACAGCTATGTTAGTGTTTATGGGGTTAAAATGTGTCTTAATCCAATGCAACTAACTAATTATAAGAGTTTGAGATAGATGTGGACAGTTTAAAAGCCACTTATACCCATTTTGTCCCAAAACAGGCTAAAACCTAGAAAACATTGCTTAGAAGCTGTAAACAGCTATGTTAGTGTTTCTGGGGCTAAAAATGTGTCTTAATCCAATGCAACTAACTAATTATAAGAGTTTGAGATAGATGTGGAGAGTTTAAAAGCCACTTATACCCATTTTTTCCCAAAACAGGCTAACAGCAAGAAAACATTGCTTAGTAGCTGTAAACAGCTATGTTAGTGTTTATGGGGTTAAAATGTGTCTTAATCCAATGCAACTAACTAAGTATAAGAGTTTGAGATAGATGTGGAGAGTTTAAAAGCCACTTATACCCATTTTGTCCCAAAACAGGCTAAAACCAATAAAACATTGCTTAGAAACTGTAAACAGCTATGTTAGTGTTTATGGGGTTAAAATGTGTCTTAATCCAATGCAACTAACTAATTATAAGAGTTTGAGATAGATGTGGAGAGTTTAAAAGCCACTTATACCCATTTTGTCCCAATAAAGGCTAAAACCAAGAAAACATTGCTTAGAAGCTGTAAACAGCTATCTTAGTGTTTCTGGGGTTAAAATGTGTCTTAATCCAATGCAACTAACTAATTATAAGAATTTGAGATAGATGTGGAGAGTTTAAAAGCCACTTATACCCATTTTGTCCCAAAACAGGCTAAAACCAAGAAAACATTGCTTAGAAGCTGTAAACAGTTATGTTAGTGTTTATGGGGTTAAAATGTGTCTTAATCCAATGCAACTAACTAATTATAAGAGTTTGAGATAGATGTGGAGAGTTTAAAAGCCACTTATACCCATTTTGTCCCAAAAGAGGCTAAACCAAGAAAACATTGCTTAGAAGCTGTAAACAGCTATGTTAGTGTTTATGGGGTTAAAATGTGTCTTAATCCAATGCAACTAACTAATTATAAGAGTTTGAGATAGATGTGGAGAGTTTAAAAGCCACTTATACCCATTTTGTCCCAAAACAGGCTAAAACCTAGAAAACATTGCTTAGTAGCTGTAAACAGCTATGTTAGTGTTTCTGGGGTTAAAAATGTGTCTTAATCCAATGCAACTAACTAATTATAAGAGTTTGAGATAGATGTGGAGAGTTTAAAACCCACTTATACCCATTTTGTCCCAAAACAGGCTAACAGCAAAAAAACATTGCTTAGTAGCTGTAAACAGCTATGTTAGTGTTTATGGGGTTAAAATGTGTCTTAATCCAAATCAACTAACTAAGTATAAGAGTTTGAGATAGATGTGGAGAGTTTAAAAGCCACTTATACCCATTTTGTCCCAAAACAGGCTAAAACTAATAAAACATTGCTTAGAAGCTGTAAACAGCTATGTTAGTGTTTATGGGGTTAAAATGTGTCTTAATCCAATGCAACTAACTAATTATAAGAGTTTGAGATAGATGTGGAGAGTTTAAAAGCCACTTATACCCATTTTGTCCCAAAACAGGCTAAAACCAAGAAAACATTGCTTAGAAGCTGTAAACAGCTATGTTAGTGTTTCTGGGGTTAAAATGTGTCTTAATCCAATGCAACTAACTAATTATAAGAGTTTGAGATAGATGTGGAGAGTTTAAAAGCCATTTATACCCATTTTGTCCCAAAACAGGCTAAAACCAAGAAAACATTGCTTAGAAGCTGTAAACAGCTATGTTAGTGTTTATGGGGTTAAAATGTGTCTTAATCCAATGCAACTAACTAATTATAAGAGTTTGAGATAGATGTGGAAAGTTTAAAAGCCACTTATACCCATTTTGTCCCAAAACAGGCTAAAACCAAGAAAACATTGCTTAGAAGCTGTAAACAGCTATGTTAGTGTTTCTGGGGTTAAAATGTGTCTTAATCCAATGCAACTAACTAATTATAAGAGTTTGAGATAGATGTGGAGAGTTTAAAAGCCATTTATACCCATTTTGTCCCAAAACAGGCTAAAACCTAGAAAACATTGCTTAGTAGCTGTAAACAGCTATGTTAGTGTTTCTGGGGTTAAAAATGTGTCTTAATCCAATGCAACTAACTAATTATAAGAGTTTGAGATAGATGTGGAGAGTTTAAAACCCACTTATACCCATTTTGTCCCAAAACAGGCTAACAGCAAGAAAACATTGCTTAGTAGCTGTAAACAGCTATGTTAGTGTTTATGGGGTTAAAATGTGTCTTAATCCAAATCAACTAACTAAGTATAAGAGTTTGAGATAGATGTGGAGAGTTTAAAAGCCACTTATACCCATTTTGTCCCAAAACAGGCTAAAACTAATAAAACATTGCTTAGAAGCTGTAAACAGCTATGTTAGTGTTTATGGGGTTAAAATGTGTCTTAATCCAATGCAACTAACTAATTATAAGAGTTTGAGATAGATGTGGAGAGTTTAAAAGCCACTTATACCCATTTTGTCCCAAAACAGGCTAAAACCAAGAAAACATTGCTTAGAAGCTGTAAACAGCTATGTTAGTGTTTCTGGGGTTAAAATGTGTCTTAATCCAATGCAACTAACCAATTATAAGAGTTTGAGATAGATGTGGAGAGTTTAAAAGCCATTTATACCCATTTTGTCCCAAAACAGGCTAAAACCAAGAAAACATTGCTTAGAAGCTGTAAACAGCTATGTTAGTTTTTATGGGGTTAAAATGTGTCTTAATCCAATGCAACTAACTAATTATAAGAGTTTGAGATAGATGTGGAGAGTTTAAAAGCCACTTATACCCATTTTGTCCCAAAACAGGCTAAAACCAAGAAAACATTGCTTAGAAGCTGTAAACAGTTATGTTAGTGTTTATGGGGTTAAAATGTGTCTTAATCCAATGCAACTAACTAATTATAAGAGTTTGAGATAGATGTGGAGAGTTTAAAAGCCACTTATACCCATTTTGTCCCAAAAGAGGCTAAACCAAGAAAACATTGCTTAGAAGCTGTAAACAGCTATGTTAGTGTTTATGGGGTTAAAATGTGTCTTAATCCAATGCAACTAACTAATTATAAGAGTTTGAGATAGATGTGGAGAGTTTAAAAGCCACTTATACCCATTTTGTCCCAAAACAGGCTAAAACCTAGAAAACATTGCTTAGTAGCTGTAAACAGCTATGTTAGTGTTTCTGGGGTTAAAAATGTGTCTTAATCCAATGCAACTAACTAATTATAAGAGTTTGAGATAGATGTGGAGAGTTTAAAACCCACTTATACCCATTTTGTCCCAAAACAGGCTAACAGCAAGAAAACATTGCTTAGTAGCTGTAAACAGCTATGTTAGTGTTTATGGAGTTAAAATGTGTCTTAATCCAAATCAACTAACTAAGTATAAGAGTTTGAGATAGATGTGGAGAGTTTAAAAGCCACTTATACCCATTTTGTCCCAAAACAGGCTAAAACTAATAAAACATTGCTTAGAAGCTGTAAACAGCTATGTTAGTGTTTATGGGGTTAAAATGTGTCTTAATCCAATGCAACTAACTAATTATAAGAGTTTGAGATAGATGTGGAGAGTTTAAAAGCCACTTATACCCATTTTGTCCCAAAACAGGCTAAAACCAAGAAAACATTGCTTAGAAGCTGTAAACAGCTATGTTAGTGTTTCTGGGGTTAAAATGTGTCTTAATCCAATGCAACTAACTAATTATAAGAGTTTGAGATAGATGTGGAGAGTTTAAAAGCCATTTATACCCATTTTGTCCCAAAACAGGCTAAAACCAAGAAAACATTGCTTAGAAGCTGTAAACAGCTATGTTAGTGTTTATGGGGTTAAAATGTGTCTTAATCCAATGCAACTAACTAATTATAAGAGTTTGAGATAGATGTGGAGAGTTTAAAAGCCACTTATACCCATTTTGTCCCAAAACAGGCTAAAACCAAGAAAACATTGCTTAGAAGCTGTAAACAGCTATGTTAGTGTTTCTGGGGTTAAAATGTGTCTTAATCCAATGCAACTAACTAATTATAAGAGTTTGAGATAGATGTGGAGAGTTTAAAAGCCATTTATACCCATTTTGTCCCAAAACAGGCTAAAACCTAGAAAACATTGCTTAGTAGCTGTAAACAGCTATGTTAGTGTTTCTGGGGTTAAAAATGTGTCTTAATCCAATGCAACTAACTAATTATAAGAGTTTGAGATAGATGTGGAGAGTTTAAAAGCCACTTATACCCATTTTGTCCCAAAACAGGCTAACAGCAAGAAAACATTGCTTAGTAGCTGTAAACAGCTATGTTAGTGTTTATGGAGTTAAAATGTGTCTTAATCCAAATCAACTAACTAAGTATAAGAGTTTGAGATAGATGTGGAGAGTTTAAAAGCCACTTATACCCATTTTGTCCCAAAACAGGCTAAAACTAATAAAACATTGCTTAGAAGCTGTAAACAGCTATGTTAGTGTTTATGGGGTTAAAATGTGTCTTAATCCAATGCAACTAACTAATTATAAGAGTTTGAGATAGATGTGGAGAGTTTAAAAGCCACTTATACCCATTTTGTCCCAAAACAGGCTAAAACCAAGAAAACATTGCTTAGAAGCTGTAAACAGCTATGTTAGTGTTTCTGGGGTTAAAATGTGTCTTAATCCAATGCAACTAACTAATTATAAGAGTTTGAGATAGATGTGGAGAGTTTAAAAGCCATTTATACCCATTTTGTCCCAAAACAGGCTAAAACCAAGAAAACATTGCTTAGAAGCTGTAAACAGCTATGTTAGTGTTTATGGGGTTAAAATGTGTCTTAATCCAATGCAACTAACTAATTATAAGAGTTTGAGATAGATGTGGAGAGTTTAAAAGCCACTTATACCCATTTTGTCCCAAAACAGGCTAAAACCAAGAAAACATTGCTTAGAAGCTGTAAACAGCTATGTTAGTGTTTCTGGGATTAAAATGTGTCTTAATCCAATGCAACTAACTAATTATAAGAGTTTGAGATAGATGTGGAGAGTTTAAAAGCCATTTATACCCATTTTGTCCCAAAACAGGCTAAAACCTAGAAAACATTGCTTAGTAGCTGTAAACAGCTATGTTAGTGTTTCTGGGGTTAAAAATGTGTCTTAATCCAATGCAACTAACTAATTATAAGAGTTTGAGATAGATGTGGAGAGTTTAAAACCCACTTATACCCATTTTGTCCCAAAACAGGCTAACAGCAAGAAAACATTGCTTAGTAGCTGTAAACAGCTATGTTAGTGTTTATGGGGTTAAAATGTGTCTTAATCCAAATCAACTAACTAAGTATAAGAGTTTGAGATAGATGTGGAGAGTTTAAAAGCCACTTATACCCATTTTGTCCCAAAACAGGCTAAAACTAATAAAACATTGCTTAGAAGCTGTAAACAGCTATGTTAGTGTTTATGGGGTTAAAATGTGTCTTAATCCAATGCAACTAACTAATTATAAGAGTTTGAGATAGATGTGGAGAGTTTAAAAGCCACTTATACCCATTTTGTCCCAAAACAGGCTAAAACCAAGAAAACATTGCTTAGAAGCTGTAAACAGCTATGTTAGTGTTTACGGGGTTAAAATGTGTCTTAATCCAATGCAACTAACTAATTATAAGAGTTTAAGATAGATGTGGAGAGTTTAAAAGCCATTTATACCCATTTTGTCCCAAAACAGGCTAAAACCAAGAAAACATTGCTTAGAAGCTGTAAACAGCTATGTTAGTTTTTATGGGGTTAAAATGTGTCTTAATCCAATGCAACTAACTAATTATAAGAGTTTGAGATAGATGTGGAGAGTTTAAAAGCCACTTATACCCATTTTGTCCCAAAACAGGCTAAACCAAGAAAACATTGCTTAGAAGCTGTAAACAGCTATGTTAGTGTTTCTGGGGTTAAAATGTGTCTTAATCCAATGCAACTAACTAATTATAAGAGTTTGAGATAGATGTGGAGAGTTTAAAAGCCACTTATACCCATTTTGTCCCAAAACAGGCTAAAACCTAGAAAACATTGCTTAGTAGCTGTAAACAGCTATGTTAGTGTTTCTGGGGTTAAAAATGTGTCTTAATCCAATGCAACTAACTAATTATAAGAGTTTGAGATAGATGTGGAGAGTTTAAAAGCCACTTATACCCATTTTGTCCCAAAACAGGCTAACAGCAAGAAAACATTGCTTAGTAGCTGTAAACAGCTATGTTAGTGTTTATGGGGTTAAAATGTGTCTTAATCCAATGCAACTAACTAATTATAAGAGTTTGAGATTGATGTGGACAGTTTAAAAGCCACTTATACCCATTTTGTCCCAAAACAGGCTAAAACATAGAAAACATTGCTTAGAAGCTGTAAACAGCTATGTTAGTGTTTCTGGGGTTAAAAATGTGTCTTAATCCAATGCCACTTATACCCATTTTGTCCCAAAACAGGCTAAGACCTAGAAAACATTGCTTAGAAGCTGTAAACAGCTATGTTAGTGTTTATGGGGTTAAAATGTGTCTTAATCCAATGCAACTAACTAAGTATAAGAGTTTGAGATAGATGTGGAGAGTTTAAAAGCCACTTATACCCATTTTGTCCCAAAACAGGCTAAAACGAATAAAACATTGCTTAGAAACTGTAAACAGCTATGTTAGTGTTTTTGGGGTTAAAATGTGTCTTAATCCAATGCAACTAACTAATTATAAGATGTGGAGAGTTTAAAAGCCACTTATACCCATTTTGTCCCAAAACAGGCTAAAACCAAGAAAACATTGCTTAGAAGCTGTAAACAGCTATGTTAGTGTTTCTGGGGTTAAAATGTGTCTTAATCCAATGCAACTAACTAATTATAAGACTTTGAGTTAGATGTGGAGAGTTTAAAAGCCACTTATTCCCATTTTGTCCCAAAACAGGCTAAAACGAAGAAAACATTGCTTAGAAGCTGTGAACAGCTATGTTAGTGTTTATGGGGTTAAAATGTGTCTTAATCCAATGAAACAAACTAATGATAAGTGTTTGAGATAGTTTGAGATAGATGTGGAGAGTTTCAAACCCACTTATACCCATTTTGTCCCAAAACAGGCTAAAACCAAGAAAACAGTGCTTAGTAGCGTTAAACAGCTATGTTAGTGTTTATGTGGTTAAAATGTGTCTTAATCCAATGCAACTAACTAATTATAAGAGTTTGAGATAGATGTGGAAAGTTTAAAAGCCACTTATACCCATTTTGTCCCAAAACAGGCTAAAACCTAGAAAACATTGCTTAGAAGCTGTAAACAGCTATGTCAGTGTTTATGGGGTTAAAATGTGTCTTAATCCAATGCAACTAACTAAGTATAAGAGTTTGAGATAGATGTGGAGAGTTTAAAAGCCACTTATACCCATTTTGTCCCAAAACAGGCTAAAACCAATAAAACATTGCTTAGAAACTGTAAACAGCTATGTTAGTGTTTATGGGGTTAAAATGTGTCTTAATCCAATGCAACTAACTAATTATAAGAGTTTGAGATAGATGTGGAGAGTTTAAAAGCCACTTATACCCATTTTGTCCTAATAAAGGCTAAAACCAAGAAAACATTATTGATCAAGAATAAGCCTATGGCGTCCGTACAGTCCGTACCGTCCGTACGTGCAAGCAATAAGGCCGAGTGAAGCACTAAGGCCGAGTCATCTATGTGTGAGGATAGTGAGGAGGCCTGCTCACCTCCGGCCCATGAGAAGGATCGAGAATCCCTTGTGTAGCCGTTAGGGAGAAAGCGCAAGTGGACAAGAGTGGAAGACTAGGACAAGTCGCTATCACCGATCACCTACCCCCTCTCTCTCCTAATTGTCGATTTCTCTTGTTTCTACTTTAGGTCATGTGGTCGCCCTAGCTGCCTCCCTATTTAAACCCTTGTCATGTGTTGTATTTGAGATATTCTACCTAATTCTAATCTATTATCACTCTCTTTCATACTATTAGCCACCAACTCTTCTTCTTCATTCTAAACCTCTCAAATCTCTCTAAGTCTTCCGCTTATTTCAACATGGTATCAGAGCCAGGTTGTCGTTCTTGATAACCTATCTCTTCTATTCTTCCATTCTTCATTCTTGTTCACTCGATTCTCAGTCCTATTTCTCTTTATTCTCCGGGTAAAAGCTTTGTCCATCGGTCCATAGCGGTTAAACCATGGAAAACGCCAAACCCATTGTCATGCCGGTTGTTCTCAAAGGAACAAACTACTTGCTGTGGACTAGAACCACAAGAACTGCCCTTGGAGGTCGTGGTCTTTGGAGTCATGTCGAGAGTGACTATGCTCCAAAACAAAACCTAAAAGGAGAAGATGAAGGTGCTTCCGAGGAGGAAGTAGAAGAAGAGAGCGAGAGGAAGGCCAAGTGGTTCCAAGAAGACCAAGTTGTCCTATCTGTTCTCCAAAACTCTCTTGACACACCAATCCTTGAGGCCTACTCATATTGCGAGACGGCCAAGGAGTTGTGGGAGACACTTAAAGGTGTCTATGGCAATATCTCCAACTTGACTCGGGTCTTTGAGGTCAAGAAGGCCATAAATGAGCTTAACCAAGATGATGTGGAGTTCACTAAACATCTTGGCAAGTTTCGAGCTTTATGGTCCGAGCTTGACATGTTGCGGCCGAGTACACTCGATCCGAGTGTGTTGACTGAAAGAAAGGAGCAAGACAAGATCTTTGGTCTCCTTCTTACTTTAAACCCATCCTTCAACGATCTCTTGAAGCACATCCTCAGGGCAGAGAAACTTCCCTCTTTTGAAGACATTTGTTCACAAATCCAAAGAGAGCAAGGTTCTCTTGACTTGTTTAGCGGTAAGGGGGAGCTTGCTACGGCTAATAAAGGAGTGTACAAGCAAGAGGAGAGGAAGGTGTGGATATGCGACCACTGCAAGAGGCGGGGTCACCTGAAAGACAAGTGCTGGGTCCTCCACCCTCATCTCAAACCGGCCAAGTTCAAAGCAAACCTCTCAAAGGAAGCGGTTAGCGACAAGGGAGCCGGGCCGTCAAAGCAAGGAGATGAGGCAGCCATGACCGCAGCCTATGGAGAAGTGGTTAGGAAATCAGACCTTGAGGCGCTCATCCGTTCCATTGCCTCACTCAAGGAGTCTGGTATCTCTTTCTTTACCTCTAAGCCTAGTAAATCTCTTGTCATAGACTCGGGTGCTTCTCACCACATGATTAGTAATCCCAGTCTAATTGACAATATAAAACCGGCTTTAGGAAATGTTATAATTGCAAATGGAGAACAAATACCAGTGAAAGGAATAGGGGACTTGAAACTATTTGATAAAACCACAAAAGCTTTCTTTATGCCTACCTTCACATCTAATCTTCTATCGGTTAAGAGAACCACTAATGATTTGAATTGTTATGCAATCTTTGGTCCTAATAGTGTTCATTTTCAGGATATTGAGACTGGAAAAGTTCTTGGAGAGGGACAAGGGAGTGGAGATCTCTATGTCCTAGAGAAAACCTCGCCAAGTTTATCTACTAAATCTTGTTTTGTTGTTAATTTGGATAGTGTGTGGCATGCTAGATTAGGCCATCCTCATTCTCGTGCCCTTGCTTTAATGTTACCAAGTGTTTCTTTTGATAGTTCAATGTGTGAGTCTTGTATTCTTGGTAAACATTGCAAATCTATTTTTCCCAAGTCTAAAACTATTTATGAGCATTGTTTTGATTTAGTGCACTCGGATGTGTGGACTTCACCATGCCTTTCTAGAGATAATAACAAATATTTTGTGACTTTTATTGATGAAAAATCTAAGTACACATGGATTACTTTGTTGCCTTCAAAGGATAGAGTGTTTGATGCTTTTATAAACTTTCAAAATTATGTTACTAATCATTTCAATGCTAAAATTAAGGTACTTAGATCAGACAATGGTGGAGAGTATACAAGTCACAAATTCAGAGAACACCTAGCAAAACACGGCATACTACACCAAACAAGTTGTCCCTATACGCCCCAACAAAATGGTGTGGCCGAGAGGAAGAACCGACATCTAATGGAGGTGGCACGGTCGATGATGTTCCATTCACACGTTACAAGGCGATATTGGGGTGATGCTGTGATGACAGCATGCTACCTGATCAATCGGACACCAACCAAAGTCCTTAATGACCTATCGCCATTTGAGGTATTGAATGGATTTAAACCATCTTTAGAGCACTTACGGGTCTTTGGGTGTGTTTCTTTTGTACTTGTGCCAGGAGAACAGCGGAGTAAGCTCGATCCCAAAAGCATAAGGTGTATGTTCATCGGCTACTCCACTACTCAAAAGGGATACAAGTGTTTCGACCCAAAGACAAGCCGGCTGTATGTATCAAGAGATGTTCGGTTCTTGGAAAATGTGGGTTATTTTGATAACAAAGACTGGAACAGCTTGAAGGATCTTTCATCATCACCAAATGATAGAGCCTCCAGCCTTAAGTTTCTCCTTGACCATCTCGGAAATCTGCCTACGGCCACAGCCCTTCCTCAGCCAGAACCCAACCCGAGCTCCATTGACCATACGCTCGAGCCGGAAGGTGCTATGCCCGAGATGATATCCCCGGACCATGAGATGCCCGAGTCAAACCAGAGCATGACCGAGGCACATGAGATGCCCGAGCCAAACTCAAGCCTGACCGAGACACGACCTGATGCTGAACCGGTCATCGAAGATGTCACTCAGTCCAGCCAATCAGTGCCGCTAGCTCAACCAGCTCCACGACGAAGCACGCGTGTCCGGTCTCACCCCTCTACATGGAAAGATAAGAGGGTCTACTACAACAGTCAAGCCGTCGCACATCCTATCCAAGCCGTATGTTCGCTCGAGCTGCTTCCGACCGAGCACCAAGCCTTCTTCGGCCAAGTTGATGAACACTGGGTTCCCCAAACGTACGAGGAGGCCAAAGAACATAAGGTATGGGTAGATGCTGTGGAGGATGAAGCTGGTGCAATGATCAGAAATCACACATGGGATGAGGCTGACCTCCCCAAAGGGAAGAAGGCCGTAAGTTCAAAATGGGTATTCACCATCAAGTTCTTGAGCACGGGAGAGATTGAAAGGCATAAGGCACGACTGGTGGCCCGAGGGTTCACTCAAACCTATGGAGATGACTACATGGCAACGTTTGCTCCCGTGGCCAAATTGCATACCGTGCGAGTAGTGCTATCGTTGGCCGTGAACCTTTCTTGGGATTTATGGCAAATGGATGTGAAGAACGCGTTCCTCCAAGGCGAGCTAGATGAAGAAGTGTACATGACTCCTCCGCCTGGTCTTGAGGACATTGTTGCTCCCGGGAAAGTCTTACGGTTACGCAAGGCCATCTATGGCCTCAAACAGTCACCACGCGCCTGGTACCATAAGCTCAGCTCCACTCTTAAGGCGAATGGCTTTAGACGATCGGAGGCTGATCACACTCTTTTCACTCTCAAGACATCACTTGGCCTGGTTGTGGTGCTGGTTTATGTCGATGACATCATCGTGACTGGCGATGACAAGGCCGGTATTGTTGCCATTAAAGACTCTCTCAAGTCTGCCTTTGACATTAAGGACCTCGGAGAGCTCAAATACTTCCTCGGCATCGAAATCTGCCGTTCCCCGGAGGGTATCTTCCTCTCACAACGCAAGTATGCTCTGGACTTGCTTGCTGAGACAGGCAAACTTGGTACGGTTCCAGCTACTACACCACTGGATGAAGATTACCAGCTCAAGCGAAAGGGGGAGAGCATTCGGGCGAAGGAAGGCAAACCACGCGAACCATTGGACGAGCCGTTCCCGGACGTCACACGCTACCGACGGCTTGTAGGTAAGTTGATCTATTTAACTATCACACGACCTGATATCTCTTATGCTGTGAATCAGGTGAGTCAGCACATGCAAGCTCCAAGCAAGTATCAATGGAGTCAAGTGGAGAGGATTTTGAGCTATCTCAAGGGCAGCCCTGGTCAAGGCATTTGGATGGGTAAAAACGGCAACACTGAGATCGTGGGTTATTGTGATGCGGACTATAATGGAGACACATTGGATAGGCGGTCAACTACTGGATATTGCACCTTTGTTGGAGGAAACCTAGTTACATGGAGGTCCAAGAAGCAAAAGGTGGTGTCATGTTCAAGTGCCGAGGCTGAGTACCGAGCTATGAGGAAGCTAACTAATGAGATGACATGGTTGAAAGGTCTACTTAAGGATCTCGGCATTGAAACAAGACAGCCGATGACAATGCATTGTGACAATGAGGCAGCGATCCACATAGCCACTAACTCAGTCTTCCATGAACGGACCAAGCACATCGAGAGCGACTGCCACAAGGTTAGGGAGAGGATCGAAGAGGGAGCGGTTCTACCATGCCACACAAGGAGTCAAGACCAGCTAGCCGACATCTTCACCAAATCTGCAAGTCCCAAGGTTTGTGATTATATTCATAGCAAACTTGGACTTGTAGACATCACACGGCCGTGATCAACTTTCCTAATCCGTGGACAGCACACTCTTTTTCCCTTGGCTTAGTTTTGTCCCATGAGGTTTTCTAAGTCAAGGTTTTTTTAATGAGGTGCTGCTTCACGGGTTCCAAGCTTAGCCATTTCATCAGGCTAAGCTTGAGGGGGAGTATTGATCAAGAATAAGCCTATGGCGTCCGTACAGTCCGTACCGTCCGTACGTGCAAGCAATAAGGCCGAGTGAAGCACTAAGGCCGAGTCATCTATGTGTGAGGATAGTGAGGAGGCCTGCTCACCTCCGGCCCATGAGAAGGATCGAGAATCCCTTGTGTAGCCGTTAGGGAGAAAGCGCAAGTGGACAAGAGTGGAAGACTAGGACAAGTCGCTATCACCGATCACCTACCCCCTCTCTCTCCTAATTGTCGATTTCTCTTGTTTCTACTTTAGGTCATGTGGTCGCCCTAGCTGCCTCCCTATTTAAACCCTTGTCATGTGTTGTATTTGAGATATTCTACCTAATTCTAATCTATTATCACTCTCTTTCATACTATTAGCCACCAACTCTTCTTCTTCATTCTAAACCTCTCAAATCTCTCTAAGTCTTCCGCTTATTTCAACAAACATTGCTTAGAAGCTGTAAACAGCTATGTTAGTGTTTCTGGGGTTAAAAATGTGTCTTAATCCAATGCAACTAACTAATTATAAGAGTTTGAGATAGATGTGGAGAGTTTAAAAGCCACTTATACCCATTTTGTCCCAAAACAGGCTAACAGCAAGAAAACATTGCTTAGTAGCTGTATATGTTAGTGTTTATAGGGTTAAAATGTGTCTTAATCCAATGCAACTAACTAAGTATAAGAGTTTGAGATAGATGTGGAGAGTTTAAAAGCCACTTATACCCATTTTGTCCCAAAACAGGCTAAAACCAATAAAACATTGCTTAGAAGCTGTAAACAGCTATGTTAGTGTTTATGGGGTTAAAATGTGTCTTAATCCAATGCATCTAACTAATTATAAGAGTTTGAGATAGATGTGGAGAGTTTAAAAGCCACTTATACCCATTTTGTCCCAATAAAGGCTAAAACCAAGAAAACATTGCTTAGAAGCTGTAAACAGCTATGTTAGTGTTTCTGGGGTTAAAATGTGTCTTAATCCAATGCAACTAACTAATTATAAGAGTTTGAGATAGATGTGGAGAGTTTAAAAGCCACTTATACCCATTTTGTCCCAAAACAGGCTAACAGCAAGAAAACATTGCTTAGTAGCTGTAAACAGCTATGTTAGTGTTTATGGGGTTAAAATGTGTCTTAATCCAATGCAACTAACTAAGTATAAGAGTTTGAGATAGATGTGGAGAGTTTAAAAGCCACTTATACCCATTTTCTCCCAAAACAGGCTAAAACCAATAAAACATTGCTTAGAAGCTGTAAACAGCTATGTTAGTGTTTATGGGGTTAAAATGTGTCTTAATCCAATGCAACTAACTAATTATAAGAGTTTGAGATAGATGTGGAGAGTTTAAAAGCCACTTATACCCATTTTGTCCCAATAAAGGCTAAAACAAAGAAAACATTGCTTAGAAGCTGTAAACAGCTATGTTAGTGTTTCTGGGGTTAAAATGTGTCTTAATCCAATGCAACTAACTAATTATAAGAGTTTGAGATAGATGTGGAGAGTTTAAAAAACATTTATACCCATTTTGTCCCAAAACAGGCTAAAACCAAGAAAACATTGCTTAGAAGCTGTAAACAGCTATGTTAGTTTTTATGGGGTTAAAATGTGTCTTAATCCAATGCAACTAACTAATTATAAGAGTTTGAGATAGATGTGGAGAGTTTAAAAGCCACTTATACCCATTTTGTCCCAAAACAGGCTAAACCAAGAAAACATTGCTTAGAAGCTGTAAACAGCTATGTTAGTGTTTCTGGGGTTAAAATGTGTCTTAATCCAATGCAACTAACTAATTATAAGAGTTTGAGATAGATGTGGAGAGTTTAAAAGCCACTTATACCCATTTTGTCCCAAAACAGGCTAACAGCAAGAAAACATTGCTTAGAAGCTGTAAACAGCTATGTTAGTGTTTCTGGGGTTAAAATGTGTCTTAATCCAATGCAACTAACTAATTATAAGAGTTTGAGATAGATGTGGAGAGTTTAAAAGCCACTTATATCCATTTTGTCCCAAAACAGGCTAAAACCAAGAAAACATTGCTTAGTAGCTGTAAACAGCTATGTTAGTGTTTATGGGGTTAAAATGTGTCTTAATCCAATGCAACTAACTAATTATAAGAGTTTGAGATAGATGTGGAGAGTTTAAAAGCCACTTATACCCATTTTGTCCTAAAACCGGCTAAAACCAAGAAAACATTGCTTAGAAGCTGTAAACAGCTTTGTTAGTGTTTATGGG
The DNA here is from genome assembly GCF_030686135.1 of Camelina sativa. Lineage (NCBI taxonomy): Eukaryota > Viridiplantae > Streptophyta > Magnoliopsida > Brassicales > Brassicaceae > Camelina > Camelina sativa. The sequence continues at coordinate 13,684,532 of NC_141888.1, forward strand.
GTTAAAATGTGTCTTAATCCAATGCAACTAACTAATTATAAGAGTTTGAGATAGATGTGGAGAGTTTAAAAGCCACTTATACCCATTTTGTCCCAACACAGGCTAAAACCAAGAAAACATTGCTTAGAAGCTGTAAACAGCTATGTTAGTGTTTATGGGGTTAAAATGTGTCTTAATCCAATGCAACTAACTAATTATAAGAGTTTGAGATAGATGTGGAGAGTTTAAAAGCCACTTATACCCATTTTGTCCTAAAACAGGCTAAAACCAAGAAAACATTGCTTAGAAGCTGTAAACAGCTTTGTTAGTGTTTCTGGGGTTAAAAATGTGTCTTAATCCAATGCAACTAACTAATTATAAGAGTTTGAGATAGATGTGGAGAGTTTAAAAGCCACTTATACCCATTTTGTCCCAAAACAGGCTAACAGCAAGAAAACATTGCTTAGTAGCTGTATATGTTAGTTTTTATGGGGTTAAAATGTGTCTTAATCCAATGCAACTAACTAAGTATAAGAGTTTGAGATAGATGTGGAGAGTTTAAAAGCCACTTATACCGATTTTGTCCCAAAACAGGCTAAAACCAATAAAACATTGCTTAGAAGCTGTAAACAGCTATGTTAGTGTTTTCGGGGTTAAAATGTGTCTTAATCCAATGCAACTAACTAATTATAAGAGTTTGAGATAGATGTGGAGAGTTTAAAAGCCACTTATACCCATTTTGTCCCAATAAAGGCTAAAACCAAGAAAACATTGCTTAGAAGCTGTAAACAGCTATCTTAGTGTTTCTGGGGTTAAAATGTGTCTTAATCCAATGCAACTAACTAATTATAAGAGTTTGAGATAGATGTGGAGAGTTTAAAAGCCACTTATACCCATTTTGTCCCAAAACAGGCTAAAACCAAGAAAACATTGCTTAGAAGCTGTAAACAGTTATGTTAGTGTTTATGGGGTTAAAATGTGTCTTAATCCAATGCAACTAACTAATTATAAGAGTTTAAGATAGATGTGGAGAGTTTAAAAGCCACTTATACCCATTTTGTCCCAAAACAGGCTAAAACCAAGAAAACATTGCTTAGAAGCTGTGAACAGCTATGTTAGTGTTTATGGGGTTAAAATTTGTCTTAATCCAATGCAACTAACTAATGATAAGTGTTTGAGATAGTTTGAGATAGATGTGGAGAGTTTCAAACCCACTTATACCCATTTTGTCCCAAAACAGGCTAAAACCAAGAAAATAGTGTTAGACTTTGTAGAATAAAGAAGAGAATCAAGAGAGTGATGAGAGATGTCGGTAGACAAAGAGAATGAGGAAGAAGAAAAGATTAGGTTATTGTTCCATAAGAATGTCGATTACAATGTAGGCTAATGCCTATTTATATCATGAGAAACTCTAGGGCTACACCCTTTACAAACCGCACAGCTAAGTGATAGGGACAGGAAGAGAGAAGAGACTAATCCCAAGGTTGATAGCGACCCGTCTTAGTCTCCTTAAACCAAACATCACCCGTGACTCTTCTTGCTCCACTTGCGCTTTCCCTCCAACGGCTATCTTGGGAATTCTAGAGTCTTCTAATGGGCTTAGGATGAGCAGGCCTCCTCTCCATTCCTTATCACTAGAAGACTCGGCCATTTCACCACACTTGTACGGACAGCCCATATTCAATACTCGTACGGACGGCCATGGCTGCCTTAGGCTTATTCTTTTGATCAATACTCCCCCTCAAGCTTAGCCTAATGAAATGGCTAAGCTTGGAACCCGTGAAGCAGCACCTCATTAAAAACCTTGACTTAGAAAACCTCATGGGACAAAACCAAGTCGAGGGAAAAAGAGTGTGCTGTCCACGGATTAGAGAAGCTTGATCATGGCCGTGTAATGTCTACAAGTCCAAGTTTGCTATAGATGTGATCACAAACCTTGGAGCTTGCAGACTTGGTGAAGATGTCAGCTAGCTGATCTTGACTCCTTGTGTGGCATGGTAACACCACTCCTTCTTCAATCTTCTCTCTCACCTTGTGGCAATCGCTTTCTATGTGCTTGGTCCTCTCATGAAAGACTGAGTTTGTGGCAATGTGGATGGCCGCTTCATTGTCGCAGTGCATGGTCATGGGCTGCTTTGTCTCGATGCCTAAATCCTTGAGTAGGCCCTTCAGCCATGTCATCTCGTTAGTGAGCTTCCTCATAGCTCTATACTCGGCCTCGGCGCTAGAGCATGAAACCACCTTTTGTTTCTTAGACCTCCATGTAACCAAGTTGCCTCCAACAAACGTGCAGTACCCAGTGGTGGATCTCCTATCCAGCGTGTCGCCATTGTAATCCGCATCACAATAGCCAACGATTTCGGTGTTGTCATTCTTGCCCATCCAAATACCTTGACCCGGACTGCCCTTGAGATAGCTTAGGATCCTCTCGACTTGACTCCATTGGTACTTGCTTGGTGCCTTCATATGTTGGCTAACCTGATTCACAGCATAAGATATGTCAGGTCGTGTGATAGTAAGGTATATCAGCTTACCTACAAGCCGGCGATAGCGTGTGACGTCTAAGAATGGCTCGTCCATTGGTTCCTTAGGTCGGCCTTCCATTGCCCGTAAGCTCTCCCCCTTTCGCTTGAGCTGGTAATCTTCATCAAGGGGCGTAGCAACCGGAGACACACCAAGCTTGCCAGTCTCCTCTAACAAGTCAAGAGTATACTTGCGTTGTGAGAGGAAGAGTCCTTCCGGTGAGCGACAAATCTCAATACCAAGAAAGTATTTGAGTTCCCCAAGGTCCTTGATGTCAAATACCGACTTGAGAGAGTCCTTGGTGTCCTGAATGGCCGCCTTATCATCACCAGTCACGATGATGTCGTCGACGTATATGAGCACCACCACCCAACCAATAGAGGTGCGACGCGTGAAGAGAGTATGATCAGCCTCCGATCGCGTAAAACCATCAGTCTTGAGAGTGGCGCTTAGTTTGTGGTACCACGCTCGTGGGGACTGCTTAAGGCCATAGATGGCCTTACGTAGCCTCAAGACTTTTCCGGGTGTAACCATGTCTTCAAGGCCGGGAGGAGGCGTCATGTAAACTTCTTCATCAAGTTCACCTTGAAGGAAGGCGTTCTTCACATCCATCTGCCATAAGTCCCATGAGAGGTTGACAGCAAGTGACAGCACAACCCGAACCGTATGGAGCTTGGCCACGGGTGCAAAGGTGTCCGTGTAGTCCGCGCCATAGGTTTGGGTGAAGCCACGGGCCACTAACCTGGCTTTATGCCGTTCAATGTCACCATTGCTCAAATATTTTATGGTAAACACCCATTTGGAGCTAACTGCCCGCTTGCCTTGAGGAAGATCCGATTCGTCCCACGTATGATTCCGGATCATGGCGCCAGTTTCATCCTTGACCGCATCTAACCAAACTTGATGTGCCTTGGCTTCATCATATGTCTGCGGGATCCAATTGGCGTCCACTTGGCCGAAGAAAGCTTGGTGATCCGCAGGTAACAGCTCAAGGGAACAAACGGACTGAATGGGATGAGCGACAGCTTGGCTATTGTAATAGACACGCTTGTTCTTCCAAGTGGAGGGATCCGACCGAGGTCTGGTGCTCCGACGCAGGACTGGTGCCGGAAGTGGATCCACGCTAGGCAACACGGTGGACGTACCGTCCGTAGGAGCCGTCTCCGTGTTTTCCTCGGTAGAGGCCGCCGCCGGAGCATGCGTGTCCGTTGTAGGGCCAGGGACGGGAACGCCGGTTATGGGTAGGCCAGACTCGAGAGATTCACCATCTTGGGCTGAACCATTGTCATTTGCATCTCCTTGGTCAGACCCACCATCGGTAGAAATTTGACTTAGTGTTGGCCGCACGGCACCCGTTGGTGGAGATGGGTTGCCAAGGTGATCAAGAAGGAACCGTAGACTCGAAGCTCGGTCATTAGGTGAGTGAGCGAGATCTTTAAGGCTGTTCCAATCCCTCTTGTCATGGTAGCCCACATGTTCTAGAAACCGGACATCTCGAGAGACATATAGTCGACTTGTGGCCGGATCATAACATTTGTACCCCTTTTGTGTGGTGGAGTAGCCAATGAACATACACTTTGTACTTTTGGCATCCAGCTTACTCCTTTGTTCTCCTGGTACTAACACAAAACAAACACAGCCGAAAACTCGTAAGTGATCAAGAGATGGTTTAAATTTGTTTAGTACTTCAAATGGAGATAAGTCATGAAGAACTCTAGTTGGTGTTCGGTTGATTAGGTAGCATGCAGTCATCACGGCATCACCCCAATATCGTTTAGGAACACTCGAATGGAACATGATTGCCCGCGCCACTTCCATGAGGTGCCGGTTCTTCCTCTCGGCCACACCATTTTGTTGTGGCGTGTAGGGACAACTAGTTTGATGGAGAATGCCATGCTTGGAGAGATGTTCTTTGAACTTGCAACTTGTGTATTCCCCCCCATTATCAGACCTAAGTACCTTAAGTTTAGCATTGAAGTGATTAGTCACATAGTTTTGAAAATTGATAAAGGCATCAAATACTCTATCTTTAGATGGCAACAAGGTAATCCAAGTGTATTTTGATTTTTCATCAATAAAGGTCACAAAATACTTGTTATTATCTCTAGATAGGCATGGTGATGTCCAAACATCTGAGTGAACTAAATCAAAACAATCCTCATAAATAGTAGTTGACTTAGGAAAGATAGACTTGCAATGTTTTCCAAGAATACAAGGTTCACAAGTAGAATTATCAAAAGAAATATTAGGAAACATCAACCCTAAAGCACGTGAATGTGGGTGGCCTAGCCTAGCATGCCACACCATATTCGAATCAACAACAAAACAAGACTTAGTAGAGGATAAATTTGGATCGGTTTTCTCTAGGACATAGAGATCTCCACTCCCTTGCCCTTCTCCAAGAACCTTTCCAGTCTCAATATCCTGAAAATAAACATTGTTAGGACCAAAGATTGCATAACAGTTCAAATCATTTGTGGCCCTCTTAACCGATAGTAAATTGGAGGTAAAGGTAGGCATAAAGAAAGCTTTTGAGGTTTTATCAAATAGTTTCAAGTCCCCTATTCCCTTTACTGGTATTTGTTCTCCATTTGCAATAACAACATTTCCTAAGGCCGGTTTTATGTTGTCAATTAAACTAGGGTTACTAATCATATGATGTGAGGCTCCCGAGTCAATAACAAGCGATTTGCTAGGCCTAGAAGTAAAGAAAGAGATACCAGACTCCTTGAGTGAAGCAATGGAGCGGATGAGAGCCTCAAGGTCTGACTTCCTCACCACATCTCCGTAGGCTGCGGTCATGGCCACCTCATCTCCCTGCTTTGATGATCCGGCTCCTTTATCGCTAACCGCTTCCTTTGAGAGGTTGGCTTTGAACTTGGCCGGCTTGAGGTGAGGATGGAGAACCCAGCACTTGTCTTTCAGATGACCCCGCTTCTTGCAGTGGTCGCACACCAACCACTTCCTCTCCTCTTGCTTGTACGTTCCTTTGTTGGCCGAAGCAAGCTCCCCCTTACCGCTAAACAAATCAAGGGATCCTTGCTCTTTCTGAATTTGGGAGCAAATATCTTCAAAGGAGGGGAGCTTCTCGGCCCTTAGGATGTGCTTCAAGAGATCGTTGAAGGACGGGTTCAAGGTAAGTAGGAGTCCGAAGACTTTGTCTTGCTCCTTTCGTTCGTTTAGCACACTTGCCTCAAGTGTACTTGGCCGCAACATGTCAAGCTCGGACCATAGTGCACGGAACTTACCAAGATGCTTAGTGAACTCCACATCATCTTGGTTAAGATCATTTATGGCCTTCTTGACCTCAAAGACTCTAGTCATGTTAGAGACATTACCATACACGCCTTTAAGTGTTTCCCACAGTTCCTTGGCCGTCTCGCAATATGAGTAGGCCTCAAGGATAGGCGTGTCCAGAGAGTTTTGGAGAACAGATAGGACAACTTGGTCTTCTTGGAACCATTTGGCCTTCCTCTCGCTCTCTTCCTCCGCTTCCGCCTCGGAAGCGTCCTCTCCTTTGGGGTTTTTCTTTGGGACATAGTCGGACTCGACATGACTCCAAAGGCCACGACCTCCAAGGGCGGTTCTTGTGGTTCTTGTCCACAGCAAGTAGTTTGTCCCCTTTAGGACAACCGGTGAAACAATGGGCTTGGCGTTTTCCATGGTCGGATTTCTATGGACCGATGGGTAAAGCTTTTACCCGGAGAATAAAAGAGATGTGAGTGAGAAGAAACGAAGATAAGGAGACTAGAGTGTAGAAATGAGTAGGAGAATGAGATTAGACTGTAGAGAATCGAAGAACTTGCTCTGATACCATGTTAGACTTTGTAGAATAAAGAAGAGAATCAAGAGAGTGATGAGAGATGTCGGTAGACAAAGAGAATGAGGAAGAAGAAAAGATTAGGTTATTGTTCCATAAGAATGTCGATTACAATGTAGGCTAATGCCTATTTATATCATGAGAAACTCTAGGGCTACACCCTTTACAAACCGCACAGCTAAGTGATAGGGACAGGAAGAGAGAAGAGACTAATCCCAAGGTTGATAGCGACCCGTCTTAGTCTCCTTAAACCAAACATCACCCGTGACTCTTCTTGCTCCACTTGCGCTTTCCCTCCAACGGCTATCTTGGGAATTCTAGAGTCTTCTAATGGGCTTAGGATGAGCAGGCCTCCTCTCCATTCCTTATCACTAGAAGACTCGGCCATTTCACCACACTTGTACGGACAGCCCATATTCAATACTCGTACGGACGGCCATGGCTGCCTTAGGCTTATTCTTTTGATCAATAAATAGTGCTTAGAAGCTGTAAACAGCTATGTTAGTGTTTATGTGGTTAAAATGTGTCTTAATCCAATGCAACTAACTAATTATAAGAGTTTGAGATAGATGTGGAAAGTTTAAAAGCCACTTATACCCATTTTGTCCCAAAACAGGCTAAAACCAAGAAAACATTGCTTAGAAGCTGTAAACAGCTATGTTAGGTTTTCTGGGGTTAAAATGTGTCTTAATCCAATGCAACTAACTAATTATAAGATGTGGAGAGTTTTAAAACATTGCTTAGAAGCTGTAAACAGCTATGTTAGTGTTTCTGGGGTTAAAATGTGTCTTAATCCAATGCAACTAACTAATTATAAGAGTTTGAGATAGATGTGGAGAGTTTAAAAGCCACTTATTCCCATTTTGTCCCAAAACAGGCTAAAACCAAGAAAACATTGCTTAGAAGCTGTAAACAGCTATGTTAGTGTTTCTGGGGTTAAAAATGTGTCTTAATCCAATGCAACTAACTAATTATAAGAGTTTGAGATAGATGTGGAGAGTTTAAAAGCCACTTATACCCATTTTGTCCCAAAACAGGCTAACAGCAAGAAAACATTGCTTAGTAGCTGTAAACAGATATGTTAGTGTTTATGGGGTTAAAATGTGTCTTAATCCAATGCAACTAACTAAGTATAAGAGTTTGAGATAGATGTGGAGAGTTTAAAAGCCACTTATACCCATTTTGTCCCAAAACAGGCTAAAAGCAATAAAACATTGCTTAGAAGCTGTAAACAGATATGTTAGTGTTTATGGGGTTAAAATGTGTCTTAATCCAATGCAACTAACTAATTATAAGAGTTTGAGATAGATGTGGAGAGTTTAAAAGCCACTTATACCCATTTTGTCCCAAAAAAGGCTAAAACCAAGAAAACATTGCTTAGAAGCTAAAAACAGCTATGTTAGTGTTTCTGGGGTTAAAATGTGTCTTAATCCAATGCAACTAACTAATTATAAGAGTTTGAGATAGATGTGGAGAGTTTAAAAGCCACTTACACCCATTTTGTCCCAAAACAGGCTAAAACCAAGAAAACATTGCTTAGAAGCTGTAAACAGCTATGTTAGTGTTTATGGGGTTAAAATGTGTCTTAATACAATGCAACTAACTAATTATAAGAGTTTGAGATAGATGTGGAGAGTTTAAAAGCCACTTATACCCATTTTGTCCTAAAACAGGCTAAAACCAAGAAAACATTGCTTAGAAGCTGTAAACAGCTATGTTAGTGTTTATGGGGTTAAAATGTGTCTCAATCCAATGCAACTAACTAATTATAAGAGTTTGAGATAGATGTGGAGAGTTTAAAAGCCACTTATACCCATTTTGTCCCAATAAAGGCTAAAACCAAGAAAACATTGCTTAGAAGCTGTAAACAGCTATGTTAGTGTTTATGGGGTTAAAATGTGTCTTAATCCAATGCAACTAACTAATTATAAGAGTTTGAGATAGATGTGGACAGTTTAAAAGCCACTTATACCCATTTTGTCCCAAAACAGGCTAAAACCTAGAAAACATTGCTTAGAAGCTGTAAACAGCTATGTTAGTGTTTCTGGGGTTAAAAATGTGTCTTAATCCAAAGCAACTAACTAATTATAAGAGTTTGAGATAGATGTGGAGAGTTTAAAAGCAACTTATACCCATTTTGTCCCAAAACAGGCTAACAGCAAGAAAACATTGCTTAGTAGCTGTATATGTTAGTGTTTATGGGGTTAAAATGTGTCTTAATCCAATGCAACTAACTAAGTATAAGAGTTTGAGATAGATGTGGAGAGTTTAAAAGCCACTTATACCCATTTTGTCCCAAAACAGGCTAAAACCAATAAAACATTGCTTAGAAGCTGTAAACAGCTATGTTAGTGTTTATGGGGTTAAAATGTGTCTTAATCCAATGCAACTAACTAATTATAAGAGTTTGACATAGATGTGGAGAGTTTAAAAGCCACTTATACCCATTTTGTCCCAATAAAGGCTAAAACCAAGAAAACATTGCTTAGAAGCTGTAAACAGCTATCTTAGTGTTTCTGGGGTTAAAATGTGTCTTAATCCAATGCAACTAACTAATTATAAGAGTTTGAGATAGATGTGGAGAGTTTAAAAGCCACTTATACCCATTTTGTCCCAAAACAGGCTAAAACCAAGAAAACATTGCTTAGAAGCTGTAAACAGTTATGTTAGTGTTTATGGGGTTAAAATGTGTCTTAATCCAATGCAACTAACTAATTATAAGAGTTTGAGATAGATGTGGAGAGTTTAAAAGCCACTTATACCCATTTTGTCCCAAAAGAGGCTAAACCAAGAAAACATTGCTTAGAAGCTGTAAACAGCTATGTTAGTGTTTCTGAGGTTAAAATGTGTCTTAATCCAATGCAACTAACTAATTATAAGAGTTTAAGATAGATGTGGAGAGTTTAAAAGCCACTTATACCCATTTTGTCCCAAAACACGCTAAAACCAAGAAAACATTGCTTAGAAGCTGTGAACAGCTATGTTAGTGTTTATGGGGTTAAAATGTGTCTTAATCCAATGCAACTAACTAATGATAAGTGCTTGAGATAGTTTGAGATAGATGTGGAGAGTTTCAAACCAACTTATACCCATTTTGTCCCAAAACAGGCTAAAACCAAGAAAATAGTGCTTAGAAGCTGTAAACAGCTATGTTAGTGTTTATGTGGTTAAAATGTGTCTTAATCCAATGCAACTAACTAATTATAAGAGTTTGAGATAGATGTGGAAAGTTTAAAAGCCACTTATACCAATTTTGTCCCAAAACAGGCTAAAACCAAGAAAACATTGCTTAGAAGCTGTAAACAGCTATGTTAGTGTTTCTGGGGTTAAAATGTGTCTTAATCCAATGCAACTAACTAATTATAAGATGTGGAGAGTTTAAAAACATTGCTTAGAAGCTGTAAACAGCTATGTTAGTGTTTCTGGGGTTAAAATGTGTCTTAATCCAATGCAACTAACTAATTATAAGACTTTGAGATAGATGTGGAGAGTTTAAAAGCCACTTATTCCCATTTTGTCCCAAAACAGGCTAAAACCAAGAAAACATTGCTTAGAAGCTGTAAACAGCTATGTTAGTGTTTCTGGGGTTAAAAATGTGTCTTAATCCAATGCAACTAACTAATTATAAGAGTTTGAGATAGATGTGGAGAGTTTAAAAGCCACTTATACCCATTTTGTCCCAAAACAGGCTAACAGCAAGAAAACATTGCTTAGTAGCTGTAAACAGATATGTTAGTGTTTATGGGGTTAAAATGTGTCTTAATCCAATGCAACTAACTAAGTATAAGAGTTTGAGATAGATGTGGAGAGTTTAAAAGCCACTTATACCCATTTTGTCCAAAAACAGGCTAAAAGCAATAAAACATTGCTTAGAAGCTGTAAACAGCTAAGTTAGTGTTTATGGGGTTAAAATGTGTCTTAAACCAATGCAACTAACTAATTATAAGAGTTTGAGATAGATGTGGAGAGTTTAAAAGCCACTTATACCCATTTTGTCCCAAAAAAGGCTAAAACCAAGAAAACATTGCTTAGAAGCTGTAAACAGCTATGTTAGTGTTTCTGGGGTTACAATGTGTCTTAATCCAATGCAACTAACTAATTATAAGAGTTTGAGATAGATGTGGAGAGTTTAAAAGCCACTTACACCCATTTTGTCCCAAAACAGGCTAAAACCAAGAAAACATTGCTTAGAAGCTGTAAACAGCTATGTTAGTGTTTATGGGGTTAAAATGTGTCTTAATCCAATGCAACTAACTAATTATAAGAGTTTCAGATAGATGTGGAGAGTTTAAAAGCCACTTATACCCATTTTGTCCCAAAACAGGCTAAACCAAGAAAACATTGCTTAGAAGCTGTAAACAGCTATGTTAGTGTTTCTGGGGTTAAAATGTGTCTTAATCCAATGCAACTAACTAATTATAAGAGTTTGAGATAGATGTGGAGAGTTTAAAAGCCACTTATACCCATTTTGTCCCAAAACAGGCTACCAGCAAGAAAACATTGCTTAGGTAAACAGCTATGTCAGTGTTTTTGGGGTTAAAATGTGTCTTAATCCAATGCAACTAACTAATTATAAGACTTTGAGATAGATGTGGAGAGTTTAAAAGCCACTTATACCCATTTTGTCCTAAAACAGGCTAAAACCAAGAAAACATTGCTTAGAAGCTGTAAACAGCTATGTTAGTGTTTATGGGGTTAAAATGTGTCTCAATCCAATGCAACTAACTAATTATAAGAGTTTGAGATAGATGTGGAGAGTTTAAAAGCCACTTATACCCATTTTGTCCCAATAAAGGCTAAAACCAAGAAAACATTGCTTAGAAGCTGTAAACAGCTATGTTAGTGTTTCTGGGGTTAAAATGTGTCTTAATCCAAAGCAACTAACTAATTATAAGAGTTTGAGATAGATGTGGAGAGTTTAAAACCCACTTATACCCATTTTGTCCCAAAACAGGCTAAAACCAAGAAAACATTGCTTAGAAGCTGTAAACAGCTATGTTAGTGTTTATGGGGTTCAAATGTGTCTTAATCCAATGCAACTAACTAATTATAAGAGTTTGAGATAGATGTGGAGAGTTTAAAAGCCACTTATACCCATTTTGTCCCAAAACAGGCTATACCAAGAAAACATTGCTTAGAAGCTGTAAACAGCTATGTTAGTGTTTCTGGGGTTAAAATGTGTCTTAATCCAATGCAACTAACTAATTATAAGAGTTTGAGATAGATGTGAAGAGTTTAAAAGCCAATTATACCCATTTTGTCCCAAAACAGGCTAACAGCAAGAAAACATTGCTTAGAAGCTGTAAAAATCTATGTTAGTGTTTCTGGGGTTAAAATGTGTCTTAATCCAATGCAACTAACTAATTATAAGAGTTTGAGATAGATGTGGAGAGTTTAAAAGCCACTTATACCCATTTTGTCCTAAAACGGGCTAAAACCAAGAAAACATTGCTTAGAAGCTGTAAACAGCTATGTTAGTGTTTCTGGGGTTAAAATGTGTCTTAATCCAATGCAACTAACTAATTATAAGAGTTTGAGATAGATGTGGAGAGTTTAAAAGCCACTTATACCCATTTTGTCCTAAAACGGGCTAAAACCAAGAAAACATTGCTTAGAAGGTGTAAACAGCTATGTTAGTGTTTATGGGGTTAAAATGTGTCTTAATCCAATGCAACTAACCAATTATAAGAGTTTGAGATAGATGTGGAGAGTTTAAAAGCCACTTACACCCATTTTGTCCCAAAACAGGCTAAAACCAAGAAAACATTGCTTAGAAGCTGTAAACAGCTATGTTAGTGTTTATGGGGTTAAAATGTGTCTTAATCCAATGCAACTAACTAATTATAAGAGTTTCAGATAGATGTGGAGAGTTTAAAAGCCACTTATACCCATTTTGTCCCAAAACAGGCTAAACCAAGAAAACATTGCTTAGAAGCTGTAAACAGCTATGTTAGTGTTTCTGGGGTTAAAATGTGTCTTAATCCAATGCAACTAACTAATTATAAGAGTTTGAGATAGATGTGGAGAGTTTAAAAGCCACTTATACCCATTTTGTCCCAAAACAGGCTACCAGCAAGAAAACATTGCTTAGGTAAACAGCTATGTTAGTGTTTTTGGGGTTAAAATGTGTCTTAATCCAATGCAACTAACTAATTATAAGAGTTTGAGATAGATGTGGAGAGTTTAAAAGCCACTTATACCCATTTTGTCCTAAAACAGGCTAAAACCAAGAAAACATTGCTTAGAAGCTGTAAACAGCTATGTTAGTGTTTATGGGGTTAAAATGTGTCTCAATCCAATGCAACTAACTAATTATAAGAGTTTGAGATAGATGTGGAGAGTTTAAAAGCCACTTATACCCATTTTGTCCCAATAAAGGCTAAAACCAAGAAAACATTGCTTAGAAGCTGTAAACAGCTATGTTAGTGTTTCTGGGGTTAAAATGTGTCTTAATCCAATGCAACTAACTAATTATAAGAGTTTGAGATAGATGTGGAGAGTTTAAAACCCACTTATACCCATTTTGTCCCAAAACAGGCTAAAACCAAGAAAACATTGCTTAGAAGCTGTAAACAGCTATGTTAGTGTTTATGGGGTTAAAATGTGTCTTAATCCAATGCAACTAACTAATTATAAGAGTTTGAGATAGATGTGGAGAGTTTAAAAGCCACTTATACCCATTTTGTCCCAAAACAGGCTATACCAAGAAAACATTGCTTAGAAGCTGTAAACAGCTATGTTAGTGTTTCTGGGGTTAAAATGTGTCTCAATCCAATGCAACTAACTAATTATAAGAGTTTGAGATAGATGTGGAGAGTTTAAAAGCCAATTATACCCATTATGTCCCAAAACAGGCTAACAGCAAGAAAACATTGCTTAGAAGCTGTAAAAAGCTATGTTAGTGTTTCTGGGGTTAAAATGTGTCTTAATCCAATGCAACTAACTAATTATAAGAGTTTGAGATAGATGTGGAGAGTTTAAAAGCCACTTATACCCATTTTGTCCTAAAACGGGCTAAAACCAAGAAAACATTGCTTAGAAGGTGTAAACAGCTATGTTAGTGTTTATGGGGTTAAAATGTGTCTTAATCCAATGCGACTAACCAATTATAAGAGTTTGAGATAGATGTGGAGAGTTTAAAAGCCACTTATACCCATTTTGTCCTAAAACAGGCTAAAACCAAGAAAACATTGCTTAGAAGCTGTAAACAGCTATGTTAGTGTTTATGGGGTTAAAATGTGTCTCAATCCAATGCAACTAACTAATTATAAGAGTTTGAGATAGATGTGGAGAGTTTAAAAGCCACTTATACCCATTTTGTCCCAATAAAGGCTAAAACCAAGAAAACATTGCTTAGAAGCTGTAAACAGCTATGTTAGTGTTTCTGGGGTTAAAATGTGTCTTAATCCAAAGCAACTAACTAATTATAAGAGTTTGAGATAGATGTGGAGAGTTTAAAACCCACTTATACCCATTTTGTCCCAAAACAGGCTAAAACCAAGAAAACATTGCTTAGAAGCTGTAAACAGCTATGTTAGTGTTTATGGGGTTAAAATGTGTCTTAATCCAATGCAACTAACTAATTATAAGAGTTTGAGATAGATGTGGAGAGTTTAAAAGCCACTTATACCCATTTTGTCCCAAAACAGGCTATACCAAGAAAACATTGCTTAGAAGCTGTAAACAGCTATGTTAGTGTTTCTGGGGTTAAAATGTGTCTTAATCCAATGCAACTAACTAATTATAAGAGTTTGAGATAGATGTGAAGAGTTTAAAAGCCAATTATACCCATTTTGTCCCAAAACAGGCTAACAGCAAGAAAACATTGCTTAGAAGCTGTAAAAATCTATGTTAGTGTTTCTGGGGTTAAAATGTGTCTTAATCCAATGCAACTAACTAATTATAAGAGTTTGAGATAGATGTGGAGAGTTTAAAAGCCACTTATACCCATTTTGTCCTAAAACGGGCTAAAACCAAGAAAACATTGCTTAGAAGCTGTAAACAGCTATGTTAGTGTTTCTGGGGTTAAAATGTGTCTTAATCCAATGCAACTAACTAATTATAAGAGTTTGAGATAGATGTGGAGAGTTTAAAAGCCACTTATACCCATTTTGTCCTAAAACGGGCTAAAACCAAGAAAACATTGCTTAGAAGGTGTAAACAGCTATGTTAGTGTTTATGGGGTTAACATGTGTCTTAATCCAATGCAACTAACCAATTATAAGAGTTTGAGATAGATGTGGAGAGTTTAAAAGCCACTTACACCCATTTTGTCCCAAAACAGGCTAAAACCAAGAAAACATTGCTTAGAAGCTGTAAACAGCTATGTTAGTGTTTATGGGGTTAAAATGTGTCTTAATCCAATGCAACTAACTAATTATAAGAGTTTCAGATAGATGTGGAGAGTTTAAAAGCCACTTATACCCATTTTGTCCCAAAACAGGCTAAACCAAGAAAACATTGCTTAGAAGCTGTAAACAGCTATGTTAGTGTTTCTGGGGTTAAAATGTGTCTTAATCCAATGCAACTAACTAATTATAAGAGTTTGAGATAGATGTGGAGAGTTTAAAAGCCACTTATACCCATTTTGTCCCAAAACAGGCTACCAGCAAGAAAACATTGCTTAGGTAAACAGCTATGTTAGTGTTTTTGGGGTTAAAATGTGTCTTAATCCAATGCAACTAACTAATTATAAGAGTTTGAGATAGATGTGGAGAGTTTAAAAGCCACTTATACCCATTTTGTCCTAAAACAGGCTAAAACCAAGAAAACATTGCTTAGAAGCTGTAAACAGCTATGTTAGTGTTTATGGGGTTAAAATGTGTCTCAATCCAATGCAACTAACTAATTATAAGAGTTTGAGATAGATGTGGAGAGTTTAAAAGCCACTTATACCCATTTTGTCCCAATAAAGGCTAAAACCAAGAAAACATTGCTTAGAAGCTGTAAACAGCTATGTTAGTGTTTCTGGGGTTAAAATGTGTCTTAATCCAATGCAACTAACTAATTATAAGAGTTTGAGATAGATGTGGAGAGTTTAAAACCCACTTATACCCATTTTGTCCCAAAACAGGCTAAAACCAAGAAAACATTGCTTAGAAGCTGTAAACAGCTATGTTAGTGTTTATGGGGTTAAAATGTGTCTTAATCCAATGCAACTAACTAATTATAAGAGTTTGAGATAGATGTGGAGAGTTTAAAAGCCACTTATACCCATTTTGTCCCAAAACAGGCTATACCAAGAAAACATTGCTTAGAAGCTGTAAACAGCTATGTTAGTGTTTCTGGGGTTAAAATGTGTCTCAATCCAATGCAACTAACTAATTATACGAGTTTGAGATAGATGTGGAGAGTTTAAAAGCCAATTATACCCATTTTGTCCCAAAACAGGCTAACAGCAAGAAAACATTGCTTAGAAGCTGTAAAAAGCTATGTTAGTGTTTCTGGGGTTAAAATGTGTCTTAATCCAATGCAACTAACTAATTATAAGAGTTTGAGATAGATGTGGAGAGTTTAAAAGCCACTTATACCCATTTTGTCCTAAAACGGGCTAAAACCAAGAAAACATTGCTTAGAAGGTGTAAACAGCTATGTTAGTGTTTATGGGGTTAAAATGTGTCTTAATCCAATGCAACTAACCAATTATAAGAGTTTGAGATAGATGTGGAGAGTTTAAAAGCCACTTATACCCTTTTTGTCCCAAAACAGGCTAAAACCAAGAAAACAGTGCTTAGAAGCTGTAAACAGCTATGTTAGTGTTTATGTGGTTAAAATGTGTCTTAATCCAATGCAACTAACTAATTATAAGAGTTTGAGATAGATGTGGAAAGTTTAAAAGCCACTTATACCCATTTTGTCCCAAAACAGGCTAAAACCAAGAAAACATTGCTTAGAAGCTGTAAACAGCTATGTTAGTGTTTCTGGGGTTAAAATGTGTCTTA
Organism: Camelina sativa; assembly: GCF_030686135.1. NCBI lineage: Eukaryota > Viridiplantae > Streptophyta > Magnoliopsida > Brassicales > Brassicaceae > Camelina > Camelina sativa. Next base: position 13,700,795 of record NC_141888.1, read on the forward strand.
ATCCAATGCAACTAACTAATTATAAGATGTGGTGAGTTTAAAAACATTGCTTAGAAGCTGTAAACAGCTATGTTAGTGTTTCTGGGGTTAAAATGTGTCTTAATCCAATGCAACTAACTAATTATAAGAGTTTGAGATATATGTGGAGAGTTTAAAAGCCACTTATTCCCATTTTGTCCCAAAACAGGCTAAAACCAAGAAAACATTGCTTAGAAGCTGTAAACAGCTATGTTAGTGTTTCTGGGGTTAAAAATGTGTCTTAATCCAATGCAACTAACTAATTATAAGAGTTTGAGATAGATGTGGAGAGTTTAAAAGCCACTTATACCCATTTTGTCCCAAAACAGGCTAACAGCAAGAAAACGTTACTTTGTAGCTGTAAACAGCTATGTTAATGTTTATGGGGTTAAAATGTGTCTTAATCCAATGCAACTAACTAAGTATAAGAGTTTGAGATAGATGTGGAGAGTTTAAAAGCCACTTATACCCATTTTGTCCCAAAACAGGCTAAAACCAATAAAACATTGCTTAGAAGCGGTAAACAGCTATGTTAGTAGTGTTTATGGGGTTAAAATGTGTCTTAATCCAATGCAACTAACTAATTATAAGAGTTTGAGATAGATGTGGAGAGTTTAAAAGCCACTTATACCCATTTTGTCCCAAAAAAGGCTAAAACCAAGAAAACATTGCTTAGAAGCTGTAAACAGCTATGTTAGTGTTTCTGGGGTTAAAATGTGTCTTAATCCAATGCAACTAACTAATTATAAGAGTTTGAGATAGATGTGGAGAGTTTAAAAGCCACTTACTTCCATTTTGTCCCAAAACAGGCTAAAACCAAGAAAACATTGCTTAGAAGCTGTAAACAGCTATGTTAGTGTTTATGGGGTTAAAATGTGTAATAATCCAATGCAACTAACTAATTATAAGAGTTTCAGATAGATGTGGAGAGTTTAAAAGCCACTTATACCCATTTTGTCCCAAAACAGGCTAAACCAAGAAAACATTGTAAACAGCTATGTTAGTGTTTCTGGGGTTAAAATGTGTCTTAATCCAATGCAACTAACTAATTATAAGAGTTTGAGATAGATGTGGAGAGTTTAAAAGCCACTTATACCCATTTTGTCCCAAAACAGGCTACCAGCAAGAAAACATTGCTTTGGTAAACAGCTATGTTAGTGTTTTTGGGGTTAAAATGTGTCTTAATCCAATGCAACTAACTAATTATAAGAGTTTGAGATAGATGTGGAGAGTTTAAAAGCCACTTATACCCATTTTGTCCTAAAACAGGCTAAAACCAAGAAAACATTGCTTAGAAGCTGTAAACAGCTATGTTAGTGTTTATGGGGTTAAAATGTGTCTTAATCCAATGCAACTAACTAATTATAAGAGTTTGAGATAGATGTGGAGAGTTTAAAAGCCACTTATACCCATTTTGTCCTAAAACAGGCTAAAACCAAGAAAACATTGCTTAGAAGCTGTAAACAGCTATGTTAGTGTTTATGGGGTTAAAATGTGTCTCAATCCAATGCAACTAACTAATTATAAGAGTTTGAGATAGATGTGGAGAGTTTAAAAGCCACTTATACCCATTTTGTCCCAATAAAGGCTAAAACCAAGAAAACATTGCTTAGAAGCTGTAAACAGCTATGTTAGTGTTTCTGGGGTTAAAATGTGTCTTAATCCAATGCAACTAACTAATTATAAGAGTTTGAGATAGATGTGGAGAGTTTAAAACCCACTTATACCCATTTTGTCCCAAAACAGGCTAAAACCAAGAAAACATTGCTTAGAAGCTGTAAACAGCTATGTTAGTGTTTATGGGGTTAAAATGTGTCTTAATCCAATGCAACTAACTAATTATAAGAGTTTGAGATAGATGTGGAGAGTTTAAAAGCCACTTATACCCATTTTGTCCCAAAACAGGCTATACCAAGAAAACATTGCTTAGAAGCTGTAAACAGCTATGTTAGTGTTTCTGGGGTTAAAATGTGTCTCAATCCAATGCAACTAACTAATTATACGAGTTTGAGATAGATGTGGAGAGTTTAAAAGCCAATTATACCCATTTTGTCCCAAAACAGGCTAACAGCAAGAAAACATTGCTTAGAAGCTGTAAAAAGCTATGTTAGTGTTTCTGGGGTTAAAATGTGTCTTAATCCAATGCAACTAACTAATTATAAGAGTTTGAGATAGATGTGGAGAGTTTAAAAGCCACTTATACCCATTTTGTCCTAAAACGGGCTAAAACCAAGAAAATATTAGAATGTACCAAGGAGGAGAGAGGAGAGGCCGGTAAGGCCGAACCTTGGAAGAAGAGAAGAAAGGCCGGAAAGGCCATGTAAAGGCCGGTAAGGCCATGTACCGTGTCCGTGAACGGACCCATGTCCGGAGAGCGGCCAGTTAGGCCGTGAACACATTGAAGAGCAGGCCCGTCCGTACAGGCCCGTCCGTACAGGCCCGTCCGTACAGGCCCGTCCGTACAGGCCCGTCCGTACTATTAGTATATATGAAGGAGAAGAGAGAGTGAGGCCGGTGAGGCCGAGCTGCACAAGGAAGAAGAGAGTGGCCGGTAAGGCTGCTAGTACAAGAAGTGTGGCCGGTAAGGCCATGAGTGGTGTGGGAGCGGCCAGTAAGGCCGTGAGCACAATAAGAGTGGCCAATAAGGCCATGTGGGCCGTGAGAACAATGAGAGTGGTCAGCAAGGCCATAAGAGCAATGTGAGAAGAATTGTGAAGTAAAGGCCTTATAAGAAGAAGAGGCCCAAGAAGAAGTTAAATGTCTCACAAAGGGAAAAGAAGGGAAGGAAGGAAGCATGTGAGACCTTGGTTGGTGAAGAATGAGACAACCAAGGGAAGGAGCTGTCCCTTTCACCATACACCCACTTGTGCACCAACGGCTATATGTCACTCTCACCTCTCATTTATCTCAAACGGCCATATACATTTGTTCTCCTATATTAAGCATTGTAATCTCTCATTTTGTAACACAATACAACAATCTAATAGAAGAGAAACCGATTTCCTCTCTATACTTGTGTTCTTGTTTCATATTAACAATGTAGAGAGTTTAGGATTAGCGGTTAGGGGCTGCCCTTAAGGCAGCCTATTCTCTTCTCAAATCCACCTAAACTCTTCTTATTTACTGCTTTACTTAGCCTAGATTACTGATTCTTAATCCTCCTTCTCCTAAGTACACAAACTCTAAGTGTTGTGATACTAGAAGAGGATAAGTCTCAAACTAGTGCTTCTCCTAGTTAGGATCCGCTTACTCTCTAGTATTTGGGTTCTATCTAGCTTGTTTATGGGGAGTTCATCACAAGTTGATGTTCTCTCCTCCCCCTTGAGAATGAGTTAGTTTGTTGTGGGTAAAGGGGGATTCATTCACCAAGTGTTTGTCTACCCTCTCTTGTGAGCTTTGTCTCATAAATCCCAACATGGTATCAGAGCAGGTTCTGTTCTTGGTGATTTAAACTCATTCTCAAAGTCGTTTTCTTAGGAGTTAGCTTAGTTAAAGTTTTAGACTTTGCTTAGGTGTTAAATCGCTTAGCTTAGTTTCTTTAAAGCTTTAATTTTGCTTTTGTTGATTAAATCGATTCTCTAGCAGCTCATTGTTGAGTAAGCTTGGTCTCTTGTCTTGTTAGAATTTGTAGACCAAGTGTGTGGAAAGAAATCGATTTTACAAGCCCCATCCTTAAGCTTTACCGATTTGGTAATAGCTTTGTTTATTTTGGGATGTGTGGGAAGTGATGAACCATTGAGCAAATTGTGTTGTTCATGGTGAGGATTCACGGTTCTTGTGTGCTTGAATGAGCCACGAAATTCTTAGGATTTAGTTCTCTTAGGATTTAGTTAATTTTTCCTCTAAAGGTTTAATTTTGCTTTTGTTAAATTTCCTTTAAAGGCTTAATTACTAAATCGATTCTTCTTCTTCTCAAGGTTGAGAAAGCTTTGTTTCTGGCCATATGGTGTGTCCAGATTCGAGTTTGGGGAAGAGAGAGTTCTTGTTTTTAGCATGTATGGCCCGCTTGGTCAAATAGATTCAAGTTGGTCCAAGATGCATTCTTTTAACCAATGGACAATAGGTTGTTCCAAAGGCTTTTGTTGTTTCTTCTTTGCTTGGGACCACGAAAAACATCTTCTATATGTTATCTTCGTGGATCTAAAGCCTTAATCTCTTGAAGAACACTTGTTTAAGTGATTCTACAAGGAGTTTTGTTGTTAAACCTTTGGAGAAACTAATTTTCCATAAGGTCCATTGTGTTTCAGCCATTAAAGCACCAAAAGAGATTGTCTTCTTGGATGTTCTTGGCTGTCAAAGCTTCTTTCAACTCAAGAAAACAGAGTTAAACTCTGTCCATAAGAACTCTTGAGCAGATTCTCTATTCTACTCTCCATTCATCTTATACTACCGCCAATACTCTCCCTTATACTCTCACTTTCTATTCTCCATATATACTCTTATTAATTCTCTAAATTCTCTATTTAATTTCAGTAATATTCTCTATACTCTAATCTCTAACAATCTCTTGTTTAGAATCTGTTCCATTGATTTTTGGTTTCAGTTTCAGCATTGAAGATTGTGTGGAGCTCGCTCACTATCTCAAGGAGAAGAAGTGGCGAGGTTGAAGGCTACAAGATAGCCATGTAAGAGCGCAGCACAATGCCTGGAGTTAGAACCAAGGGCCACCAAGCCTTTGTTAAGCTGGTGGAAGGTGATGAATCAGTCCAAGAGCATGTGTGTTAGTGCCAAGTTGTTGATCGGATGTGCACAATGGTCTTTAGGAAAGGTGATGCACAAGGTTTCAACTGTTGATTGGATGTGCACAAGAACGGTGATGCACAAGGCTTCAACTGAGGTGATGAGGTTTCAGCCCATCATCAAGTAAAGGTTACGGGGGAGATCAAGTGACTTCAGACCGTACCTCACAGATTCTGCTCGGCCACAAGCAAAAGTCTTTACTTAAAGCTCAGCCGAAGCGTCTCAAAGATCGACTCGGACGAAACCCTTCCACTGCGATTCGGCTTCCGCGTTCTTCATTAAAGTTCGAGACCACCGAGTCATCTTGCCAGTGGAAGTAGAATCATACCAATCCGAGCAGCCGTTCGAAAGTTATGTCCGATTCAGTGGGCATGTGTCAGTCTGACAAATAAAACTGACCGGGTTTAAAACCATGGTTAGAGAAGCGGTCTCAAGGAGGAATTCCAAACCGCATCAGTGATCAACTCTCTCCTTCCTATCCATCAAAACACCATAAAGGCTGTGCTCTAAACTCTACTCTATTTAAATTTCTTAAATTCATTACCTTAGCTTCATTACTAGTCTTTACTCTTTAATATGTTCTCTTAAATTGTCACACTTTTAGAAATTTTCTTTGATATTCCTCATAGCAAACACTTATTCTTCTCTTCTTTATCACTTGTTTAAGGGGTAAAGGAGACTATGAGAGCCTCAAAGAAATTCTAAAGGCGCAAGGATGGAGATCATAAGGAATGTGCTAAAGGCAAGGTGGGCTAAGGAGTAGGAGCGGTTCAAATCATGAAGAGAAGGGAGCTAGTTCTTTGCAAACCAAGGTCAAGGGACATCATGGATAGTGGAGTCTATACTCTTTTTCCCTTAACAAAGTTTTATCCCAAGAGGTTTTCTTTGTTGAGTTTTTTAATGAGGTAGATGACACTAGTCCACCCTTGATCTTTGGTCCCCATGGTGTCCCACCGATCAAGCGTGCGGGGGAGTATTAGAATGTACCAAGGAGGAGAGAGGAGAGGCCGGTAAGGCCGAACCTTGGAAGAAGAGAAGAAAGGCCGGAAAGGCCATGTAAAGGCCGGTAAGGCCATGTACCGTGTCCGTGAACGGACCCATGTCCGGAGAGCGGCCAGTTAGGCCGTGAACACATTGAAGAGCAGGCCCGTCCGTACAGGCCCGTCCGTACAGGCCCGTCCGTACAGGCCCGTCCGTACAGGCCCGTCCGTACTATTAGTATATATGAAGGAGAAGAGAGAGTGAGGCCGGTGAGGCCGAGCTGCACAAGGAAGAAGAGAGTGGCCGGTAAGGCTGCTAGTACAAGAAGTGTGGCCGGTAAGGCCATGAGTGGTGTGGGAGCGGCCAGTAAGGCCGTGAGCACAATAAGAGTGGCCAATAAGGCCATGTGGGCCGTGAGAACAATGAGAGTGGTCAGCAAGGCCATAAGAGCAATGTGAGAAGAATTGTGAAGTAAAGGCCTTATAAGAAGAAGAGGCCCAAGAAGAAGTTAAATGTCTCACAAAGGGAAAAGAAGGGAAGGAAGGAAGCATGTGAGACCTTGGTTGGTGAAGAATGAGACAACCAAGGGAAGGAGCTGTCCCTTTCACCATACACCCACTTGTGCACCAACGGCTATATGTCACTCTCACCTCTCATTTATCTCAAACGGCCATATACATTTGTTCTCCTATATTAAGCATTGTAATCTCTCATTTTGTAACACAATACAACAATCTAATAGAAGAGAAACCGATTTCCTCTCTATACTTGTGTTCTTGTTTCATATTAACAATGTAGAGAGTTTAGGATTAGCGGTTAGGGGCTGCCCTTAAGGCAGCCTATTCTCTTCTCAAATCCACCTAAACTCTTCTTATTTACTGCTTTACTTAGCCTAGATTACTGATTCTTAATCCTCCTTCTCCTAAGTACACAAACTCTAAGTGTTGTGATACTAGAAGAGGATAAGTCTCAAACTAGTGCTTCTCCTAGTTAGGATCCGCTTACTCTCTAGTATTTGGGTTCTATCTAGCTTGTTTATGGGGAGTTCATCACAAGTTGATGTTCTCTCCTCCCCCTTGAGAATGAGTTAGTTTGTTGTGGGTAAAGGGGGATTCATTCACCAAGTGTTTGTCTACCCTCTCTTGTGAGCTTTGTCTCATAAATCCCAACAGAAAACATTGCTTAGAAGGTGTAAACAGCTATGTTAGTGTTTATGGGGTTAAAATGTGTCTTAATCCAATGCAACTAACCAATTATAAGAGTTTGAGATAGATGTGGAGAGTTTAAAAGCCACTTATACCCTTTTTGTCCCAAAACAGGCTAAAACCAAGAAAACAGTGCTTAGAAGCTGTAAACAGCTATGTTAGTGTTTATGTGGTTAAAATGTGTCTTAATCCAATGCAACTAACTAATTATAAGAGTTTGAGATAGATGTGGAAAGTTTAAAAGCCACTTATACCCATTTTGTCCCAAAACAGGCTAAAACCAAGAAAACATTGCTTAGAAGCTGTAAACAGCTATGTTAGTGTTTCTGGGGTTAAAATGTGTCTTAATCCAATGCAACTAACTAATTATAAGATGTGGTGAGTTTAAAAACATTGCTTAGAAGCTGTAAACAGCTATGTTAGTGTTTCTGGGGTTAAAATGTGTCTTAATCCAATGCAACTAACTAATTATAAGAGTTTGAGATATATGTGGAGAGTTTAAAAGCCACTTATTCCCATTTTGTCCCAAAACAGGCTAAAACCAAGAAAACATTGCTTAGAAGCTGTAAACAGCTATGTTAGTGTTTCTGGGGTTAAAAAAGTGTCTTAATCCAATGCAACTAACTAATTATAAGAGTTTGAGATAGATGTGGAGAGTTTAAAAGCCACTTATACCCATTTTGTCCCAAAACAGGCTAACAGCAAGAAAACGTTACTTTGTAGCTGTAAACAGCTATGTTAATGTTTATGGGGTTAAAATGTGTCTTAATCCAATGCAACTAACTAAGTATAAGAGTTTGAGATAGATGTGGAGAGTTTAAAAGCCACTTATACCCATTTTGTCCCAAAACAGGCTAAAACCAATAAAACATTGCTTAGAAGCGGTAAACAGCTATGTTAGTGTTTATGGGGTTAAAATGTGTCTTAATCCAATGCAACTAACTAATTATAAGAGTTTGAGATAGATGTGGAGAGTTTAAAAGCCACTTATACCCATTTTGTCCCAAAAAAGGCTAAAACCAAGAAAACATTGCTTAGAAGCTGTAAACAGCTATGTTAGTGTTTCTGGGGTTAAAATGTGTCTTAATCCAATGCAACTAACTAATTATAAGAGTTTGAGATAGATGTGGAGAGTTTAAAAGCCACTTACACCCATTTTGTCCCAAAACAGGCTAAAACCAAGAAAACATTGCTTAGAAGCTGTAAACAGCTATGTTAGTGTTTATGGGGTTAAAATGTGTAATAATCCAATGCAACTAACTAATTATAAGAGTTTCAGATAGATGTGGAGAGTTTAAAAGCCACTTATACCCATTTTGTCCCAAAACAGGCTAAACCAAGAAAACATTGTAAACAGCTATGTTAGTGTTTCTGGGGTTAAAATGTGTCTTAATCCAATGCAACTAACTAATTATAAGAGTTTGAGATAGATGTGGAGAGTTTAAAAGCCACTTATACCCATTTTGTCCCAAAACAGGCTACCAGCAAGAAAACATTGCTTTGGTAAACAGCTATGTTAGTGTTTTTGGGGTTAAAATGTGTCTTAATCCAATGCAACTAACTAATTATAAGAGTTTGAGATAGATGTGGAGAGTTTAAAAGCCACTTATACCCATTTTGTCCTAAAACAGGCTAAAACCAAGAAAACATTGCTTAGAAGCTGTAAACAGCTATGTTAGTGTTTATGGGGTTAAAATGTGTCTTAATCCAATGCAACTAACTAATTATAAGAGTTTGAGATAGATGTGGAGAGTTTAAAAGCCACTTATACCCATTTTGTCCTAAAACAGGCTAAAACCAAGAAAACATTGCTTAGAAGCTGTAAACAGCTATGTTAGTGTTTATGGGGTTAAAATGTGTCTCAATCCAATGCAACTAACTAATTATAAGAGTTTGAGATAGATGTGGAGAGTTTAAAAGCCACTTATACCCATTTTGTCCCAATAAAGGCTAAAACCAAGAAAACATTGCTTAGAAGCTGTAAACAGCTATGTTAGTGTTTCTGGGGTTAAAATGTGTCTTAATCCAATGCAACTAACTAATTATAAGAGTTTGAGATAGATGTGGAGAGTTTAAAACCCACTTATACCCATTTTGTCCCAAAACAGGCTAAAACCAAGAAAACATTGCTTAGAAGCTGTAAACAGCTATGTTAGTGTTTATGGGGTTAAAATGTGTCTTAATCCAATGCAACTAACTAATTATAAGAGTTTGAGATAGATGTGGAGAGTTTAAAAGCCACTTATACCCATTTTGTCCCAAAACAGGCTATACCAAGAAAACATTGCTTAGAAGCTGTAAACAGCTATGTTAGTGTTTCTGGGGTTAAAATGTGTCTCAATCCAATGCAACTAACTAATTATACGAGTTTGAGATAGATGTGGAGAGTTTAAAAGCCAATTATACCCATTTTGTCCCAAAACAGGCTAACAGCAAGAAAACATTGCTTAGAAGCTGTAAAAAGCTATGTTAGTGTTTCTGGGGTTAAAATGTGTCTTAATCCAATGCAACTAACTAATTATAAGAGTTTGAGATAGATGTGGAGAGTTTAAAAGCCACTTATACCCATTTTGTCCTAAAACGGGCTAAAACCAAGAAAACATTGCTTAGAAGGTGTAAACAGCTATGTTAGTGTTTATGGGGTTAAAATGTGTCTTAATCCAATGCAACTAACCAATTATAAGAGTTTGAGATAGATGTGGAGAGTTTAAAAGCCACTTATACCCTTTTTGTCCCAAAACAGGCTAAAACCAAGAAAACAGTGCTTAGAAGCTGTAAACAGCTATGTTAGTGTTTATGTGGTTAAAATGTGTCTTAATCCAATGCAACTAACTAATTATAAGAGTTTGAGATAGATGTGGAAAGTTTAAAAGCCACTTATACCCATTTTGTCCCAAAACAGGCTAAAACCAAGAAAACATTGCTTAGAAGCTGTAAACAGCTATGTTAGTGTTTCTGGGGTTAAAATGTGTCTTAATCCAATGCAACTAACTAATTATAAGATGTGGTGAGTTTAAAAACATTGCTTAGAAGCTGTAAACAGCTATGTTAGTGTTTCTCGGGTTAAAATGTGTCTTAATCCAATGCAACTAACTAATTATAAGAGTTTGAGATATATGTGGAGAGTTTAAAAGCCACTTATTCCCATTTTGTCCCAAAACAGGCTAAAACCAAGAAAACATTGCTTAGAAGCTGTAAACAGCTATGTTAGTGTTTCTGGGGTTAAAAATGTGTCTTAATCCAATGCAACTAACTAATTATAAGAGTTTGAGATAGATGTGGAGAGTTTAAAAGCCACTTATACCCATTTTGTCCCAAAACAGGCTAACAGCAAGAAAACGTTACTTTGTAGCTGTAAACAGCTATGTTAATGTTTATGGGGTTAAAATGTGTCTTAATCCAATGCAACTAACTAAGTATAAGAGTTTGAGATAGATGTGGAGAGTTTAAAAGCCACTTATACCCATTTTGTCCCAAAACAGGCTAAAACCAATAAAACATTGCTTAGAAGCGGTAAACAGCTATGTTAGTGTTTATGGGGTTAAAATGTGTCTTAATCCAATGCAACTAACTAATTATAAGAGTTTGAGATAGATGTGGAGAGTTTAAAAGCCACTTATACCCATTTTGTCCCAAAAAAGGCTAAAACCAAGAAAACATTGCTTAGAAGCTGTAAACAGCTATGTTAGTGTTTCTGGGGTTAAAATGTGTCTTAATCCAATGCAACTAACTAATTATAAGAGTTTGAGATAGATGTGGAGAGTTTAAAAGCCACTTACACCCATTTTGTCCCAAAACAGGCTAAAACCAAGAAAACATTGCTTAGAAGCTGTAAACAGCTATGTTAGTGTTTATGGGGTTAAAATGTGTAATAATCCAATGCAACTAACTAATTATAAGAGTTTCAGATAGATGTGGAGAGTTTAAAAGCCACTTATACCCATTTTGTCCCAAAACAGGCTAAACCAAGAAAACATTGTAAACAGCTATGTTAGTGTTTCTGGGGTTAAAATGTGTCTTAATCCAATGCAACTAACTAATTATAAGAGTTTGAGATAGATGTGGAGAGTTTAAAAGCCACTTATACCCATTTTGTCCCAAAACAGGCTACCAGCAAGAAAACATTGCTTTGGTAAACAGCTATGTTAGTGTTTTTGGGGTTAAAATGTGTCTTAATCCAATGCAACTAACTAATTATAAGAGTTTGAGATAGATGTGGAGAGTTTAAAAGCCACTTATACCCATTTTGTCCTAAAACAGGCTAAAACCAAGAAAACATTGCTTAGAAGCTGTAAACAGCTATGTTAGTGTTTATGGGGTTAAAATGTGTCTCAATCCAATGCAACTAACTAATTATAAGAGTTTGAGATAGATGTGGAGAGTTTAAAAGCCACTTATACCCATTTTGTCCCAATAAAGGCTAAAACCAAGAAAACATTGCTTAGAAGCTGTAAACAGCTATGTTAGTGTTTCTGGGGTTAAAATGTGTCTTAATCCAATGCAACTAACTAATTATAAGAGTTTGAGATAGATGTGGAGAGTTTAAAACCCACTTATACCCATTTTGTCCCAAAACAGGCTAAAACCAAGAAAACATTGCTTAGAAGCTGTAAACAGCTATGTTAGTGTTTATGGGGTTAAAATGTGTCTTATTCCAATGCAACTAACTAATTATAAGAGTTTGAGATAGATGTCGAGAGTTTAAAAGCCACTTATTCCCATTTTGTCCCAATAGAGGCTAAAACCAAGAAAACATTGCTTAGAAGCTGTAAACAGCTATGTTAGTGTTTATGGGGTTAAAATGTGTCTTAATCCAATGCAACTAACTAATTATAAGAGTTTGAGATAGATGTGGAGAGTTTAAAAGCCACTTATACCCATTTTGTCCCAAAAAAGGCTAAAACCAAGAAAACATTGCTTAGAAGCTGTAAACAGCTATGTTAGTGTTTCTGGGGTTAAAATGTGTCTTAATCCAATGCAACTAACTAATTATAAGTGTTTGAGATAGTTTGAGATAGATGTGGAGAGTTTCAAACCCACTTATACCCATTTTGTCCCAAAACAGGCTAAAACCAAGAAAACATTGCTTAGAAGCTGTAAACAGCTATGTTAGTGTTTATGGGGTTAAAATGTGTCTTAATCCAATGCAACTAACTAATTATAAGAGTTTAAGATAGATGTGGAGAGTTTAAAAGCCACTTATACCCTTTTTGTCCCAAAACAGGCTAAAACCAAGAAAACAGTGCTTAGAAGCTGTAAACAGCTATGTTAGTGTTTATGTGGTTAAAATGTGTCTTAATCCAATGCAACTAACTAATTATAAGATGTGGAGAGTTTAAAAACATTGCTTAGAAGCTGTAAACAGCTATGTTAGTGTTTCTGGGGTTAAAATGTTGGGATTTATGAGACAAAGCTCACAAGAGAGGGTAGACAAACACTTGGTGAATGAATCCCCCTTTACCCACAACAAACTAACTCATTCTCAAGGAGGAGGAGAGAACATCAACTTGTGATGAACTCCCCATAAACAAGCTAGATAGAACCCAAATACTAGAGAGTAAGCGGATCCTAACTAGGAGAAGCACTAGTTTGAGACTTATCCTCTTCTAGTATCACAACACTTAGAGTTTGTGTACTTAGGAGAAGGAGGATTAAGAATCAGTAATCTAGGCTAAGTAAAGCAGTAAATAAGAAGAGTTTAGGTGGGATTTGATAAGAGAATAGGCTGCCTTAAGGGCAGCCTCTAACCGCTAATCCTACACCACTCTACATTGTTGATAAGAACAAGAACAAGAGGTGTAGAGAGGGAATCGGTTTCTCTTATTGAATAATGTTGTGTTGTTGTACATATGAGAGAATTACAGCTTAATATAGAGAAAACAAAGGCATAGAGCCGTTAGGCACACAAGGGATTCAAAGGAGAGATGAAAGGGACAGCTCCTTGTCTTTGGTTGACTCGCTATGCTTCCCAACCAAAGCCACACGTGATTTCCTTCCCTTCCATGCCTTGTGACCGTTAGATCTCCTTCCCTTATGGCCATTGGATCCTTCTTCCCTTCCTTGTGAGATATTTCCTTCTTCTTGGGCTTCTTCTTCTTATAAGGCCTTTGTTCTTCTTATAAGGCCTTTGTTCTTCTTATATTGCACTTATGGCCTTGCTGGCCTCTCTCCTTGCTCACACGGCCCACACTTCCTTACCAGCCTCTCTCATTGTGCTCACGGCCTTACTGGCCGCTCACACACCACTCATGGCCTCACAGCCACTCTTCTTGGTGCACACGGCCTTACCGGCCATCCTTCTTGTGTTGGCAGCCTCACCGGCCACTCCTCTTCATCTTCCATGGCTCGGCCTTACTGGCCTCTCCTCTCTCTTCCTCCTTACTCTCTAATACTCCCCCGCACGCTTGATCTGCAGGGCACCATGGGGACCAAAGATCAAGGGTGGACTCGTGTCGACTACCTCATTAAAAACCTTAACAAAGAAAACCACTTGGGAAAAACTTTGTTAAGTAAAAAGAGTGTAGTTTCCACGGTCCTTGATGTTCCATTGATCTTGGTTTGTCAAGAACCAGCTCTCTTCTCTTTAAGCCTTTGAACCGCTACACTTCCTTAGCCCTCCTTGCCTTTAGCACATTCCTTATGATCTCCATCCTTGTTCCTTTAGAATTTCTTTGAGGCTCTCATAGTCTCCTTTACCCTTAAACAAGTGATAAAGAAGAAAAGAATAAGTGTTTGCTATGAGGAATATCAAAGAAAATTTCTAAAAGTGTGACAATTTAAGAGAACATATTAAAGAGTAAAGACTAGTAATGAAGCTAAGGTAATGAATTTAAGAAATTTAAATAGAGTAGAGTTTAGAGCACAGCCTTTATGGTGTTTTGATGGATAGGAAGGAGAGAGTTGATCACTGATGCGGTTTGGAATTCCTCCTTGAGACCGCTTCTCTAACCATGGTTTTTAAACCCGGCCAGTTTTATCGTCAGACTGACATATGCCCACTGAATCGGACATAACTTTTGAACGGCTGCTCGGATTGGTATGATTCCACTTCCACTGGCAAGATGACTCCATGGTCTCGAACTTTGTTGAAGAACGCGGAAGCTGAATCGCAGTGGAAGGGTTTCGTCCGAGTCGATCTTTGAGACGCTTCGGCTGAGCTTTAAGTAAAAACTTTTGCTTGTGGCCGAGCAGAATCTGTGAGGTACGGTCTGAAGTCACTTGATAGTTGATCTCCCCCGTAACCATTACTTGATGATGGGCTGAAACCTCATCACCTCAGTTGAAACCTTGTGCATCACCGTTCTTGTGCACATCCGATCAACAGTTGAAACCTTGTGCATCACCTTTCTTAAAGACCATTGTGCACATCCGATCAACAACTTGGCACTAACACACATGCTCTTGGACTGATTCATCACATTCCACCAGCTTAACAAAGACTTGGTGGCCCTTGGTTCTAACTCCAGGCATTGTGCTGCGCTCTTACATGGCTATCTTGTAGCCTTCAACCTCGCCACTTCTTCTCCTTGAGATAGTGAGCGAACTCCACACAATCTTCAATGCTGAAACTGAAACCAAAAATCAATGGAACAGATTCTAAACAAGAGATTGTTAGAGATTAGAGTATAGAGAATATTACTGAAGTTAAATAGAGAATTTAGAGAATTAATAAGAGTATATATGGAGAATAGAAAGTGAGAGTATAAGGGAGAGTATTGGCGGTAGTATAAGATGAATGGAGAGTAGAATAGAGAATCTGCTCAAGAGTTCTTATGGACAGAGTTTAACTCTGTTTTCTTGAGTTGAAAGAAGCTTTGACAGCCAAGAACATCCAAGAAGACAATCTCTTTTGGTGCTTTAATGGCTGAAACACAATGGACCTTATGGAAAATTAGTTTCTCCAAAGGTTTAACAACAAAACTCCTTGTAGAATCACTTAAACAAGTGTTCTTCAAGAGATTAAGGCTTTAGATCCACGAAGATAACATATAGAAGATGTTTTTCGTGGTCCCAAGCAAAGAAGAAACAACAAAAGCCTTTGGAACAGCCTATTGTCCAACGGTTAAAAGAATGCATCTTGGACCAACTTGAATCTATTTGACCAAGCAGGCTCTACATGCTAAAATAAGTCTCTCTCTTCCTCAAACTCGAACCTGGACACACCATATGACCAGAAACAAAGCTTTCTCAACCTTGAGAAGAAGAAGAAGAAGAAGAAGTTTAGTAATTAAACTTTAAAGGAAATTTAACAAAAGCAAAATTAAACCTTTAAAGGAAAAATTAACTAAATCTTAAGAGAACTAAATCCTAAGAATTTCGTGGCTCATACAAGCACACAAAAACGTGAATCCTTACCAAGAACAAAACCGATTTGCTCCTTGGTTCATCACCACCTCATTTAAACCCAAGCTTTCACCAAATCGGTAAGCCTAAAGATGAGGTTTAAAATCGATTTCTTTCACACACTTGGTCTACAAATTCTAACAAGACAAGAGACCAAGCTTACTCAACAATGAGCTGCTAGAGAATCGATTTAACAACAAAAGCAAAATTAAAGCTTTAAAGAACTAAGCTAAGCGAATTAACACCTAAGCTAGGATTAAAACTTTAACTAAGCTAACTCCTAAGAAAACGACATTGAGAATGAGTTTGAATCACCAAGAACAGAACCTGCTCTGATACCATGTTGGGATTTATGAGACAAAGCTCACAAGAGAGGGTAGACAAACACTTGGTGAATGAATCCCCCTTTACCCACAACAAACTAACTCATTCTCAAGGAGGAGGAGAGAACATCAACTTGTGATGAACTCCCCATAAACAAGCTAGATAGAACCCAAATACTAGAGAGTAAGCGGATCCTAACTAGGAGAAGCACTAGTTTGAGACTTATCCTCTTCTAGTATCACAACACTTAGAGTTTGTGTACTTAGGAGAAGGAGGATTAAGAATCAGTAATCTAGGCTAAGTAAAGCAGTAAATAAGAAGAGTTTAGGTGGGATTTGATAAGAGAATAGGCTGCCTTAAGGGCAGCCTCTAACCGCTAATCCTACACCACTCTACATTGTTGATAAGAACAAGAACAAGAGGTGTAGAGAGGGAATCGGTTTCTCTTATTGAATAATGTTGTGTTGTTGTACATATGAGAGAATTACAGCTTAATATAGAGAAAACAAAGGCATAGAGCCGTTAGGCACACAAGGGATTCAAAGGAGAGATGAAAGGGACAGCTCCTTGTCTTTGGTTGACTCGCTATGCTTCCCAACCAAAGCCACACGTGATTTCCTTCCCTTCCATGCCTTGTGACCGTTAGATCTCCTTCCCTTATGGCCATTGGATCCTTCTTCCCTTCCTTGTGAGATATTTCCTTCTTCTTGGGCTTCTTCTTCTTATAAGGCCTTTGTTCTTCTTATAAGGCCTTTGTTCTTCTTATATTGCACTTATGGCCTTGCTGGCCTCTCTCCTTGCTCACACGGCCCACACTTCCTTACCAGCCTCTCTCATTGTGCTCACGGCCTTACTGGCCGCTCACACACCACTCATGGCCTCACAGCCACTCTTCTTGGTGCACACGGCCTTACCGGCCATCCTTCTTGTGTTGGCAGCCTCACCGGCCACTCCTCTTCATCTTCCATGGCTCGGCCTTACTGGCCTCTCCTCTCTCTTCCTCCTTACTCTCTAATATAAAATGTGTCTTAATCCAATGCAACTAACTAAGTATAAGAGTTTGAGATAGATGTGGAGAGTTTAAAAGCCACTTATACCCATTTTGTCCCAAAACAGGCTAAAACCAATAAAACATTGCTTAGAAGCGGTAAACAGCTATGTTAGTGTTTATGGGGTTAAAATGTGTCTTAATCCAATGCAACTAACTAATTATAAGAGTTTGAGATAGATGTGGAGAGTTTAAAAGCCACTTATACCCATTTTGTCCCAAAAAAGGCTAAAACCAAGAAAACATTGCTTAGAAGCTGTAAACAGCTATGTTAGTGTTTCTGGGGTTAAAATGTGTCTTAATCCAATGCAACTAACTAATTATAAGATGTGGTGAGTTTAAAAACATTGCTTAGAAGCTGTAAACAGCTATGTTAGTGTTTCTGGGGTTAAAATGTGTCTTAATCCAATGCAACTAACTAATTATAAGAGTTTGAGATATATGTGGAGAGTTTAAAAGCCACTTATTCCCATTTTGTCCCAAAACAGGCTAAAACCAAGAAAACATTGCTTAGAAGCTGTAAACAGCTATGTTAGTGTTTCTGGGGTTAAATATGTGTCTTAATCCAATGCAACTAACTAATTATAAGAGTTTGAGATAGATGTGGAGAGTTTAAAAGCCACTTATACCCATTTTGTCCCAAAACAGGCTAACAGCAAGAAAACGTTACTTTGTAGCTGTAAACAGCTATGTTAATGTTTATGGGGTTAAAATGTGTCTTAATCCAATGCAACTAACTAAGTATAAGAGTTTGAGATAGATGTGGAGAGTTTAAAAGCCACTTATACCCATTTTGTCCCAAAACAGGCTAAAACCAATAAAACATTGCTTAGAAGCGGTAAACAGCTATGTTAGTGTTTATGGGGTTAAAATGTGTCTTAATCCAATGCAACTAACTAATTATAAGAGTTTGAGATAGATGTGGAGAGTTTAAAAGCCACTTATACCCATTTTGTCCCAAAAAAGGCTAAAACCAAGAAAACATTGCTTAGAAGCTGTAAACAGCTATGTTAGTGTTTCTGGGGTTAAAATGTGTCTTAATCCAATGCAACTAACTAATTATAAGAGTTTGAGATAGATGTGGAGAGTTTAAAAGCCACTTACACCCATTTTGTCCCAAAACAGGCTAAAACCAAGAAAACATTGCTTAGAAGCTGTAAACAGCTATGTTAGTGTTTATGGGGTTAAAATGTGTAATAATCCAATGCAACTAACTAATTATAAGAGTTTCAGATAGATGTGGAGAGTTTAAAAGCCACTTATACCC
Organism: Camelina sativa; assembly: GCF_030686135.1. Lineage (NCBI taxonomy): Eukaryota > Viridiplantae > Streptophyta > Magnoliopsida > Brassicales > Brassicaceae > Camelina > Camelina sativa. Next base: position 13,718,721 of record NC_141888.1, read on the forward strand.
ATTTTGTCCCAAAACAGGCTAAACCAAGAAAACATTGTAAACAGCTATGTTAGTGTTTCTGGGGTTAAAATGTGTCTTAATCCAATGCAACTAACTAATTATAAGAGTTTGAGATAGATGTGGAGAGTTTAAAAGCCACTTATACCCATTTTGTCCCAAAACAGGCTACCAGCAAGAAAACATTGCTTTGGTAAACAGCTATGTTAGTGTTTTTGGGGTTAAAATGTGTCTTAATCCAATGCAACTAACTAATTATAAGAGTTTGAGATAGATGTGGAGAGTTTAAAAGCCACTTATACCCATTTTGTCCTAAAACAGGCTAAAACCAAGAAAACATTGCTTAGAAGCTGTAAACAGCTATGTTAGTGTTTATGGGGTTAAAATGTGTCTCAATCCAATGCAACTAACTAATTATAAGAGTTTGAGATAGATGTGGAGAGTTTAAAAGCCACTTATACCCATTTTGTCCCAATAAAGGCTAAAACCAAGAAAACATTGCTTAGAAGCTGTAAACAGCTATGTTAGTGTTTCTGGGGTTAAAATGTGTCTTAATCCAATGCAACTAACTAATTATAAGAGTTTGAGATAGATGTGGAGAGTTTAAAACCCACTTATACCCATTTTGTCCCAAAACAGGCTAAAACCAAGAAAACATTGCTTAGAAGCTGTAAACAGCTATGTTAGTGTTTATGGGGTTAAAATGTGTCTTATTCCAATGCAACTAACTAATTATAAGAGTTTGAGATAGATGTCGAGAGTTTAAAAGCCACTTATTCCCATTTTGTCCCAATAGAGGCTAAAACCAAGAAAACATTGCTTAGAAGCTGTAAACAGCTATGTTAGTGTTTATGGGGTTAAAATGTGTCTTAATCCAATGCAACTAACTAATTATAAGAGTTTGAGATAGATGTGGAGAGTTTAAAAGCCACTTATACCCATTTTGTCCCAAAAAAGGCTAAAACCAAGAAAACATTGCTTAGAAGCTGTAAACAGCTATGTTAGTGTTTCTGGGGTTAAAATGTGTCTTAATCCAATGCAACTAACTAATTATAAGTGTTTGAGATAGTTTGAGATAGATGTGGAGAGTTTCAAACCCACTTATACCCATTTTGTCCCAAAACAGGCTAAAACCAAGAAAACATTGCTTAGAAGCTGTAAACAGCTATGTTAGTGTTTATGGGGTTAAAATGTGTCTTAATCCAATGCAACTAACTAATTATAAGAGTTTAAGATAGATGTGGAGAGTTTAAAAGCCACTTATACCCTTTTTGTCCCAAAACAGGCTAAAACCAAGAAAACAGTGCTTAGAAGCTGTAAACAGCTATGTTAGTGTTTATGTGGTTAAAATGTGTCTTAATCCAATGCAACTAACTAATTATAAGATGTGGAGAGTTTAAAAACATTGCTTAGAAGCTGTAAACAGCTATGTTAGTGTTTCTGGGGTTAAAATGTGTCTTAATCCAATGCAACTAACTAAGTATAAGAGTTTGAGATAGATGTGGAGAGTTTAAAAGCCACTTATACCCATTTTGTCCCAAAACAGGCTAAAACCAATAAAACATTGCTTAGAAGCGGTAAACAGCTATGTTAGTGTTTATGGGGTTAAAATGTGTCTTAATCCAATGCAACTAACTAATTATAAGAGTTTGAGATAGATGTGGAGAGTTTAAAAGCCACTTATACCCATTTTGTCCCAAAAAAGGCTAAAACCAAGAAAACATTGCTTAGAAGCTGTAAACAGCTATGTTAGTGTTTCTGGGGTTAAAATGTGTCTTAATCCAATGCAACTAACTAATTATAAGTGTTTGAGATAGTTTGAGATAGATGTGGAGAGTTTCAAACCCACTTATACCCATTTTGTCCCAAAACAGGCTAAAACCAAGAAAACATTGCTTAGAAGCTGTAAACAGCTATGTTAGTGTTTATGGGGTTAAAATGTGTCTTAATCCAATGCAACTAACTAATTATAAGAGTTTAAGATAGATGTGGAGAGTTTAAAAGCCACTTATACCCTTTTTGTCCCAAAACAGGCTAAAACCAAGAAAACAGTGCTTAGAAGCTGTAAACAGCTATGTTAGTGTTTATGTGGTTAAAATGTGTCTTAATCCAATGCAACTAACTAATTATAAGATGTGGAGAGTTTAAAAACATTGCTTAGAAGCTGTAAACAGCTATGTTAGTGTTTCTGGGGTTAAAATGTGTCTTAATCCAATGCAACTAACTAATTATAAGAGTTTGAGATAGATGTGGAGAGTTTAAAAGTCACTTATTCCCATTTTGTCCCAAAACAGGCTAAAACCAAGAAAACATTGCTTAGAAGCTGTAAACAGCTATGTTAGTGTTTCTGGGGTTAAAAATGTGTCTTAATCCAATGCAACTAACTAATTATAAGAGTTTGAGATAGATGTGGAGAGTTTAAAAGCCACTTATACCCATTTTGTCCCAAAACAGGCTAACAGCAAGAAAACATTGCTTAGTAGCTGTAAACAGATATGTTAGTGTTTATGGGGTTAAAATGTGTCTTAATCCAATGCAACTAACTAAGTATAAGAGTTTGAGATAGATGTGGAGAGTTTAAAAGCCACTTATACCCATTTTGTCCCAAAACAGGCTAAAAGCAATAAAACATTGCTTAGAAGCTGTAAACAGCTAAGTTAGTGTTTATGGGGTTAAAATGTGTCTTAATCCAATGCAACTAACTAATTATAAGAGTTTGAGATAGATGTGGAGAGTTTAAAAGCCACTTATACCCATTTTGTCCCAAAAAAGGCTAAAACCAAGAAAACATTGCTTAGAAGCTGTAAACAGCTATGTTAGTGTTTCTGGGGTTAAAATGCGTCTTAATCCAATGCAACTAACTAATTATAAGAGTTTGAGATAGATGTGGAGAGTTTAAAAGCCACTTACACCCATTTTGTCCCAAAACAGGCTAAAACCAAGAAAACATTGCTTAGAAGCTGTAAACAGCTATGTTAGTGTTTATGGGGTTAAAATGTGTCTTAATCCAATGCAACTAACTAATTATAAGAGTTTCAGATAGATGTGGAGAGTTTAAAAGCCACTTATACCCATTTTGTCCCAAAACAGGCTAAACCAAGAAAACATTGTAAACAGCTATGTTAGTGTTTCTGGGGTTAAAATGTGTCTTAATCCAATGCAACTAACTAATTATAAGAGTTTGAGATAGATGTGGAGAGTTTAAAAGCCACTTATACCCATTTTGTCCCAAAAAAGGCTAAAACCAAGAAAACATTGCTTTGGTAAACAGCTATGTTAGTGTTTTTGGGGTTAAAATGTGTCTTAATCCAATGCAACTAACTAATTATAAGAGTTTGAGATAGATGTGGAGAGTTTAAAAGCCACTTATACCCATTTTGTCCTAAAACAGGCTAAAACCAAGAAAACATTGCTTAGAAGCTGTAAACAGCTATGTTAGTGTTTATGGGGTTAAAATGTGTCTCAATCCAATGCAACTAACTAATTATAAGAGTTTGAGATAGATGTGGAGAGTTTAAAAGCCACTTATACCCATTTTGTCCCAATAAAGGCTAAAACCAAGAAAACATTGCTTAGAAGCTGTAAACAGCTATGTTAGTGTTTCTGGGGTTAAAATGTGTCTTAATCCAATGCAACTAACTAATTATAAGAGTTTGAGATAGATGTGGAGAGTTTAAAACCCACTTATACCCATTTTGTCCCAAAACAGGCTAAAACCAAGAAAACATTGCTTAGAAGCTGTAAACAGCTATGTTAGTGTTTATGGGGTTAAAATGTGTCTTATTCCAATGCAACTAACTAATTATAAGAGTTTGAGATAGATGTCGAGAGTTTAAAAGCCACTTATTCCCATTTTGTCCCAATAGAGGCTAAAACCAAGAAAACATTGCTTAGAAGCTGTAAACAGCTATGTTAGTGTTTATGGGATTAAAATGTGTCTTAATCCAATGCAACTAACTAATTATAAGAGTTTGAGATAGATGTGGAGAGTTTAAAAGCCACTTATACCCATTTTGTCCCAAAAAAGGCTAAAACCAAGAAAACATTGCTTAGAAGCTGTAAACAGCTATGTTAGTGTTTCTGGGGTTAAAATGTGTCTTAATCCAATGCAACTAACTAATTATAAGTGTTTGAGATAGTTTGAGATAGATGTGGAGAGTTTCAAACCCACTTATACCCATTTTGTCCCAAAACAGGCTAAAACCAAGAAAACATTGCTTAGAAGCTGTAAACAGCTATGTTAGTGTTTATGGGGTTAAAATGTGTCTCAATCCAATGCAACTAACTAATTATAAGAGTTTGAGATAGATGTGGAGAGTTTAAAAGCCACTTATACCCATTTTGTCCCAATAAAGGCTAAAACCAAGAAAACATTGCTTAGAAGCTGTAAACAGCTATGTTAGTGTTTCTGGGGTTAAAATGTGTCTTAATCCAATGCAACTAACTAATTATAAGAGTTTGAGATAGATGTGGAGAGTTTAAAACCCACTTATACCCATTTTGTCCCAAAACAGGCTAAAACCAAGAAAACATTGCTTAGAAGCTGTAAACAGCTATGTTAGTGTTTATGGGGTTAAAATGTGTCTTAATCCAATGCAACTAACTAATTATAAGAGTTTGAGATAGATGTGGAGAGTTTAAAAGCCACTTATACCCATTTTGTCCCAAAACAGGCTATACCAAGAAAACATTGCTTAGAAGCTGTAAACAGCTATGTTAGTGTTTCTGGGGTTAAAATGTGTCTTAATCCAATGCAACTAACTAATTATAAGAGTTTGAGATAGATGTGGAGAGTTTAAAAGCCAATTATACCCATTTTGTCCCAAAACAGGCTAACAGCAAGAAAACATTGCTTAGAAGCTGTAAAAAGCTATGTTAGTGTTTCTGGGGTTAAAATGTGTCTTAATCCAATGCAACTAACTAATTATAAGAGTTTGAGATAGATGTGGAGAGTTTAAAAGCCATTTATACCCATTTTGTCCTAAAACGGGCTAAAACCAAGAAAACATTGCTTAGAAGGTGTAAACAGCTATGTTAGTGTTTATGGGGTTAAAATGTGTCTTAATCCAATGCAACTAACCAATTATAAGAGTTTGAGATGGATGTGGAGAGTTTAAAAGCCACTTATACCCTTTTTGTCCCAAAACAGGCTAAAACCAAGAAAACAGTGCTTAGAAGCTGTAAACAGCTATGTTAGTGTTTATGTGGTTAAAATGTGTCTTAATCCAATGCAACTAACTAATTATAAGAGTTTGAGATAGATGTGGAAAGTTTAAAAGCCACTTATACCCATTTTGTCCCAAAACAGGCTAAAACCAAGAAAACATTGCTTAGAAGCTGTAAACAGCTATGTTAGTGTTTCTGGGGTTAAAATGTGTCTTAATCCAATGCAACTAACTAATTATAAGATGTGGTGAGTTTAAAAACATTGCTTAGAAGCTGTAAACAGCTATGTTAGTGTTTCTGGGGTTAAAATGTGTCTTAATCCAATGCAACTAACTAATTATAAGAGTTTGAGATATATGTGGAGAGTTTAAAAGCCACTTATTCCCATTTTGTCCCAAAACAGGCTAAAACCAAGAAAACATTGCTTAGAAGCTGTAAACAGCTATGTTAGTGTTTCTGGGGTTAAAAATGTGTCTTAATCCAATGCAACTAACTAATTATAAGAGTTTGAGATAGATGTGGAGAGTTTAAAAGCCACTTATACCCATTTTGTCCCAAAACAGGCTAACAGCAAGAAAACGTTACTTAGTAGCTGTAAACAGCTATGTTAGTGTTTATGGGGTTAAAATGTGTCTTAATCCAATGCAACTAACTAAGTATAAGAGTTTGAGATAGATGTGGAGAGTTTAAAAGCCACTTATACCCATTTTGTCCCAAAAAAGGCTAAAACCAAGAAAACATTGCTTAGAAGCTGTAAACAGCTATGTTAGTGTTTCTGGGGTTAAAATGTGTCTTAATCCAATGCAACTAACTAATTATAAGAGTTTGAGATAGATGTGGAGAGTTTAAAAGCCACTTACACCCATTTTGTCCCAAAACAGGCTAAAACCAAGAAAACATTGCTTAGAAGCTGTAAACAGCTATGTTAGTGTTTATGGGGTTAAAATGTGTCTTAATCCAATGCAACTAACTAATTATAAGAGTTTGAGATAGATGTGGAAAGTTTAAAAGCCACTTATACCCATTTTGTCCCAAAACAGGCTAAAACCAAGAAAACATTGCTTAGAAGCTGTAAACAGCTATGTTAGTGTTTCTGGGGTTAAAATGTGTCTTAATCCAATGCAACTAACTAATTATAAGATGTGGTGAGTTTAAAAACATTGCTTAGAAGCTGTAAACAGCTATGTTAGTGTTTCTGGGGTTAAAATGTGTCTTAATCCAATGCAACTAACTAATTATAAGAGTTTGAGATATATGTGGAGAGTTTAAAAGCCACTTATTCCCATTTTGTCCCAAAACAGGCTAAAACCAAGAAAACATTGCTTAGAAGCTGTAAACAGCTATGTTAGTGTTTCTGGGGTTAAAAATGTGTCTTAATCCAATGCAACTAACTAATTATAAGAGTTTGAGATAGATGTGGAGAGTTTAAAAGCCACTTATACCCATTTTGTCCCAAAACAGGCTAACAGCAAGAAAACGTTACTTAGTAGCTGTAAACAGCTATGTTAGTGTTTATGGGGTTAAAATGTGTCTTAATCCAATGCAACTAACTAATTATAAGAGTTTGAGATAGATGTGGAGAGTTTAAAAGCCATTTATACCCATTTTGTCCTAAAACGGGCTAAAACCAAGAAAACATTGCTTAGAAGGTGTAAACAGCTATGTTAGTGTTTATGGGGTTAAAATGTGTCTTAATCCAATGCAACTAACCAATTATAAGAGTTTGAGATGGATGTGGAGAGTTTAAAAGCCACTTATACCCTTTTTGTCCCAAAACAGGCTAAAACCAAGAAAACAGTGCTTAGAAGCTGTAAACAGCTATGTTAGTGTTTATGTGGTTAAAATGTGTCTTAATCCAATGCAACTAACTAATTATAAGAGTTTGAGATAGATGTGGAAAGTTTAAAAGCCACTTATACCCATTTTGTCCCAAAACAGGCTAAAACCAAGAAAACATTGCTTAGAAGCTGTAAATGTTGGGATTTATGAGACAAAGCTCACAAGAGAGGGTAGACAAACACTTGGTGAATGAATCCCCCTTTACCCACAACAAACTAACTCATTCTCAAGGGGGAGGAGAGAACATCAACTTGTGATGAACTCCCCATAAACAAGGCTTAGTAAAGAGTAAATAAGAAGACTTTAGGTGAGATTTGGGAAGAGAATAGGCTGCCTTAAGGGCAGCCTCTAACCGTTTACCCCTAGGCTCTCTACATTGCTAATAAGAACATAAACACTTGTGTAGAGAGGAGAAGATGGGAAACGGATTCTCTTAGTATTAGATAATGTTGTGATATATTACATATGAGAGAATTACAGCTTAATATAGAGAATACAAAATGCACATGACCGTTAGACACAAATGAGAGATGAAAGGGACATATGGCCGTTGGTGCACAAGTGGGTGTATGGTGAAAGGGACAGCTCCTTCCCTTGGTTGTCTCATTCTTCACCAACCAAGGTCTCACATGCTTCCTTCCTTCCCTTCTTTTCCCTTTGTGAGACATTTAACTTCTTCTTGGGCCTCTTCTTCTTATAAGGCCTTTACTTCACAATTCTTCTCACATTGCACCTATGGCCTTGCTAACCACTCTCATTGTGCTCACGGCCCACATGGCCTTATTGGCCACTCTTATTGTGCTCACGGCCTTACTGGCCGCTCCCACACCACTCATGGCCTTACCGGCCACACTTCTTGTACTAGCAGCCTTACCGGCCACTCTCTTCTTCCTTGTGCAGCTCGGCCTCACCGGCCTCACTCTCTCTTCTCCTTCATATATACTAATACTCCCCCGCACGTTTGATCTGCAGGGCACCATGGGGACCAAAGATCAAGCGTGGACACGTGAGGACTACCTCATTAAAAACCTTAACAAAGAAAACCACTTGGGAGAAAACTTTGTTAAGTAAAAAGAGTGTAGTCTCCACGTTCCTTGATGTCGCAATGATCTTGGTTTGTCAAGAACCAGCTCTCTTCTCTTTAAGCCTTTGAACCGCTACACTTCCTTAGCCCTCCTTGCCTTTAGCACATTCCTTATGATCTCCATCCTTGTTCCTTTAGAATTCCTTTGAGGCTCTCATAGTCTCCTTTACCCTTAAACAAGTGATAAAGAAGAAAAGAATAAGTGTTTGCTATGAGGAATATCAAAGAAAAATTCTAAAAGTGTGACAATTTAAGAAGAATCATATTAAAGACTAAAGACTAGTAATGAAGCTAAGGTAATGAATTTATGAATTAAAATAGAGAAGGGTTTAGAGCACAGCCTTTATGGTGTTTTGATGGATAGGAAGGAGAGAGTTGATCACTGATGCGGTTTGGAATTCCTCCTTGAGACCGCTCCTCTAACCATGGTTTTAAACCCGGTCAGTTTTATTTGTCAGACTGACACATGCCCACTGAATCGGACATAACTTTCGAACGGCTGCTCGGATTGGTATGATTCCACTTCCACTGGCAAGATGACTCTGTGGTCTCGAACTTTAATGAAGAACGCGGAAGCCGAATCGCAGTGGAAGGGTTTCGTCCGAGTCGATCTTTGAGACGCTTCGGCTGAGCTTTAAGTAAAGACTTTTGCTTGTGGCCGAGCAGAATCTGTGAGGTACGGTCTGAAGTCACTTGATCTCCCCCGTAACCTTTACTTGATGATGGGCTGAAACCTCATCACCTCAGTTGAAGCCTTGTGCATCACCGTTCTTGTGCACATCCAATCAACAGTTGAAACCTTGTGCATCACCTTTCCTAAAGACCATTGTGCACATCCGATCAACAACTTGGCACTAACACACATGCTCTTGGACTGATTCATCACCTTCCACCAGCTTAACAAAGACTTGGTGGCCCTTGGTTCTAACTCCAGGCATTGTGCTGCGCTCTTACATGGCTATCTTGTAGCCTTCAACCTCGCCACTTCTTCTCCTTGAGATAGTGAGCGAGCTCCACACAATCTTCAATGCTGAAACTGAAACCAAAAAAACAATGGAACAGATTCTAAACAAGAGATTGTTAGAGATTAGAGTATAGAGAATATTACTGAAAAATAAAATAGAATTTAGAGAATAATTAAGAGTATAAATAGAGAACAGAGAATCAGTAACCAAGAGTATAGAAAGTGAGAGTATAAGGGAGAGTATAGGCGGTAGTATAAGATGAATGGAGAGTAGAATAGAGAATCTGCTCAAGAGTTCTTATGGACAGAGTTTAACTCTGTTTTCTTGAGTTGAAAGAAGCTTTGACAGCCAAGAACATCCAAGAAGACAATCTCTTTTGGTGCTTTAATGGCTGAAACACAATGGACCTTATGGAAAATTAGTTTCTCCAAAGGTTTAACAACAAAACTCCTTGTAGAATCACTTAAACAAGTGTTCTACAAGAGATTAAGGCTTTAGATCCACGAAGATAACATATAGAAGATGTTTTTCGTGGTCCCAAGCAAAGAAGAAACAACAAAAGCCTTTGGAACAGCCTATTGTCCAACGGTTAAAAGAATGCATCTTGGACCAACTTGAATCTATTTGACCAAGCGGGCTCTACATGCTAAAATAAAGTCTCTCTCTTCCTCAAACTCGAACCTGGACACACCATATGACCAGAAACAAAGCTTTCTCAACCTTGAGAAGAAGAAGAAGTGATTTAGTAATTAAACTTTAAAGGAAATTTAACAAAAGCAAAATTAAACCTTTAGAGGAAAATTAACTAAATCCTAAGAGAACTAAATCCTAAGAATTTCGTGGCTCATACAAGCACACAAGAACCGTGAATCCTCACCCTGAACAACACAATTTGCTCAATGGTTCATCACTTCCCACACATCCCAAAATAAACAAAGCTATTACCAAATCGGTGAAGCTTAAGGATGGGGCTTGTAAAATCGATTTCTTTCCACACACTTGGTCTACAAATTCTAACAAGACAAGAGACCAAGCTTACTCAACAATGAGCTGCTAGAGAATCGATTTAATCAACAAAAGCAAAATTAAAGCTTTAAAGAAACTAAGCTAAGCGATTTAACACCTAAGCAAAGTCTAAAACTTTAACTAAGCTAACTCCTAAGAAAACGACTTTGAGAATGAGTTTAAAACACCAAGAACAGAACCTGCTCTGATACCATGTTGGGATTTATGAGACAAAGCTCACAAGAGAGGGTAGACAAACACTTGGTGAATGAATCCCCCTTTACCCACAACAAACTAACTCATTCTCAAGGGGGAGGAGAGAACATCAACTTGTGATGAACTCCCCATAAACAAGGCTTAGTAAAGAGTAAATAAGAAGACTTTAGGTGAGATTTGGGAAGAGAATAGGCTGCCTTAAGGGCAGCCTCTAACCGTTTACCCCTAGGCTCTCTACATTGCTAATAAGAACATAAACACTTGTGTAGAGAGGAGAAGATGGGAAACGGATTCTCTTAGTATTAGATAATGTTGTGATATATTACATATGAGAGAATTACAGCTTAATATAGAGAATACAAAATGCACATGACCGTTAGACACAAATGAGAGATGAAAGGGACATATGGCCGTTGGTGCACAAGTGGGTGTATGGTGAAAGGGACAGCTCCTTCCCTTGGTTGTCTCATTCTTCACCAACCAAGGTCTCACATGCTTCCTTCCTTCCCTTCTTTTCCCTTTGTGAGACATTTAACTTCTTCTTGGGCCTCTTCTTCTTATAAGGCCTTTACTTCACAATTCTTCTCACATTGCACCTATGGCCTTGCTAACCACTCTCATTGTGCTCACGGCCCACATGGCCTTATTGGCCACTCTTATTGTGCTCACGGCCTTACTGGCCGCTCCCACACCACTCATGGCCTTACCGGCCACACTTCTTGTACTAGCAGCCTTACCGGCCACTCTCTTCTTCCTTGTGCAGCTCGGCCTCACCGGCCTCACTCTCTCTTCTCCTTCATATATACTAATAGTAAACAGCTATGTTAGTGTTTCTGGGGTTAAAATGTGTCTTAATCCAATGCAACTAACTAATTATAAGATGTGGTGAGTTTAAAAACATTGCTTAGAAGCTGTAAACAGCTATGTTAGTGTTTCTGGGGTTAAAATGTGTCTTAATCCAATGCAACTAACTAATTATAAGAGTTTGAGATATATGTGGAGAGTTTAAAAGCCACTTATTCCCATTTTGTCCCAAAACAGGCTAAAACCAAGAAAACATTGCTTAGAAGCTGTAAACAGCTATGTTAGTGTTTCTGGGGTTAAAAATGTGTCTTAATCCAATGCAACTAACTAATTATAAGAGTTTGAGATAGATGTGGAGAGTTTAAAAGCCACTTATACCCATTTTGTCCCAAAACAGGCTAACAGCAAGAAAACGTTACTTAGTAGCTGTAAACAGCTATGTTAGTGTTTATGGGGTTAAAATGTGTCTTAATCCAATGCAACTAACTAAGTATAAGAGTTTGAGATAGATGTGGAGAGTTTAAAAGCCACTTATACCCATTTTGTCCCAAAAAAGGCTAAAACCAAGAAAACATTGCTTAGAAGCTGTAAACAGCTATGTTAGTGTTTCTGGGGTTAAAATGTGTCTTAATCCAATGCAACTAACTAATTATAAGAGTTTGAGATAGATGTGGAGAGTTTAAAAGCCACTTACACCCATTTTGTCCCAAAACAGGCTAAAACCAAGAAAACATTGCTTAGAAGCTGTAAACAGCTATGTTAGTGTTTATGGGGTTAAAATGTGTCTTAATCCAATGCAACTAACTAATTATAAGAGTTTCAGATAGATGTGGAGAGTTTAAAAGCCACTTATACCCATTTTGTCCCAAAACAGGCTAAACCAAGAAAACATTGTAAACAGCTATGTTAGTGTTTCTGGGGTTAAAATGTGTCTTAATCCAATGCAACTAACTAATTATAAGAGTTTGAGATAGATGTGGAGAGTTTAAAAGCCACTTATACCCATTTTGTCCCAAAACAGGCTACCAGCAAGAAAACATTGCTTTGGTAAACAGCTATGTTAGTGTTTTTGGGGTTCAAATGTGTCTTAATCCAATGCAACTAACTAATTATAAGAGTTTGAGATAGATGTGGAGAGTTTAAAAGCCACTTATACCCATTTTGTCCTAAAACAGGCTAAAACCAAGAAAACATTGCTTAGAAGCTGTAAACAGCTATGTTAGTGTTTATGGGGTTAAAATGTGTCTCAATCCAATGCAACTAACTAATTATAAGAGTTTGAGATAGATGTGGAGAGTTTAAAAGCCACTTATACCAATTTTGTCCCAATAAAGGCTAAAACCAAGAAAACATTGCTTAGAAGCTGTAAACAGCTATGTTAGTGTTTCTGGGGTTAAAATGTGTCTTAATCCAATGCAACTAACTAATTATAAGAGTTTGAGATAGATGTGGAGAGTTTAAAACCCACTTATACCCATTTTGTCCCAAAACAGGCTAAAACCAAGAAAACATTGCTTAGAAGCTGTAAACAGCTATGTTAGTGTTTATGGGGTTAAAATGTGTCTTAATCCAATGCAACTAACTAATTATAAGAGTTTGAGATAGATGTCGAGAGTTTAAAAGCCACTTATTCCCATTTTGTCCCAATAGAGGCTAAAACCAAGAAAACATTGCTTAGAAGCTGTAAACAGCTATGTTAGTGTTTATGGGGTTAAAATGTGTCTTAATCCAATGCAACTAACTAATTATAAGAGTTTCAGATAGATGTGGAGAGTTTAAAAGCCACTTATACCCATTTTGTCCCAAAACAGGCTAAACCAAGAAAACATTGTAAACAGCTATGTTAGTGTTTCTGGGGTTAAAATGTGTCTTAATCCAATGCAACTAACTAATTATAAGAGTTTGAGATAGATGTGGAGAGTTTAAAAGCAACTTATACCCATTTTGTCCCAAAACAGGCTACCAGCAAGAAAACATTGCTTCGGTAAACAGCTATGTTAGTGTTTTTGGGGTTAAAATGTGTCTTAATCCAATGCAACTAACTAATTATAAGAGTTTGAGATAGATGTGGAGAGTTTAAAAGCCACTTATACCCATTTTGTCCTAAAACAGGCTAAAACCAAGAAAACATTGCTTAGAAGCTGTAAACAGCTATGTTAGTGTTTATGGGGTTAAAATGTGTCTCAATCCAATGCAACTAACTAATTATAAGAGTTTGAGATAGATGTGGAGAGTTTAAAAGCCACTTATACCCATTTTGTCCCAATAAAGGCTAAAACCAAGAAAACATTGCTTAGAAGCTGTAAACAGCTATGTTAGTGTTTCTGGGGTTAAAATGTGTCTTAATCCAATGCAACTAACTAATTATAAGAGTTTGAGATAGATGTGGAGAGTTTAAAACCCACTTATACCCATTTTGTCCCAAAACAGGCTAAAACCAAGAAAACATTGCTTAGAAGCTGTAAACAGCTATGTTAGTGTTTATGGGGTTAAAATGTGTCTTAATCCAATGCAACTAACTAATTATAAGAGTTTGAGATAGATGTGGAAAGTTTAAAAGCCACTTATACCCATTTTGTCCCAAAACAGGCTATACCAAGAAAACATTGCTTAGAAGCTGTAAACAGCTATGTTAGTGTTTCTGGGGTTAAAATGTGTCTTAATCCAATGCAACTAACTAATTATAAGAGTTTGAGATAGATGTGGAGAGTTTAAAAGCCAATTATACCCATTTTGTCCCAAAACAGGCTAACAGCAAGAAAACATTGCTTCGAAGCTGTAAAAAGCTATGTTAGTGTTTCTGGGGTTAAAATGTGTCTTAATCCAATGCAACTAACTAATTATAAGAGTTTGAGATAGATGTGGAGAGTTTAAAAGCCATTTATACCCATTTTGTCCCAAAACAGGCTAAAACCAAGAAAACATTGCTTAGAAGCTGTAAACAGCTATGTTAGTGTTTCTGGGGTTAAAATGTGTCTTAATCCAATGCAACTAACTAATTATAAGATGTGGTGAGTTTAAAAACATTGCTTAGAAGCTGTAAACAGCTATGTTAGTGTTTCTGGGGTTAAAATGTGTCTTAATCCAATGCAACTAACTAATTATAAGAGTTTGAGATATATGTGGAGAGTTTAAAAGCCACTTATTCCCATTTTGTCCCAAAACAGGCTAAAACCAAGAAAACATTGCTTAGAAGCTGTAAACAGCTATGTTAGTGTTTCTGGGGTTAAAAATGTGTCTTAATCCAATGCAACTAACTAATTATAAGAGTTTGAGATAGATGTGGAGAGTTTAAAAGCCACTTATACCCATTTTGTCCCAAAACAGGCTAACAGCAAGAAAACGTTACTTAGTAGCTGTAAACAGCTATGTTAGTGTTTATGGGGTTAAAATGTGTCTTAATCCAATGCAACTAACTAAGTATAAGAGTTTGAGATAGATGTGGAGAGTTTAAAAGCCACTTATACCCATTTTGTCCCAAAAAAGGCTAAAACCAAGAAAACATTGCTTAGAAGCTGTAAACAGATATGTTAGTGTTTCTGGGGTTAAAATGTGTCTTAATCCAATGCAACTAACTAATTATAAGAGTTTGAGATAGATGTGGAGAGTTTAAAAGCCACTTACACCCATTTTGTCCCAAAACAGGCTAAAACCAAGAAAACATTGCATAGAAGCTGTAAACAGCTATGTTAGTGTTTATGGGGTTAAAATGTGTCTTAATCCAATGCAACTAACTAATTATAAGAGTTTCAGATAGATGTGGAGAGTTTAAAAGCCACTTATACCCATTTTGTCCCAAAACAGGCTAAACCAAGAAAACATTGTAAACAGCTATGTTAGTGTTTCTGGGGTTAAAATGTGTCTTAATCCAATGCAACTAACTAATTATAAGAGTTTGAGATAGATGTGGAGAGTTTAAAAGCCACTTATACCCATTTTGTCCCAAAACAGGCTACCAGCAAGAAAACATTGCTTTGGTAAACAGCTATGTTAGTGTTTTTGGGGTTCAAATGTGTCTTAATCCAATGCAACTAACTAATTATAAGAGTTTGAGATAGATGTGGAGAGTTTAAAAGCCACTTATACCCATTTTGTCCTAAAACAGGCTAAAACCAAGAAAACATTGCTTAGAAGCTGTAAACAGCTATGTTAGTGTTTATGGGGTTAAAATGTGTCTCAATCCAATGCAACTAACTAATTATAAGAGTTTGAGATAGATGTGGAGAGTTTAAAAGCCACTTATACCAATTTTGTCCCAATAAAGGCTAAAACCAAGAAAACATTGCTTAGAAGCTGTAAACAGCTATGTTAGTGTTTCTGGGGTTAAAATGTGTCTTAATCCAATGCAACTAACTAATTATAAGAGTTTGAGATAGATGTGGAGAGTTTAAAACCCACTTATACCCATTTTGTCCCAAAACAGGCTAAAACCAAGAAAACATTGCTTAGAAGCTGTAAACAGCTATGTTAGTGTTTATGGGGTTAAAATGTGTCTTAATCCAATGCAACTAACTAATTATAAGAGTTTGAGATAGATGTCGAGAGTTTAAAAGCCACTTATTCCCATTTTGTCCCAATAGAGGCTAAAACCAAGAAAACATTGCTTAGAAGCTGTAAACAGCTATGTTAGTGTTTATGGGGTTAAAATGTGTCTTAATCCAATGCAACTAACTAATTATAAGAGTTTCAGATAGATGTGGAGAGTTTAAAAGCCACTTATACCCATTTTGTCCCAAAACAGGCTAAACCAAGAAAACATTGTAAACAGCTATGTTAGTGTTTCTGGGGTTAAAATGTGTCTTAATCCAATGCAACTAACTAATTATAAGAGTTTGAGATAGATGTGGAGAGTTTAAAAGCAACTTATACCCATTTTGTCCCAAAACAGGCTACCAGCAAGAAAACATTGCTTCGGTAAACAGCTATGTTAGTGTTTTTGGGGTTAAAATGTGTCTTAATCCAATGCAACTAACTAATTATAAGAGTTTGAGATAGATGTGGAGAGTTTAAAAGCCACTTATACCCATTTTGTCCTAAAACAGGCTAAAACCAAGAAAACATTGCTTAGAAGCTGTAAACAGCTATGTTAGTGTTTATGGGGTTAAAATGTGTCTCAATCCAATGCAACTAACTAATTATAAGAGTTTGAGATAGATGTGGAGAGTTTAAAAGCCACTTATACCCATTTTGTCCCAATAAAGGCTAAAACCAAGAAAACATTGCTTAGAAGCTGTAAACAGCTATGTTAGTGTTTCTGGGGTTAAAATGTGTCTTAATCCAATGCAACTAACTAATTATAAGAGTTTGAGATAGATGTGGAGAGTTTAAAACCCACTTATACCCATTTTGTCCCAAAACAGGCTAAAACCAAGAAAACATTGCTTAGAAGCTGTAAACAGCTATGTTAGTGTTTATGGGGTTAAAATGTGTCTTAATCCAATGCAACTAACTAATTATAAGAGTTTGAGATAGATGTGGAGAGTTTAAAAGCCACTTATACCCATTTTGTCCCAAAACAGGCTATACCAAGAAAACATTGCTTAGAAGCTGTAAACAGCTATGTTAGTGTTTCTGGGGTTAAAATGTGTCTTAATCCAATGCAACTAACTAATTATAAGAGTTTGAGATAGATGTGGAGAGTTTAAAAGCCAATTATACCCATTTTGTCCCAAAACAGGCTAACAGCAAGAAAACATTGCTTCGAAGCTGTAAAAAGCTATGTTAGTGTTTCTGGGGTTAAAATGTGTCTTAATCCAATGCAACTAACTAATTATAAGAGTTTGAGATAGATGTGGAGAGTTTAAAAGCCATTTATACCCATTTTGTCCTAAAACGGGCTAAAACCAAGAAAACATTGCTTAGAAGGTGTAAACAGCTATGTTAGTGTTTATGGGGTTAAAATGTGTCTTAATCCAATGCAACTAACCAATTATAAGAGTTTGAGATGGATGTGGAGAGTTTAAAAGCCACTTATACCCTTTTTGTCCCAAAACAGGCTAAAACCAAGAAAACAGTGCTTAGAAGCTGTAAACAGCTATGTTAGTGTTTATGTGGTTAAAATGTGTCTTAATCCAATGCAACTAACTAATTATAAGAGTTTGAGATAGATGTGGAAAGTTTAAAAGCCACTTATACCCATTTTGTCCCAAAACAGGCTAAAACCAAGAAAACATTGCTTAGAAGCTGTAAACAGCTATGTTAGTGTTTCTGGGGTTAAAATGTGTCTTAATCCAATGCAACTAACTAATTATAAGATGTGGTGAGTTTAAAAACATTGCTTAGAAGCTGTAAACAGCTATGTTAGTGTTTCTGGGGTTAAAATGTGTCTTAATCCAATGCAACTAACTAATTATAAGAGTTTGAGATATATGTGGAGAGTTTAAAAGCCACTTATTCCCATTTTGTCCCAAAACAGGCTAAAACCAAGAAAACATTGCTTAGAAGCTGTAAACAGCTATGTTAGTGTTTCTGGGGTTAAAAATGTGTCTTAATCCAATGCAACTAACTAATTATAAGAGTTTGAGATAGATGTGGAGAGTTTAAAAGCCACTTATACCCATTTTGTCCCAAAACAGGCTAACAGCAAGAAAACGTTACTTAGTAGCTGTAAACAGCTATGTTAGTGTTTATGGGGTTAAAATGTGTCTTAATCCAATGCAACTAACTAAGTATAAGAGTTTGAGATAGATGTGGAGAGTTTAAAAGCCACTTATACCCATTTTGTCCCAAAACAGGCTAAAACCAATAAAACATTGCTTAGAAGCGGTAAACAGCTATGTTAGTGTTTATGGGGTTAAAATGTGTCTTAATCCAATGCAACTAACTAATTATAAGAGTTTGAGATAGATGTGGAGAGTTTAAAAGCCACTTATACCCATTTTGTCCCAAAACAGGCTAACAGCAAGAAAACATTGCTTAGTAGCTGTAAACAGATATGTTAGTGTTTATGGGGTTAAAATGTGTCTTAATCCAATGCAACTAACTAAGTATAAGAGTTTGAGATAGATGTGGAGAGTTTAAAAGCCACTTATACCCATTTTGTCCCAAAACAGGCTAAAACCAAGAAAACATTGCTTAGAAGCTGTAAACAGCTAAGTTAGTGTTTATGGGGTTAAAATGTGTCTTAATCCAATGCAACTAACTAATTATAAGAGTTTGAGATAGATGTGGAGAGTTTAAAAGCCACTTATACCCATTTTGTCCCAAAAAAGGCTAAAACCAAGAAAACATTGCTTAGAAGCTGTAAACAGCTATGTTAGTGTTTCTGGGGTTAAAATGTATCTTAATCCAATGCAACTAACTAATTATAAGAGTTTGAGATAGATGTGGAGAGTTTAAAAGCCACTTACACCCATTTTGTCCCAAAACAGGCTAAAACCAAGAAAGCATTGCTTAGAAGCTGTAAACAGCTATGTTAGTGTTTATGGGGTTAAAATGTGTCTTAATCCAATGCAACTAACTAATTATAAGAGTTTCAGATAGATGTGGAGAGTTTAAAAGCCACTTATACCCATTTTGTCCCAAAACAGGCTAAACCAAGAAAACATTGTAAACAGCTATGTTAGTGTTTCTGGGGTTAAAATGTGTCTTAATCCAATGCAACTAACTAATTATAAGAGTTTGAGATAGATGTGGAGAGTTTAAAAGCAACTTATACCCATTTTGTCCCAAAACAGGCTACCAGCAAGAAAACATTGCTTCGGTAAACAGCTATGTTAGTGTTTTTGGGGTTAAAATGTGTCTTAATCCAATGCAACTAACTAATTATAAGAGTTTGAGATAGATGTGGAGAGTTTAAAAGCCACTTATACCCATTTTGTCCTAAAACAGGCTAAAACCAAGAAAACATTGCTTAGAAGCTGTAAACAGCTATGTTAGTGTTTATGGGGTTAAAATGTGTCTCAATCCAATGCAACTAACTAATTATAAGAGTTTGAGATAGATGTGGAGAGTTTAAAAGCCACTTATACCCATTTTGTCCCAATAAAGGCTAAAACCAAGAAAACATTGCTTAGAAGCTGTAAACAGCTATGTTAGTGTTTCTGGGGTTAAAATGTGTCTTAATCCAATGCAACTAACTAATTATAAGAGTTTGAGATAGATGTGGAGAGTTTAAAACCCACTTATACCCATTTTGTCCCAAAACAGGCTAAAACCAAGAAAATATGAACCGGCACACACACTTGTCCGTACGACCGTACGGACGTCCGTACGACCAACCAACGGGCCATCCTCAAATAGAAGTCTTCATGAGCCCAATCCACCAAAGAGATCCTCCAACGGTCGCCATTCATCTCGATCCTTCCTTTGTAGCCGTTGGAGCAAGTTGTAAGAGAGAAGAGGAGATCACATGTTAGAATAAGGAGATGTCGCTTTCTCCTCATATTAGTGTGCATAGGATCCTAAGAGAATATCCTATTTGTATATGTCTTTAAATAGTTTGTAAGTATCATACTAATAGAAGTAAGAAAAGAGTTTATTCTCTTTCTCCAACACTCTCTCTCTCAATCGTTCACTCTCCTCACTCTTTACACGATTTCACTCTCTTCCATAATCTCTTGATTACTCTACTCTCAAACTTACATGGTATCAGAGCAGATTTGATTCTGTTCTTGCCTCAAATCTCCATCACTCCCTTCCGCATTCTCTTTCTTGTTCTTGAAATTTCTTGTTCTTGAATCTTCTTTCTTTAACCGTTGGACAATAGCTTTAACCAACGGTCTCTTCATCTTTTTCCATGGAAACTACCAAAACTCTCATTGTTCCAGTTACTCTCAAGGGAGAGAATTACTTACTGTGGGCTAGAACCACAAAGACAGCCCTATGCGGCCGAGGACTTTGGTCCCATGTTGAGACGAGCGAAGCTCCTAGTGGCGAGACCACCAAAGACGGCAAGGATCTTGTCGATGAGAAGAACAAGTGGTTTCAAGAAGATCAGGGAGTCCTAGCTATCATTCAAAACTCCCTAGATGCACCTATACTTGAAGCTTACTCTTATTGCGAGACAGCAAAAGACTTGTGGGACACTCTCAAGAATGTTTTTGGGAATGTTACAAATGTAAACCGAATTTTTGAGATTAAGAGGGCCATCAACAACCTCAACCAAGAAGACATGGAGTTCACCAAGCACTTTGGGAAGTTTAGGTCCCTTTGGGCTGAACTAGAGATGCTCCGGCCGGCGACTATAGATCCGGCCATTCTGAATGAGAGGCGTGAACAAGATAAGGTGTTCGGCCTTCTCTTGACCTTGAACCCCTCCTACAATGACCTTATCAAGCATATTCTACGGTCGGACAAGCTCCCTAGCCTTGATGATGTCTGTAACCAAATTCAAAAGGAGCATGGCTCCATGGGATTGTTTGGCGGCAAGGGAGAACTTGTGACCGCTAACAAAGCTGAGACGGCATCAGCAAACAAGGGCTACTACAAGCCGGAGGACAAGAACAACCCGCCATTTTGTGAGCATTGTAAGAAGCTTGGTCACTTCAAGAGCCGCTGCTGGATTCTACACCCTCATCTAGCACCACCGCCGGGTACCATCCGAGGTGGACGACCAAACCGCGGAGGACCACCGAGAGCTCATCAAGCAGTAGCCATGGGGGAGTCATCAATCTCTGAGCAACCTCAACAAGTGACCAGTGGAACTGCTCTTGCTGCAGCATCGTCCGAGCTGGTAAGGCGGTCCGACCTTGATGCGCTCATCAAAGCCATCAAAGAGGCCACCGGTAAGGCGTTTCTTGCCTCAAACAAAATTAAACCCCTCATAGTTGATTCTGGTGCATCCCATCACATGATTAGTGATTCTAGGCTAATTAGTGATATTAAACCTGCTAATGGTAATGTGATAATAGCAAATGGTGAGAAAGTACCAGTTAAAGGCATTGGAAACTTGAAACTATTTGATAAGGAGACTAAGGCATTTTATATGCCAAACTTTACTTCTAACTTGCTATCAGTTAAGAGAGCCACTACTGATTTAAATTGTTATGCTATATTTGGTCCTAACAATGTTCATTTTCAGGATATTGAGACAAGTAAGGTTCTTGGTCAAGGAGGATCCAAGGATGACCTCTATGTGCTTGAGGACTTGAACTTATCTTCTAATGCATCTTGTTTTAATTCGGTTATTATGAAACCTAGTGATTCTATTTTACATGCTAGGCTAGGACACCCTCACACAAGAGCTTTATCTTTAATATTTCCTAATGTTTCTTTTCAAAATGATGAGTGTGAGGCTTGTATTCTTGGTAAACATTGCAAGGCTGTTTTTCCTAAATCTATTACTATTTATGAAAAATGTTTTGATTTAATTCATTCTGATGTTTGGACATCTCCTTGCTTATCTAGAGATAATCAAAAGTATTTTGTGACTTTTATTGATGAAAAATCAAAATATACTTGGATAACTTTACTTCCCTCTAAGGATAGAGTCCTTGAGGCCTTTACTAATTTTCAAAATTATGTCACTAACCACTTTCATGCCAAGATTAAAATTTTGAGATCAGATAATGGTGGAGAATACACAAGCCATGCCTTTAAGCAATATCTAGCCAAACATGGAATTCTTCATCAAACTAGCTGTCCTTACACACCACAACAAAATGGAGTGGCTGAGAGAAAGAATAGGCATCTCATGGAAGTAGCAAGGTCTATGATGTTTCACACAAGGGTTCCAAAGAGGTTTTGGGGAGATGCTGTGCTAGCCGCTTGTTATCTTATTAACCGCACACCAACAAAGATCCTAAAGGATGTGTCTCCATTTGAGGTATTAACGAATGACAAACCTACATTTGATCACTTACGAGTGTTTGGTTGTGTGTGCTATGTGTTGCGACCAGGTGAGCTAAGAGACAAGCTTGATGCAAAGAGTACAAAGGCTATGTTTCTTGGCTACTCTACCACACAAAAGGGGTATAAGTGCTATGAACCTACAACAAGGAGGGTTCTAGTATCTCGTGATGTCAAGTTCATGGAGACACAAGGTTTTTACGATGAGAAGAATTGGGATGAGCTCCGTAACCTCTCTGATTCACCATCTGATCGGACGCGCAACCTCCGAGTAATCCTTGAGCGACTAGGTCTTGAAAACGATCGGATCACTACCGAGTCAGCCAGACCAGCATCACCAGAGCAACCTGAGCCATTTACTGAGCCTGAGCCTGCTACACATGCCGATGACCATACTGAGCAGCATGAGGAAGCACCCGAGTCACTCGCGGACAACACGGCCGAAACAACCGAGGAGACGGCTGAACAGCTTGAGGAGATCATTACTCCAGGACGAGCCAACTCCGAAGCTGGGGCTATAGTTCCTCTTCGGCGCAGCCAACGTATTAGGTATCCTCCTAGTCATTGGAAGAACACCCGTGTGTACTACAACAACATGGCCGTTGCTCATCCGATTCAGGTCGTGTGCACCTTGGCTCATTTTCCGATAGAGCATCAAGTGTTTCTTGGCCATATTGATGAGGATTGGATCCCCAAGACCTATGATGAGGCTAAGCAGCACAAAGTATGGAGAGATGCAGTGGATGCCGAGAATACGGCCATGGTGCAAAATCATACATGGGACGAGGCTGACTTACCCAAGGGCAAGAAGGCTGTCACCTCTCGGTATATCTTCACAATCAAATATAAGAGCAATGGGGAGATTGAACGCCACAAAGCCCGCCTAGTCGCACGAGGGTTCACGCAAACGTATGGGGAGGACTATCTTGATACGTTTGCTCCGGTGGCTAAGCTTCACACGGTTCGAGTTGTACTCTCTCTCGCCACCAACCTCGACTGGGAACTTTGGCAAATGGACGTGAAGAACGCCTTCTTGCAAGGAGAACTGGAGGATGAAGTGTATATGCGACCACCACCGGGTTTGGAGGATACTATTGGTCCGGGAAAGGTCTTGAAACTCAACAAAGCTATCTATGGCTTGAAGCAGTCACCAAGGGCTTGGTATCACAAGCTTAGCACCACACTCCTTGACAAAGGCTTTCGCAAATCCGAAGCTGACCACACCTTGTTCACCTTACCAAGCGCCAAAGGTATAGTAGTCATTCTAGTGTATGTTGATGATATCATCATCACTGGAAGTGACTCGGTAGGTATTCAAGACTCTAAAACATTCTTGAAATCAGTTTTTGATATTAAAGATCTTGGAGAGTTGAAATACTTTCTTGGGATAGAAGTTTATAGATCAAATGAAGGGTTATTGTTGTCTCAAAGAAAGTATGCACTAGACTTATTGAGTGAAACAGGAAAACTAGGAGCTAAGGCAGTAACAACGCCCCTAGAAGAGAATTACAAGGATGGAGGACAGGGGGAGCTTGACACCGCTCCATTCGAGGACGTTAGCCTCTACCGGCGGCTAGTCGGTAAGCTCATTTATTTGACTATCACACGGCCTGACATTTGCTTTGCCGTGAACCAGGTAAGCCAGCATATGAAGAACCCCACCGTGCACCATTGGAACATGCTGACACGGATCCTCAAGTACATCAAGGGCTCACCCGGCCAAGGCATATGGATGGGACGCAACAAGAGCACTGAGTTGGTAGGCTACTGCGACGCTGACTATGCCGGAGATCGTGGGGACCGACGCTCAACCACAGGCTATTGCACGTTCCTTGGAGGGAACCTGGTCACATGGAAGAGCAAGAAGCAAAAGGTCGTCTCACTCTCAAGTGCCGAATCCGAGTATAGAGCTATGAGGAAGCTAACGACGGAGCTAATGTGGCTGAAGATGTTACTCAAGGATCTTGGAATAGAATCAACAAAGCCGATCACCATGCACTGTGATAACGAAGCAGCCATTCATATAGCAACCAATTCAGTGTTCCATGAGCGGACCAAGCACATTGAAGTGGATTGCCATAAGGTCCGAGAACAAATCAAGCTTGGAGTTGTCTTACCTTGCCATACCGAAAGCAAAGAACAACTTGCAGACGTCCTGACTAAAGCTGCGAGCCCCCAAGTGTGTGAATACATCCATCCTAAGCTTGGCCTCCTAAACCTCACTCGGCCATGACTTGCTTTGTTTTGGCGCCTACACTCTTTTTCCCTTAAGTATAGTTTTCCCAAGAGGTTTTTCTATACTAAGGTTTTTAATGAGGTGGGTGCCTATGTTGTCAAGCTTGACTAGTTCCCCAAGTCAAGCTTGAGGGGGAGTATGAACCGGCACACACACTTGTCCGTACGACCGTACGGACGTCCGTACGACCAACCAACGGGCCATCCTCAAATAGAAGTCTTCATGAGCCCAATCCACCAAAGAGATCCTCCAACGGTCGCCATTCATCTCGATCCTTCCTTTGTAGCCGTTGGAGCAAGTTGTAAGAGAGAAGAGGAGATCACATGTTAGAATAAGGAGATGTCGCTTTCTCCTCATATTAGTGTGCATAGGATCCTAAGAGAATATCCTATTTGTATATGTCTTTAAATAGTTTGTAAGTATCATACTAATAGAAGTAAGAAAAGAGTTTATTCTCTTTCTCCAACACTCTCTCTCTCAATCGTTCACTCTCCTCACTCTTTACACGATTTCACTCTCTTCCATAATCTCTTGATTACTCTACTCTCAAACTTACAGAAAACATTGCTTAGAAGCTGTAAACAGCTATGTTAGTGTTTATGGGGTTAAAATGTGTCTTAATCCAATGCAACTAACTAATTATAAGAGTTTGAGATAGATGTGGAGAGTTTAAAAGCCACTTATACCCATTTTGTCCCAAAACAGGCTATACCAAGAAAACATTGCTTAGAAGCTGTAAACAGCTATGTTAGTGTTTCTGGGGTTAAAATGTGTCTTAATCCAATGCAACTAACTAATTATAAGAGTTTGAGATAGATGTGGAGAGTTTAAAAGCCAATTATACCCATTTTGTCCCAAAACAGGCTAACAGCAAGAAAACATTGCTTAGAAGCTGTAAAAAGCTATGTTAGTGTTTCTGGGGTTAAAATGTGTCTTAATCCAATGCAACTAACTAATTATAAGAGTTTGAGATAGATGTGGAGAGTTTAAAAGCCATTTATACCCATTTTGTCCTAAAACGGGCTAAAACCAAGAAAACATTGCTTAGAAGGTGTAAACAGCTATGTTAGTGTTTATGGGGTTAAAATGTGTCTTAATCCAATGCAACTAACCAATTATAAGAGTTTGAGATAGATGTGGAGAGTTTAAAAGCCACTTATACCCTTTTTGTCCCAAAACAGGCTAAAACCAAGAAAACAGTGCTTAGAAGCTGTAAACAGCTATGTTAGTGTTTATGTGGTTAAAATGTGTCTTAATCCAATGCAACTAACTAATTATAAGAGTTTGAGATAGATGTGGAAAGTTTAAAAGCCACTTATACCCATTTTGTCCCAAAACAGGCTAAAACCAAGAAAACATTGCTTAGAAGCTGTAAACAGCTATGTTAGTGTTTCTGGGGTTAAAATGTGTCTTAATCCAATGCAACTAACTAATTATAAGATGTGGTGAGTTTAAAAACATTGCTTAGAAGCTGTAAACAGCTATGTTAGTGTTTCTGGGGTTAAAATGTGTCTTAATCCAATGCAACGAACTAATTATAAGAGTTTGAGATATATGTGGAGAGTTTAAAAGCCACTTATTCCCATTTTGTCCCAAAACAGGCTAAAACCAAGAAAACATTGCTTAGAAGCTGTAAACAGCTATGTTAGTGTTTCTGGGGTTAAAAATGTGTCTTAATCCAATGCAACTAACTAATTATAAGAGTTTGAGATAGATGTGGAGAGTTTAAAAGCCACTTATACCCATTTTGTCCCAAAACAGGCTAACAGCAAGAAAACGTTACTTAGTAGCTGTAAACAGCTATGTTAGTGTTTATGGGGTTAAAATGTGTCTTAATCCAATGCAACTAACTAAGTATAAGAGTTTGAGATAGATGTGGAGAGTTTAAAAGCCACTTATACCCATTTTGTCCCAAAACAGGCTAAAACCAATAAAACATTGCTTAGAAGCGGTAAACAGCTATGTTAGTGTTTATGGGGTTAAAATGTGTCTTAATCCAATGCAACTAACTAATTATAAGAGTTTGAGATAGATGTGGAGAGTTTAAAAGCCACTTATACCCATTTTGTCCCAAAAAAGGCTAAAACCAAGAAAACATTGCTTAGAAGCTGTAAACAGCTATGTTAGTGTTTCTGGGGTTAAAATGTGTCTTAATCCAATGCAACTAACTAATTATAAGTGTTTGAGATAGTTTGAGATAGATGTGGAGAGTTTCAAACCCACTTATACCCATTTTGTCCCAAAACAGGCTAAAACCAAGAAAACATTGCTTAGAAGCTGTAAACAGCTATGTTAGTGTTTATGGGGTTAAAATGTGTCTTAATCCAATGCAACTAACTAATTATAAGAGTTTAAGATAGATGTGGAGAGTTTAAAAGCCACTTATACCCTTTTTGTCCCAAAACAGGCTAAAACCAAGAAAACAGTGCTTAGAAGCTGTTGTTGGGATTTATGAGACAAAGCTCACAAGAGAGGGTAGACAAACACTTGGTGAATGAATCCCCCTTTACCCACAACAAACTAACTCATTCTCAAGGGGAAGAAGAGAACATCAACTTGTGATGAACTCCTCATAAACTAGGCTAGATAGAACCCAAATACTAGAGAGTAAGCGGATCCTATCAAGGAGAAGCACTAGTTTGAGACTTATCCTTGTTCTAGTAACACAACACTAAGAGTTTGTGTACTTAGGAGAGGAGGATTAAGAATCAGTAATCTAGGCTATATGAAAGAGTAAATAAGAAGACTTTAGGTGAGATTTGGGAAGAGAATAGGCTGCCTTAAGGGCAGCCTCTAACCGATTCCCTAAACTATCTACATTGAAGCTAGAACAAGAACACAAGGTAAAAGAGGGGAAATTGGATTCTCTTATTGAATAATGTTGTGATGTGTTACAAAATGAGAGATTACAATGCTTAATATAGGAGAACAAATGTATATGGCCGTTTGAGATAAATGAGAGGTGAGAGTGACATATAGCCGTTGGTGCACAAGTGGGTGTATGGTGAAAGGGACAGCTCCTTCCCTTGGTTGTCTCATTCTTCACCAACCAAGGTCTCACATGCTTCCTTCCTTCCCTTCTTTTCCCTTTGTGAGACATTTAACTTCTTCTTGGGCCTCTTCTTCTTATAAGGCCTTTACTTCACAATTCTTCTCACATTGCTCTTATGGCCTTGCTGACCACTCTCATTGTTCTCACGGCCCACATGGCCTTATTGGCCACTCTTATTGTGCTCACGGCCTTACTGGCCGCTCCCACACCACTCATGGCCTTACCGGCCACACTTCTTGTACTAGCAGCCTTACCGGCCACTCTCTTCTTCCTTGTGCAGCTCGGCCTCACCGGCCTCACTCTCTCTTCTCCTTCATATATACTAATACTCCCCCGCACGTTTGATCTGCAGGGCACCATGGGGACCAAAGATCAAGCGTGGACACGTGAGGACTACCTCATTAAAAACCTTAACAAAGAAAACCACTTGGGAGAAAACTTTGTTAAGTAAAAAGAGTGTAGTCTCCACGTTCCTTGATGTCGCATTGATCTTGGTTTGTCAAGAACCAGCTCTCTTTCTCTTTAAGCCTTTGAACCGCTACACTTCCTTAGCCCTCCTTGCCTTTAGCACATTCCTTATGATCTCCATCCTTGTTCCTTTAGAATTCCTTTGAGGCTCTCATAGTCTCCTTTACCCTTAAACAAGTGATAAAGAAGAAAAGAATAAGTGTTTGCTATGAGGAATATCAAAGAAAATTTCTAAAAGTGTGACAATTTAAGAAGAATCATATTAAAGACTAAAGACTAGTAATGAAGCTAAGGTAATGAATTTATGAATTAAAATAGAGAAGAGTTTAGAGCACAGCCTTTATGGTGTTTTGATGGATAGGAGGGAGAGAGTTGATCACTGTTGCGGTTTGGAATTCCTCCTTGAGACCGCTCCTCTAACCATGGTTTTAAACCCGGTCAGTTTTATTTGTCAGACTGACACATGCCCACTGAATCGGACATAACTTTCGAACGGCTGCTCGGATTGGTATGATTCCACTTCCACTGGCAAGATGACTCTGTGGTCTCGAACTTTAATGAATAACGCGGAAGCCGAATCGCAGTGGAAGGGTTTCGTCCGAGTCGATCTTTGAGACGCTTCGGCTGAGCTTTAAGTAAAGACTTTTGCTTGTGGCCGAGCAGAATCTGTGAGGTACGGTCTGAAGTCACTTGATCTCCCCCGTAACCTTTACTTGATGATGGGCTGAAACCTCATCACCTCAGTTGAAGCCTTGTGCATCACCGTTCTTGTGCACATCCAATCAACAGTTGAAACCTTGTGCATCACCTTTCCTAAAGACCATTGTGCACATCCGATCAACAACTTGGCACTAACACACATGCTCTTGGACTGATTCATCACCTTCCACCAGCTTAACAAAGACTTGGTGGCCCTTGGTTCTAACTCCAGGCATTGTGCTGCGCTCTTACATGGCTATCTTGTAGCCTTCAACCTCGCCACTTCTTCTCCTTGAGATAGTGAGCGAGCTCCACACAATCTTCAATGCTGAAACTGAAACCAAAAATCAATGGAACAGATTCTAAACAAGAGATTGTTAGAGATTAGAGTATAGAGAATATTACTGAAATTAAATAGAGAATTTAGAGAATTAATAAGAGTATATATGGAGAATAGAAAGTGAGAGTATAAGGGAGAGTATTGGCGGTAGTATAAGATGAATGGAGAGTAGAATAGAGAATCTGCTCAAGAGTTCTTATGGACAGAGTTTAACTCTGTTTTCTTGAGTTGAAAGAAGCTTTGACAGCCAAGAACATCCAAGAAGACAATCTCTTTTGGTGCTTTAATGGCTGAAACACAATGGACCTTATGGAAAATTAGTTTCTCCAAAGGTTTAACAACAAAACTCCTTGTAGAATCACTTAAACAAGTGTTCTTCAAGAGATTAAGGCTTTAGATCCACGAAGATAACATATAGAAGATGTTTTTCGTGGTCCCAAGCAAAGAAGAAACAACAAAAGCCTTTGGAACAGCCTATTGTCCAACGGTTAAAAGAATGCATCTTAGACCAACTTGAATCTATTTGACCAAGCGGGCTCTACATGCTAAAATAAAGTCTCTCTCTTCCTCAAACTCGAACCTGGACACACCATATGACCAGAAACAAAGCTTTCTCAACCTTGAGAAGAAGAAGAAGTGATTTAGTAATTAAACTTTAAAGGAAATTTAACAAAAGCAAAATTAAACCTTTAAAGGAAAATTAACTAAATCTTAAGAGAATCCTAGGAAAAATCCTAAGGATTTCGTGGCTCTATACAAGCCTAAAAACACGTGAATCCTTACCAAGAACAAGAACAATTTGCTCCTTGGTTCATCACCACCTCAATTTAAACCCAAGCTTTTACCCAATCGGTGAAGCCTAAGGATGAGGTTTTTAAATCGATTTCTTTCACACACTTGGTCTATGAACTCTACAAAGACCCAAGACCAAGCTTACTCAACATTGAGCTGCTAGAGAATCGATTTAACAACAAAAGCAAAATTAAAGTTTTAAAGAAACTAAGCTAAGCGATTTAACACCTAGGCTAGGATTAAAACTTTAATTAAGCTAACTCCTAAGAGAACCAACTTGAGAACGAGTTTGAGTCACCAAGAACAGAGCCTGCTCTGATACCATGTTGGGATTTATGAGACAAAGCTCACAAGAGAGGGTAGACAAACACTTGGTGAATGAATCCCCCTTTACCCACATGTTGGAATGAATCCCTCTGATACCATGTTGGGAAATCGGTTTCTCTTCTATTGAATAATATGTTGTGTTGTGTTACATATTTTGATACCACCTCTCAAAAAAAAAAAAAAAAAAAAATGTTGGGATTTATGAGACAAAGCTCACAAGAGAGGGTAGACAAACACTTGGTGAATGAATCCCCCTTTACCCACAACAAACTAACTCATTCTCAAGGGGAAGAAGAGAACATCAACTTGTGATGAACTCCTCATAAACTAGGCTAGATAGAACCCAAATACTAGAGAGTAAGCGGATCCTATCAAGGAGAAGCACTAGTTTGAGACTTATCCTTGTTCTAGTAACACAACACTAAGAGTTTGTGTACTTAGGAGAGGAGGATTAAGAATCAGTAATCTAGGCTATATGAAAGAGTAAATAAGAAGACTTTAGGTGAGATTTGGGAAGAGAATAGGCTGCCTTAAGGGCAGCCTCTAACCGATTCCCTAAACTATCTACATTGAAGCTAGAACAAGAACACAAGGTAAAAGAGGGGAAATCGGATTCTCTTATTGAATAATGTTGTGATGTGTTACAAAATGAGAGATTACAATGCTTAATATAGGAGAACAAATGTATATGGCCGTTTGAGATAAATGAGAGGTGAGAGTGACATATAGCCGTTGGTGCACAAGTGGGTGTATGGTGAAAGGGACAGCTCCTTCCCTTGGTTGTCTCATTCTTCACCAACCAAGGTCTCACATGCTTCCTTCCTTCCCTTCTTTTCCCTTTGTGAGACATTTAACTTCTTCTTGGGCCTCTTCTTCTTATAAGGCCTTTACTTCACAATTCTTCTCACATTGCTCTTATGGCCTTGCTGACCACTCTCATTGTTCTCACGGCCCACATGGCCTTATTGGCCACTCTTATTGTGCTCACGGCCTTACTGGCCGCTCCCACACCACTCATGGCCTTACCGGCCACACTTCTTGTACTAGCAGCCTTACCGGCCACTCTCTTCTTCCTTGTGCAGCTCGGCCTCACCGGCCTCACTCTCTCTTCTCCTTCATATATACTAATAGCTGTAAACAGCTATGTTAGTGTTTATGTGGTTAAAATGTGTCTTAATCCAATGCAACTAACTAATTATAAGATGTGGAGAGTTTAAAAACATTGCTTAGAAGCTGTAAACAGCTATGTTAGTGTTTCTGGGGTTAAAATGTGTCTTAATCCAATGCAACTAACTAATTATAAGAGTTTGAGATAGATGTGGAGAGTTTAAAAGCCACTTATTCCCATTTTGTCCCAAAACAGGCTAAAACCAAGAAAACATTGCTTAGAAGCTGTAAACAGCTATGTTAGTGTTTCTGGGGTTAAAAATGTGTCTTAATCCAATGCAACTAACTAATTATAAGAGTTTGAGATAGATGTGGAGAGTTTAAAAGCCACTTATACCCATTTTGTCCCAAAACAGGCTAACAGCAAGAAAACATTGCTTAGTAGCTGTAAACAGCTATGTTAGTGTTTATGGGGTTAAAATGTGTCTTAATCCAATGCAACTAACTAAGTATAAGAGTTTGAGATAGATGTGGAGAGTTTAAAAGCCACTTATATCCATTTTGTCCCAAAACAGACTAAAACCAATAACACATTGCTTAGAAGCTATAAACAGCTATGTTAGTGTTTATGGGGTTAAAATGTGTCTTAATCCAATGCAACTAACTAATTATAAGAGTTTGAGATAGATGTGGAGAGTTTAAAAGCCACTTATACCCATTTTGTCCCAAAAAAGGCTAAAACCAAGAAAACATTGCTTAGAAGCTGTAAACAGCTATGTTAGTGTTTCTGGGGTTAAAATGTGTCTTAATCCAATGCAACTAACTAATTATAAGAGTTTGAGATAGATGTGGAGAGTTTAAAAGCCACTTATACCCATTTTGTCCCAAAATAGGCTAAAACCAAGAAAACATTGCTTAGAAGCTGTAAACAACTATGTTAGTGTTTCTGGGGTTAAAATGTGTCTTAATCCAATGCAACTAACTAATTATAAGGGTTTGAGATAGATGTGGAGAGTTTAAAAGCCACTTATACCCATTTTGTCCCAAAACAGGCTAACAGCAAGAAAACATTGCTTAGAAGCTGTAAACAGCTATGTTAGTGTTTCTGGGGTTAAAATGTGTCTTAATCAAATGCAACTAACTAATTATAAGAGTATGAGATAGATGTGGAGAGTTTAAAAGCCACTTATACCCATTTTGTCCTAAAACAGGCTAAAACCAAGAAAACATTGCTTAGAAGCTGTAAACAGCTATGTTAGTGTTTATGGGGTTAAAATGTGTCTTAATCCAATGCAACTAACTAATTATAAGAGTTTGAGATAGATGTGGAGAGTTTAAAAGCCACTTATACCCATTTTGTCCTAAAACAGGCTAAAACCAAGAAAACATTGTTTAGAAGCTGTAAACAGCTATGTTAGTGTTTATGGGGTTAAAATGTGTCTCAATCCAATGCAACTAACTAATTATAAGAGTTTGAGATAGATGTGGAGAGTTTAAAAGCCACTTATACCCATTTTGTCCCAAAAAAGGCTAAAACCAAGAAAACATTGCTTAGTAGCTGTAAACAGCTATGTTAGTGTTTCTGGGGTTAAAAATGTGTCTTAATCCAATGCAACTAACTAATTATAAGAGTTTGAGATAGATGTGGAGAGTTTAAAAGCCACTTATACCCATTTTGTCCTAAAACAGGCTAAAACCAAGAAAACATTGCTTAGAAGCTGTAAACAGCTATGTTAGTGTTTCTGGGGTTAAAAATGTTTCTTAATCCAAAGCAACTAACTAATTATAAGAGTTTGAGATAGATGTGGAGAGTTTAAAAGCCACTTATACCCATTTTGTCCCAAAACAGGCTAAAACCTAGAAAACATTGCTTAGTAGCTGTAAACAGCTATGTTAGTGTTTCTGGGGTTAA
Source organism: Camelina sativa (assembly GCF_030686135.1). Classification (NCBI taxonomy): domain Eukaryota; kingdom Viridiplantae; phylum Streptophyta; class Magnoliopsida; order Brassicales; family Brassicaceae; genus Camelina; species Camelina sativa. The sequence continues at coordinate 13,751,518 of NC_141888.1, forward strand.
AAATGTGTCTTAATCCAATGCAACTAACTAATTATAAGAGTTTGAGATAGATGTGGAGAGTTTAAAAGCCACTTATACCCATTTTGTCCCAAAACAGCCTAACAGCAAGAAAACATTGCTTAGTAGCTGTAAACAGCTATGTTAGTGTTTATGGGGTTAAAATGTGTCTTAATCCAATGCAACTAACTAAGTATAAGAGTTTGAGATAGATGTGGAGAGTTTAAAAGCCACTTACACCCATTTTGTCCCAAAAAAGGCTAAAACCAATAAAACATTGCTTAGAAGCTGTAAACAGCTATGTTAGTGTTTATGGGGTTAAAATGTGTTTTAATCCAATGCAACTAACTAATTATAAGAGTTTGAGATAGATGTGGAGAGTTTAAAAGCCACTTATACCCATTTTGTCCCAATAAAGGCTAAAACCAAGAAAACATTGCTTAGAAGCTGTAAACAGCTATGTTAGTGTTTCTGGGGTTAAAATGTGTCTTAATCCAATGCAACTAACTAATTATAAGAGTTTGAGATAGACGTGGAGAGTTTAAAAGCCACTTATACCCATTTTGTCCCAAAACAGGCTAAAACCAAGAAAACATTGCTTAGAAGCTGTAAACAGATATGTTAGTGTTTATGGGGTTAAAATGTGTCTTAATCCAATGCAACTAACTAAGTATAAGAGTTTGAGATAGATGTGGAGAGTTTAAAAGCCACTTATACTCATTTTGTCCCAAAAGAGGCTAAAAGCAATAAAACATTGCTTAGAAGCTGTAAACAGCTATGTTAGTGTTTATGGGGTTAAAATGTGTCTTAATCAAATGCAACTAACTAATTATAAGAGTATGAGATAGATGTGGAGAGTTTAAAAGCCACTTATACCCATTTTGTCCTAAAACAGGCTAAAACCAAGAAAACATTGCTTAGAAGCTGTAAACAGCTATGTTAGTGTTTATGGGGTTAAAATGTGTCTTAATCCAATGCAACTAACTAATTATAAGAGTTGAGATAGATGTGGAGAGTTTAAAAGCCACTTATACCCATTTTGTCCCAAAAAAGGCTAAAACCAAGAAAACATTGCTTAGAAGCTGTAAACAGCTATGTTAGTGTTTCTGGGGTTAAAATGTGTCTTAATCCAATGCAACTAACTAATTATAAGAGTTTGAGATAGTTTGAGATAGATGTGGAGAGTTTCAAACCCACTTATACCCATTTTGTCCCAAAACAGGCTAAAACCAAGAAAATAGTGCTTAGAAGCTGTAAACAGCTATGTTAGTGTTTATGTGGTTAAAATGTGTCTTAATCCAATGCAACTAACTAATTATAAGAGTTTGAGATAGATGTGGAAAGTTTAAAAGCCACTTATACCCATTTTGTCCCAAAACAGGCTAAAACCAAGAAAACATTGCTTAGAAGCTGTAAACAGCTATGTTAGTGTTTCTGGGGTTAAAATGTGTCTTAATCCCATGCAACTAACTAATTATAAGATGTGGAGAGTTTAAAAATATTGCTTAGAAGCTGTAAACAGCTATGTTAGTGTTTCTGGGGTTAAAATGTGTCTTAATCCAATGCAACTAACTAATTATAAGAGTTTGAGATAGATGTGGAGAGTTTAAAAGCCACTTATACCCATTTTGTCCCAAAACAGGCTAAAACCAAGAAAACATTGCTTAGAAGCTGTAAACAGATATGTTAGTGTTTATGGGGTTAAAATGTGTCTTAATCCAATGCAACTAACTAAGTATAAGAGTTTGAGATAGATGTGGAGAGTTTAAAAGCCACTTATACCCATTTTGTCCCAAAACAGGCTAAAAGCAATAAAACATTGCTTAGAAGCTGTAAACAGCTATGTTAGTGTTTATGGGGTTAAAATGTGTCTTAATCCAATGCAACTAACTAATTATAAGAGTTGAGATAGATGTGGAGAGTTTAAAAGCCACTTATACCCATTTTGTCCCAAAAAAGGCTAAAACCAAGAAAACATTGCTTAGAAGCTGTAAACAGCTATGTTAGTGTTTCTGGGTTTAAAATGTGTCTTAATCCAATGCAACTAACTAATTATAAGAGTTTGAGATAGATGTGGAGAGTTTAAAAGCAACTTACACCCATTTTGTCCCAAAACAGGCTAAAACCAAGAAAACATTGCTTAGAAGCTGTAAACAGCTATGTTAGTGTTTATGGGGTTAAAATGTGTCTTAATCCAATGCAACTAACCAATTAAGAGTCTGAGATAGATGTGGAGAGTTTAAAAGCCACTTATACCCTTTTTGTCCCAAAACAGGCTAAAACCAAGAAAACAGTGCTTAGAAGCTGTAAACAGCTATGTTAGTGTTTATGTGGTTAAAATGTGTCTTAATCCAATGCAACTAACTAATTATAAGAGTTTGAGATAGATGTGGAGAGTTTAAAAGCCACTTATACCCATTTTGTCCCAAAAAAGGCTAAAACCAAGAAAACATTGCTTAGAAGCTGTAAACAGCTATGTTAGTGTTTCTGGGGTTAAAATGTGTCTTAATCCAATGCAACTAACTAATTATAAGAGTTTGAGATAGATGTGGAGAGTTTAAAAGCCACTTACACCCATTTTGTCTCAAAACAGGCTAAAACCAAGAAAACATTGCTTAGAAGCTGTAAACAGCTATGTTAGTGTTTATGGGGTTAAAATGTGTCTTAATCCAATGCAACTAACTAATTATAAGAGTTTCAGATAGATGTGGAGAGTTTAAAAGCCACTTATACCCATTTTGTCCCAAAACAGGCTAAACCAAGAAAACATTGCTTAGAAGCTGTAAACAGCTATGTTAGTGTTTCTGGGGTTAAAATGTGTCTTAATCCAATGCAACTAACTAATTATAAGAGTTTGAGATAGATGTGGAGAGTTTAAAAGCCACTTACACCCATTTTGTCCCAAAACAGGCTAAAACCAAGAAAACATTGCTTAGAAGCTGTAAACAGCTATGTTAGTGTTTATGGGGTTAAAATGTGTCTTAATCCAATGCAACTAACTAATTATAAGAGTTTGAGATAGATGTGGAGAGTTTAAAAGCCACTTATACCCATTTTGTCCCAAAAGAGGCTAAACCAAGAAAACATTGCTTAGAAGCTGTAAACAGCTATGTTAGTGTTTCTGAGGTTAAAATGTGTCTTAATCCAATGCAACTAACTAATTATAAGAGTTTAAGATAGATGTGGAGAGTTTAAAAGCCACTTATACCCATTTTGTCCCAAAACAGGCTAAAACCAAGAAAACATTGCTTAGAAGCTGTGAACAGCTATGTTAGTGTTTATGGGGTTAAAATGTGTCTTAATCCAATGCAACTAACTAATGATAAGTGTTTGAGATAGTTTGAGATAGATGTGGAGAGTTTCAAACCCACTTATACCCATTTTGTCCCAAAACAGGCTAAAACCAAGAAAATAGTGCTTAGAAGCTGTAAACAGCTATGTTAGTGTTTATGTGGTTAAAATGTGTCTTAATCCAATGCAACTAACTAATTATAAGAGTTTGAGATAGATGTGGAAAGTTTAAAAGCCACTTATACCCATTTTGTCCCAAAACAGGCTAAAACCAAGAAAACATTGCTTAGAAGCTGTAAACAGCTATGTTAGTGTTTCTGGGGTTAAAATGTGTCTTAATCCAATGCAACTAACTAATTATAAGATGTGGAGAGTTTAAAAACATTGCTTAGAAGCTGTAAACAGCTATGTTAGTGTTTCTGGGGTTAAAATGTGTCTTAATCCAATGGAACTAACTAATTATAAGAGTTTGAGATAGATGTGGAGAGTTTAAAAGCCACTTATTCGCATTTTGTCCCAAAACAGGCTAAAACCAAGAAAACATTGCTTAGAAGCTGTAAACAGCTATGTTAGTGTTTCTGGGGTTAAAAATGTGTCTTAATCCAATGCAACTAACTAATTATAAGAGTTTGAGATAGATGTGGAGAGTTTAAAAGCCACTTATACCCAGTTTGTCCCAAAACAGGCTAACAGCAAGAAAACATTGCTTAGTAGCTGTAAACAGATATGTTAGTGTTTATGGGGTTAAAATGTGTCTTAATCCAATGCAACTAACTAAGTATAAGAGTTTGAGATAGATGTGGAGAGTTTAAAAGCCACTTATACCCATTTTGTCCCAAAACAGGCTAAAAGCAATAAAACATTGCTTAGAAGCTGTAAACAGCTATGTTAGTGTTTATGGGGTTAAAATGTGTCTTAATCCAATGCAACTAACTAATTATAAGAGTTTGAGATAGATGTGGAGAGTTTAAAAGCCACTTATACCCATTTTGTCCCAAAAAAGGCTAAAACCAAGAAAACATTGCTTAGAAGCTGTAAACAGCTATGTTAGTGTTTATGGGGTTAAAATGTGTCTTAATCCAATGCAACTAACTAATTATAAGAGTTTGAGATAGATGTGGAGAGTTTAAAAGCCACTTACACCCATTTTGTCCCAAAACAGGCTAAAACCAAGAAAACATTGCTTAGAAGCTGTAAACAGCTATGTTAGTGTTTATGGGGTTAAAATGTGTCTTAATCCAATGCAACTAACTAATTATAAGAGTTTCAGATAGATGTGGAGAGTTTAAAAGCCACTTATACCCATTTTGTCCCAAAACAGGCTAAACCAAGAAAACATTGCTTAGAAGCTGTAAACAGCTATGTTAGTGTTTCAGGGGTTAAAATGTGTCTTAATCCAATGCAACTAACTAATTATAAGAGTTTGAGATAGATGTGGAGAGTTTAAAAGCCACTTATACCCATTTTGTCCCAAAACAGGCTAACAGCAAGAAAACATTGCTTAGGTAAACAGCTATGTTAGTGTTTTTGGGGTTAAAATGTGTCTTAATCCAATGCAACTAACTAATTATAAGAGATTGAGATAGATGTGGAGAGTTTAAAAGCCACTTATACCCATTTTGTCCTAAAACAGGCTAAAACCAAGAAAACATTGCTTAGAAGCTGTAAACAGCTATGTTAGTGTTTATGGGGTTAAAATGTGTCTCAATCCAATGCAACTATCTAATTATAAGAGTTTGAGATAGATGTGGAGAGTTTAAAAGCCACTTATACCCATTTTGTCCCAATAAAGGCTAAAACCAAGAAAACATTGCTTAGAAGCTGTAAACAGCTATGTTAGTTTTTCTGGGGTTAAAATGTGTCTTAATCCAATGCAACTAACTAATTATAAGAGTTTGAGATAGATGTGGAGAGTTTAAAACCCACTTATACCCATTTTGTCCCAAAACAGGCTAAAACCAAGAAAACATTGCTTAGAAGCTGTAAACAGCTATGTTAGTGTTTATGGGGTTAAAATGTGTCTTAATCCAATGCAACTAACTAATTATAAGAGTTTGAGATAGATGTGGAGAGTTTAAAAGCCAGTTATACCCATTTTGTCCCAAAACAGACTATACCAAGAAAACATTGCTTAGAAGCTGTAAACAGCTATGTTAGTGTTTCTGGGGTTAAAATGTGTCTTAATCCAATGCAACTAACTAATTATAAGAGTTTGAGATAGATGTGGAGAGTTTAAAAGCCACTTATACCCATTTTGTCCCAAAACAGGCTAACAGCAAGAAAACATTGCTTAGTAGCTGTAAACAGATATGTTAGTGTTTATGGGGTTAAAATGTGTCTTAATCCAATGCAACTAACTAAGTATAAGAGTTTGAGATAGATGTGGAGAGTTTAAAAGCCACTTATACCCATTTTGTCCCAAAACAGGCTAAAAGCAATAAAACATTGCTTAGAAGCTGTAAACAGCTATGTTAGTGTTTATGGGGTTAAAATGTGTCTTAATCCAATGCAACTAACTAATTATAAGAGTTTGAGATAGATGTGGAGAGTTTAAAAGCCACTTATACCCATTTTGTCCCAAAAAAGGCTAAAACCAAGAAAACATTGCTTAGAAGCTGTAAACAGCTATGTTAGTGTTTATTGTTGAAATAAGCGGAAGACTTAGAGAGATTTGAGAGGTTTAGAATGAAGAAGAAGAGTTGGTGGCGAATAGTATGAAAGAGAGTGATAATAGATTAGAATTAGGTAGAATATATCAAATACAACACATGACAAAGGTTTAAATAGGGAGGCAGCTAGGGCGACCACATGACCTAAAATAGAAACAAAAGAAATCGACAATTAGGAGAGAGAGGGGGTAGGTGATCGGTGATAGCGACTTGTCCTAGTCTTCCACTCTTGTCCACTTGCGCTTTCTCCCTAACGGCTACACAAGGGATTCTCGATCCTTCTCATGGGCTGAAGGTAAGCAGGCCTCCTCACTATCCTCACACATAGATGACTCGGCCTTAGTGCTTCACTCGGCCTTATTGCTTGCACGTACGGACGGTACGGACTGTACGGACGCCATAGGCTTATTCTTGATCAATACTCCCCCTCAAGCTTAGCCTGATGAAATGGCTAAGCTTGGAACCCGTGAAGCAGCACCTCATTAAAAACCTTGACTTAGAAAACCTCATGGGACAAAACTAAGCCAAGGGAAAAAGAGTGTGCTGTCCACGGATTAGGAAAGTTGATCACGGCCGTGTGATGTCTACAAGTCCAAGTTTGCTATGAATATAATCACAAACCTTGGGACTTGCAGATTTGGTGAAGATGTCGGCTAGCTGGTCTTGACTCCTTGTGTGGCATGGTAGAACCGCTCCCTCTTCGATCCTCTCCCTAACCTTGTGGCAGTCGCTCTCAATGTGCTTGGTCCGTTCATGGAAGACTGAGTTAGTGGCTATGTGGATCGCTGCCTCATTGTCACAATGCATTGTCATCGGCTGTCTTGTTTCAATGCCGAGATCCTTAAGTAGACCTTTCAACCATGTCATCTCATTAGTTAGCTTCCTCATAGCTCGGTACTCAGCCTCGGCACTTGAACATGACACCACCTTTTGCTTCTTAGACCTCCATGTAACTAGGTTTCCTCCAACAAAGGTGCAATATCCAGTAGTTGACCGCCTATCCAATGTGTCTCCATTATAGTCCGCATCACAATAACCCACGATCTCAGTGTTGCCGTTTTTACCCATCCAAATGCCTTGACCAGGGCTGCCCTTGAGATAGCTCAAAATCCTCTCCACTTGACTCCATTGATACTTGCTTGGAGCTTGCATGTGCTGACTCACCTGATTCACAGCATAAGAGATATCAGGTCGTGTGATAGTTAAATAGATCAACTTACCTACAAGCCGTCGGTAGCGTGTGACGTCCGGGAACGGCTCGTCCAATGGTTCGCGTGGTTTGCCTTCCTTCGCCCGAATGCTCTCCCCCTTTCGCTTGAGCTGGTAATCTTCATCCAGTGGTGTAGTAGCTGGAACCGTACCAAGTTTGCCTGTCTCAGCAAGCAAGTCAAGAGCATACTTGCGTTGTGAGAGGAAGATACCCTCCGGGGAACGGCAGATTTCGATGCCGAGGAAGTATTTGAGCTCTCCGAGGTCCTTAATGTCAAAGGCAGACTTGAGAGAGTCTTTAATGGCAACAATACCGGCCTTGTCATCGCCAGTCACGATGATGTCATCGACATAAACCAGCACCACAACCAGGCCAAGTGATGTCTTGAGAGTGAAAAGAGTGTGGTCAGCCTCCGATCGTCTAAAGCCATTCGCCTTAAGAGTGGAGCTGAGCTTATGGTACCAGGCGCGTGGTGACTGTTTGAGGCCATAGATGGCCTTGCGTAACCGTAAGACCTTCCCGGGAGCAACAATGTCCTCAAGGCCAGGCGGAGGAGTCATGTACACTTCTTCATCTAGCTCGCCTTGGAGGAACGCGTTCTTCACATCCATTTGCCATAAGTCCCAAGAAAGGTTCACGGCCACCGATCGCACTACTCGCACGGTATGCAATTTGGCCACGGGAGCAAACGTTGCCGTGTAGTCATCTCCATAGGTTTGAGTGAACCCTCGGGCCACCAGCCGTGCCTTATGCCTTTCAATCTCTCCCGTGCTCAAGAACTTGATGGTGAATACCCACTTTGAACTTACGGCCTTCTTCCCTTTGGGGAGGTCAGCCTCATCCCATGTGTGATTTCTGATCATTGCACCAGCTTCATCCTCCACAGCATCTACCCATACCTTATGTTCTTTGGCCTCCTCGTACGTTTGGGGAACCCAGTGTTCATCAACTTGGCCGAAGAAGGCTTGGTGCTCGGTCGGAAGCAGCTCGAGCGAACATACGGCTTGGATAGGGTGTGCGACGGCTTGACTGTTGTAGTAGACCCTCTTATCTTTCCATGTAGAGGGGTGAGACCGGACACGCGTGCTTCGTCGTGGAGCTGGTTGAGCTGGCGGCACTGATTGGCTGGACTGAGTGACATCTTCGATGACCGGTTCAGCATCAGGTCGTGTCTCGGTCAGGCTTGAGTTTGGCTCGGGCATCTCATGTGCCTCGGTCATGCTCTGGTTTGGCTCGGGCATCTCATGGTCCGGGGATATTATCTCGGGCATAGCACCTTCCGGCTCGAGCGTATGGTCAATGGAGCTCGGGTTGGGTTCTGGCTGAGGAAGGGCTGTGGCCGTAGGCGGATTTCCGAGATGGTCAAGGAGAAACTTAAGGCTGGAGGCTCTATCATTTGGTGATGATGAAAGATCCTTCAAGCTGTTCCAGTCTTTGTTATCAAAATAACCCACATTTTCCAAGAACCGAACATCTCTTGATACATACAGCCGGCTTGTCTTTGGGTCAAAACACTTGTATCCCTTTTGAGTAGTGGAGTAGCCGATGAACATACACCTTATGCTTTTGGGATCGAGCTTACTCCGCTGTTCTCCTGGCACAAGTACAAAAGAAACACACCCAAAGACCCGTAAGTGCTCTAGAGATGGTTTAAATCCATTCAATACCTCAAATGGCGATAGGTCATTAAGGACTTTGGTTGGTGTCCGATTGATCAAGTAGCATGCTGTCATCACAGCATCACCCCAATATCGCCTTGTAACGTGTGAATGGAACATCATCGACCGTGCCACCTCCATTAGATGTCGGTTCTTCCTCTCGGCCACACCATTTTGTTGGGGCGTATAGGGACAACTCGTTTGGTGTAGTATGCCGTGTTTTGCTAGGTGTCCTCTGAATTTGTGACTTGTATACTCTCCACCATTGTCTGATCTAAGTACCTTAATTTTAGCATTGAAATGATTAGTAACATAATTTTGAAAGTTTATAAAAGCATCAAACACTCTATCCTTTGAAGGCAACAAAGTAATCCATGTGTACTTAGATTTTTCATCAATAAAAGTCACAAAATATTTGTTATTATCTCTAGAAAGGCATGGTGAAGTCCACACATCCGAGTGCACTAAATCAAAACAATGCTCATAAATAGTTTTAGACTTGGGAAAAATAGATTTGCAATGTTTACCAAGAATACAAGACTCACACATTGAACTATCAAAAGAAACACTTGGTAACATTAAAGCAAGGGCACGAGAATGAGGATGGCCTAATCTAGCATGCCACACACTATCCAAATTAACAACAAAACAAGATTTAGTAGATAAACTTGGCGAGGTTTTCTCTAGGACATAGAGATCTCCACTCCCTTGTCCCTCTCCAAGAACTTTTCCAGTCTCAATATCCTGAAAATGAACACTATTAGGACCAAAGATTGCATAACAATTCAAATCATTAGTGGTTCTCTTAACCGATAGAAGATTAGATGTGAAGGTAGGCATAAAGAAAGCTTTTGTGGTTTTATCAAATAGTTTCAAGTCCCCTATTCCTTTCACTGGTATTTGTTCTCCATTTGCAATTATAACATTTCCTAAAGCCGGTTTTATATTGTCAATTAGACTAGGATTACTAATCATGTGGTGAGAAGCACCCGAGTCTACGACAAGAGATTTACTAGGCTTAGAGGTAAAGAAAGAGATACCAGACTCCTTGAGTGAGGCAATGGAACGGATGAGCGCCTCAAGGTCTGATTTCCTAACCACTTCTCCATAGGCTGCGGTCATGGCTGCCTCATCTCCTTGCTTTGACGGCCCGGCTCCCTTGTCGCTAACCGCTTCCTTTGAGAGGTTTGCTTTGAACTTGGCCGGTTTGAGATGAGGGTGGAGGACCCAGCACTTGTCTTTCAGGTGACCCCGCCTCTTGCAGTGGTCGCATATCCACACCTTCCTCTCCTCTTGCTTGTACACTCCTTTATTAGCCGTAGCAAGCTCCCCCTTACCGCTAAACAAGTCAAGAGAACCTTGCTCTCTTTGGATTTGTGAACAAATGTCTTCAAAAGAGGGAAGTTTCTCTGCCCTGAGGATGTGCTTCAAGAGATCGTTGAAGGATGGGTTTAAAGTAAGAAGGAGACCAAAGATCTTGTCTTGCTCCTTTCTTTCAGTCAACACACTCGGATCGAGTGTACTCGGCCGCAACATGTCAAGCTCAGACCATAAAGCTCGAAACTTGCCAAGATGTTTAGTGAACTCCACATCATCTTGGTTAAGCTCATTTATGGCCTTCTTGACCTCAAAGACCCGAGTCAAGTTGGAGATATTGCCATAGACACCTTTAAGTGTCTCCCACAACTCCTTGGCCGTCTCGCAATATGAGTAGGCCTCAAGGATTGGTGTGTCAAGAGAGTTTTGGAGAACAGATAGGACAACTTGGTCTTCTTGGAACCACTTGGCCTTCCTCTCGCTCTCTTCTTCTACTTCCTCCTTGGAAGCGCCTTCATCTTCTCCTTTGAGGTTTTGTTTTGGAGCATAGTCACTCTCGACATGACTCCAAAGACCACGACCTCCAAGGGCAGTTCTTGTGGTTCTAGTCCACAGCAAGTAGTTTGTTCCTTTGAGAACAACCGGCATGACAATGGGTTTGGCGTTTTCCATGGTTTAACCGCTATGGACCGATGGACAAAGCTTTTACCCGGAGAATAAAGAGAAATAGGACTGAGAATCGAGTGAACAAGAATGAAGAATGGAAGAATAGAAGAGATAGGTTATCAAGAACGACAACCTAGCTCTGATACCATGTTGAAATAAGCGGAAGACTTAGAGAGATTTGAGAGGTTTAGAATGAAGAAGAAGAGTTGGTGGCGAATAGTATGAAAGAGAGTGATAATAGATTAGAATTAGGTAGAATATATCAAATACAACACATGACAAAGGTTTAAATAGGGAGGCAGCTAGGGCGACCACATGACCTAAAATAGAAACAAAAGAAATCGACAATTAGGAGAGAGAGGGGGTAGGTGATCGGTGATAGCGACTTGTCCTAGTCTTCCACTCTTGTCCACTTGCGCTTTCTCCCTAACGGCTACACAAGGGATTCTCGATCCTTCTCATGGGCTGAAGGTAAGCAGGCCTCCTCACTATCCTCACACATAGATGACTCGGCCTTAGTGCTTCACTCGGCCTTATTGCTTGCACGTACGGACGGTACGGACTGTACGGACGCCATAGGCTTATTCTTGATCAATATTTATGGGGTTAAAATGTGTCTTAATCCAATGCAACTAACTAATTATAAGAGTTTGAGATAGATGTGGAGAGTTTAAAAGCCACTTACACCCATTTTGTCCCAAAACAGGCTAAAACCAAGAAAACATTGCTTAGAAGCTGTAAACAGCTATGTTAGTGTTTATGGGGTTAAAATGTGTCTTAATCCTGTTGGGATTTATGAGACAAAGCTCACAAGAGAGGGTAGACAAACACTTGGTGAATGAATCCCCCTTTACCCACAACAAACTAACTCATTCTCAAGGGGGAGGAGAGAACATCAACTTGTGATGAACTCCCCATAGAACAGCTAGATAGAACCCAAATACTAGTGAGTAAGCGGATCCTATCAAGGAGAAGCACTAGTTTGAGACTATCCCCTTCTAGTATCACAACACTTATAGTTTGTGTACTTAGGAGAAGGAGGATTAGAATCAGTAATCTAGGCTTAGTAAAGAGAGTAAATAAAGAAGAGTTTAGGTGGATTTAGAAAGAGAATAGGCTGCCTTAAGGGCAGCCTCTAACCGAAATCCCTAAGCTCTCTACATTGCAAATAAGAACATAAACACTTGTGTAGAGAGGAGAAGATGGGAAACGGTTTCTCTTTGTTATTGAATAGAATGTGATATCTTACATTGAAGTGAATTACAACTTAATATAGGGAATACAATGCTTATGACCGTTAGAGAGAGGGAGGTGAAGGTGATAGTGACATCCTTCCCTTCTTTGCACACGTGATTCTTCTCTTCTTCCCTTCCTTTTGACCGTTGGAGCCTTCTTCCTTGAAAGCGACTTCCTTCCTTCTTCCTTTGGCATCTTCTTCCCTTTGGCAGCTTCTTGATCACATGGTGGGCCGAGTCTTCCTTCTTCTCATCACTCATACTCGGCCTTATTCCTTCCTTCTTTCCTTTGTGAGACTTTCTCTTGGGCTTCTTCTTCTTATAAGGCCTTTGCTCTTCTCATTGCACTTATGGCCTTATTAACCTCTTTCCTTGCTCACACAGCCCACATGGCTTCTCTTATTGTGTTCACGGCCTAACTGGCCGCTCACACACCACTCATGGCCTTACGGCCACTCCTCTTGGTGCACACGGCCTTACCGGCCACTTCTCTTCTTCTTCTATGGCTCGGCCTTACCGGCCTCTCCTCTCTTCTCTTCCTTATATTCTAATACTCCCCCGCACGCTTGATCGGCGGTACACCATGAGGACCAAAGATCAAGGGTGGACTAGTGTCATCTACCTCATTAAAAACCTCAACAAAGAAAACCTCTTGGGATAAAACTTTGTTAAGGGAAAAAGAGTATAGACTTCACTATCCATGATGTCCCTTGACCTTGGTTTGGAAAGAACTTGCTTCCTTCTCTTCATAATTTGAACTGCTCCTACTCCTTAGCCCACCTTGCCTTTAGCACATTCCTTATGATCTCCATCCTTGTTCCTTTAGAATTCCTTTGAGGCTCTCATAGTCTCCTTTACCCTTAAACAAGTGATAAAGAAGAAAAGAATAAGTGTTTGCTATGAGGAATATCAAAGAAAATTTCTAAAAGTGTGACAATTTAAGAGAACATATTAAAGAGTAAAGACTAGTAATGAAGCTAAGGTAATGAATTTAAGAAATTTAAATAGAGTAGAGTTTAGAGCACAGCCTTTATGGTGTTTTGATGGATAGGAAGGAGAGAGTTGATCACTGATGTGGTTTGGAATTCCTCCTTGAGACCGCTTCTCTAACCATGGTTTTTAAACCCGGCCAGTTTTATCGTCAGACTGACATATGCCCACTGAATCGGACATAACTTTTGAACGGCTGCTCGGATTGGTATGATTCCACTTCCACTGGCAAGATGACTCCATGGTCTCGAACTTTGTTGAAGAACGCGGAAGCTGAATTGCAGTGGAAGGGTTTCGTCCGAGTCGATCTTTGAGACGCTTCGGCTGAGCTTTAAGTAAAAACTTTTGCTTGTGGCCGAGCAGAATCTGTGAGGTACGGTCTGAAGTCACTTGATAGTTGATCTCCCCCGTAACCTTTACTTGATGATGGGCTGAAACCTCATCACCTCAGTTGAAACCTTGTGCATCACCGTTCTTGTGCACATCCGATCAACAGTTGAAACCTTGTGCATCACCTTTCTTAAAGACCATTGTGCACATCCGATCAACAACTTGGCACTAACACACATGCTCTTGGACTGATTCATCACATTCCACCAGCTTAACAAAGACTTGGTGGCCCTTGGTTCTAACTCCAGGCATTGTGCTGCGCTCTCCTCATGGCTATCTTGTAGCCTTCAACCTCGCCACTTCTTCTAGAGATAGCCAGCGAGCTCCACATATCTTCAAGGTTGAAACTGAAACCAAAACTCAATGGGACAGTTTCTAAACAAGAGATTGTGAGAGATTAGAGTATAGAGTATAGACTGAAAATAAATAGAGAATTTAGAGAATTAATAAGAGTATAAATAGAGAATTAGTAACCAAGTATAAGTAACCAAGAGAATAAAGTATAAGAGAGTATAAGAGAGAATATGGGCGATAGTATAAGGTGAATGGAGAGTAGAATAGAGCTCAAGAGTTCCTATGGACAGAGTTAGACTCTGTTTTCTTGAGTTTGCAGAAGCTTTGACAGCCAAGAACAACCAAGAAGACAATCTCTTTTGGTGCTTTAATGGCTGAAACACATGGACCTTATGGAAAATTAGTTTCTCCAAAGGTTTAGGCATATCTCATGGTAGCATCACTTAAACAAAGTGTTCTCCAAGATTAAAAGCCTTCAAGAACCACGAATTAGCATATAGAAGATGCTTTCCATGGTCAAAAATCAAAATAAAAGAAGAACCACCTTTGGAACAACCTTTTGTCCATTGGTTAAAAGAATGCATCTTGGACCACCTTGAATCTATTTGACCAAGCGGGCCATACATGCTAAAATAAAGTCTCTCTCTTCCTCAAGCTCGAATTTGGACACACCATATGGCCAGAAACAAAGCTTTCTCAACATTGAGATGAAGAAGAAGCGATTTAGCAACTAAACCTTTAAAGGAAAATTAACTAAAGCAAAATTAAACCTTTAAAGGAAAATTAACTAAATCCTAAGAGAATCCTAAGAAAATCCTAAGAATTTCGTGGCTCATACAAGCACACAAGAACCGTGAATCCTCACCATGAACAAAACAAGTTGCTCAATGGTTCATCACTTCCCCACCATCCCAAATTAAACAAAGCTATTACCAAATCGGTAAAGCTTAAGGATGGGGCTTTTAAACTCGATTTCTCTTCACTCACTTGGTCTACAAATTCTAACAAGACAAGAGACCAAGCTTACTCAACATTGAGCTGTTTAGAGAATCGATTTAACGACAAAAGCCAAAATTAAAGCTTTAAAGAACTAAGCTAAGCGAATTAACACTTAAGCGAAATTTAAAAACTTTAACTTAGCGAATCCAAAGATGAATTGAATTGAGAACGAGTTTGAATCACCAAGAGCAGAACCTGCTCTGATACCATGTTGGGATTTATGAGACAAAGCTCACAAGAGAGGGTAGACAAACACTTGGTGAATGAATCCCCCTTTACCCACAACAAACTAACTCATTCTCAAGGGGGAGGAGAGAACATCAACTTGTGATGAACTCCCCATAGAACAGCTAGATAGAACCCAAATACTAGTGAGTAAGCGGATCCTATCAAGGAGAAGCACTAGTTTGAGACTATCCCCTTCTAGTATCACAACACTTATAGTTTGTGTACTTAGGAGAAGGAGGATTAGAATCAGTAATCTAGGCTTAGTAAAGAGAGTAAATAAAGAAGAGTTTAGGTGGATTTAGAAAGAGAATAGGCTGCCTTAAGGGCAGCCTCTAACCGAAATCCCTAAGCTCTCTACATTGCAAATAAGAACATAAACACTTGTGTAGAGAGGAGAAGATGGGAAACGGTTTCTCTTTGTTATTGAATAGAATGTGATATCTTACATTGAAGTGAATTACAACTTAATATAGGGAATACAATGCTTATGACCGTTAGAGAGAGGGAGGTGAAGGTGATAGTGACATCCTTCCCTTCTTTGCACACGTGATTCTTCTCTTCTTCCCTTCCTTTTGACCGTTGGAGCCTTCTTCCTTGAAAGCGACTTCCTTCCTTCTTCCTTTGGCATCTTCTTCCCTTTGGCAGCTTCTTGATCACATGGTGGGCCGAGTCTTCCTTCTTCTCATCACTCATACTCGGCCTTATTCCTTCCTTCTTTCCTTTGTGAGACTTTCTCTTGGGCTTCTTCTTCTTATAAGGCCTTTGCTCTTCTCATTGCACTTATGGCCTTATTAACCTCTTTCCTTGCTCACACAGCCCACATGGCTTCTCTTATTGTGTTCACGGCCTAACTGGCCGCTCACACACCACTCATGGCCTTACGGCCACTCCTCTTGGTGCACACGGCCTTACCGGCCACTTCTCTTCTTCTTCTATGGCTCGGCCTTACCGGCCTCTCCTCTCTTCTCTTCCTTATATTCTAATAAATCCAATGCAACTAACTAATTATAAGAGTTTCAGATAGATGTGGAGAGTTTAAAAGCCACTTATACCCATTTTGTCCCAAAACAGGCTAAACCAAGAAAACATTGCTTAGAAGCTGTAAACAGCTATGTTAGTGTTTCAGGGGTTAAAATGTGTCTTAATCCAATGCAACTAACTAATTATAAGAGTTTGAGATAGATGTGGAGAGTTTAAAAGCCACTTATACCCATTTTGTCCCAAAACAGGCTAACAGCAAGAAAACATTGCTTAGGTAAACAGCTATGTTAGTGTTTTTGGGGTTAAAATGTGTCTTAATCCAATGCAACTAACTAATTATAAGAGTTTGAGATAGATGTGGAGAGTTTAAAAGCCACTTATACCCATTTTGTCCTAAAACAGGCTAAAACCAAGAAAACATTGCTTAGAAGCTGTAAACAGCTATGTTAGTGTTTATGGGGTTAAAAAGTGTCTCAATCCAATGCAACTATCTAATTATAAGAGTTTGAGATAGATGTGGAGAGTTTAAAAGCCACTTATACCCATTTTGTCCCAATAAAGGCTAAAACCAAGAAAACATTGCTTAGAAGCTGTAAACAGCTATGTTAGTTTTTCTGGGGTTAAAATGTGTCTTAATCCAATGCAACTAACTAATTATAAGAGTTTGAGATAGATGTGGAGAGTTTAAAACCCACTTATACCCATTTTGTCCCAAAATAGGCTAAAACCAAGAAAACATTGCTTAGAAGCTGTAAACAGCTATGTTAGTGTTTATGGGGTTAAAATGTGTCTTAATCCAATGCAACTAACTAATTATAAGAGTTTGAGATAGATGTGGAGAGTTTAAAAGCCACTTATACCCATTTTGTCCCAAAACAGACTATACCAAGAAAACATTGCTTAGAAGCTGTAAACAGCTATGTTAGTGTTTCTGGGGTTAAAATCTGTCTTAATCCAATGCAACTAACTAATTATAAGAGTTTGAGATAGATGTGGAGAGGTTAAAAGCCAATTATACCCATTTTGTCCCAAAACAGGCTAACAGCAAGAAAACATTGCTTAGAAGCTGTAAAAAGCTATGTTAGTGTTTCTGGGGTTAAAATGTGTCTTAATCCAATGCAACTAACTAATTATATGAGTTTGAGATAGATGTGGAGAGTTTAAAAGCCACTTATACCCATTTTGTCCTAAAACGGGCTAAAACAAAGAAAACATTGCTTAGAAGGTGTAAACAGCTATGTTAGTGTTTATGGGGTTAATATGTGTCTTAATCCAATGCAACTAACCAATTATAAGAGTTTGAGATAGATGTGGAGAGTTTAAAAGCCACTTATACCCATTTTGTCTCAAAACAGGCTAAAACCAAGAAAACAGTGCTTAGAAGCTGTAAACAGCTATGTTAGTGTTTATGTGGTTAAAATGTGTCTTAATCCAATGCAACTAACTAATTATAAGAGTTTGAGATAGATGTGGAAAGTTTAAAAGCCACTTATACCCATTTTGTCCCAAAACAGGCTAAAACCAAGAAAACATTGCTTAGAAGCTGTAAACAGCTATGTTAGTGTTTCTGGGGTTAAAATGTGTCTTAATCCAATGCAACTAACTAATTATAAGATGTGGTGAGTTTAAAAACATTGCTTAGAAGCTGTAAACAGCTATGTTAGTGTTTCTGGGGTTAAAATGGGTCTTAATCCAATGCAACTAACTAATTATAAGAGTTTGAGATATATGTGGAGAGTTTAAAAGCCACTTATTCCCATTTTGTCCCAAAACAGGCTAAAACCAAGAAAACATTGCTTAGAAGCTGTAAACAGCTATGTTAGTGTTTCTGGGGTTAAAAATGTGTCTTAATCCAATGCAACTAACTAATTATAAGAGTTTGAGATAGATGTGGAGAGTTTAAAAGCCACTTATACCCATTTTGTCCCAAAACAGGCTAACAGCAAGAAAACATTGCTTAGTAGCTGTAAACAGATATGTTAGTGTTTATGGGGTTAAAATGTGTCTTAATCCAATGCAACTAACTAAGTATAAGAGTTTGAGATAGATGTGGAGAGTTTAAAAGCCACTTATACGCATTTTGTCCCAAAACAGGCTAAAAGCAATAAAACATTGCTTAGAAGCTGTAAACAGCTATGTTAGTGTTTATGGGGTTAAAATGTGTCTTAATCCAATGCAACTAACTAATTATAAGAGTTTGAGATAGATGTGGAGAGTTTAAAAGCCACTTATACCCATTTTGTCCCAAAAAAGGCTAAAACCAAGAAAACATTGCTTAGAAGCTGTAAACAGCTATGTTAGTGTTTCTGGGGTTAAAATGTGTCTTAATCCAATGCAACTAACTCATACTAAGAGTTTGAGATAGATGTGGAGAGTTTAAAAGCCACTTACACCCATTTTGTCCCAAAACAGGCTAAAACCAAGAAAACATTCCTTAGAAGCTGTAAACAGCTATGTTAGTGTTTATGGGGTTAAAATGTGTCTTAATCCAATGCAACTAACTAATTATAAGAGTTTCAGATAGATGTGGAGAGTTTAAAAGCCACTTATACCCATTTTGTCCCAAAACAGGCTAAACCAAGAAAACATTGCTTAGAAGCTGTAAACAGCTATGTTAGTGTTTCTGGGGTTAAAATGTGTCTTAATCCAATGCAACTAACTAATTATAAGAGTTTGAGATAGATGTGGAGAGTTTAAAAGCCACTTATACCCATTTTGTCCCAAAACAGGCTAACAGCAAGAAAACATTGCTTAGGTAAACAGCTATGTTAGTGTTTTTGGGGTTAAAATGTGTCTTAATCCAATGCAACTAACTAATTATAAGAGTTTGAGATAGATGTGGAGAGTTTAAAAGCCACTTATACCCATTTTGTCCCAAAACAGGCTAAAACCAAAAAAACATTGCTTAGAAGCTGTAAACAGCTATGTTAGTGTTTATGGGGTTAAAATGTGTCTCAATCCAATGCAACTATCTAATTATAAGAGTTTGAGATAGATGTGGAGAGTTTAAAAGCCACTTATACCCATTTTGTCCCAATAAAGGCTAAAACCAAGAAAACATTGCTTAGAAGCTGTAAACAGCTATGTTAGTTTTTCTGGGGTTAAAATGTGTCTTAATCCAATGCAACTAACTAATTATAAGAGTTTGAGATAGATGTGGAGAGTTTAAAAGCCACTTACACCCATTTTGTCCCAAAACAGGCTAAAACCAATAAAACATTGCTTAGAAGCTGTAAACAGCTATGTTAGTGTTTATGGGGTTAAAATGTGTCTTAATCCAATGCAACTAACTAATTATAAGAGTTTGAGATAGATGTGGAGAGTTTAAAAGCCACTTATACCCATTTTGTCCCAATAAAGGCTAAAACCAAGAAAACATTGCTTAGAAGCTGTAAACAGCTATGTTAGTGTTTCTGGGGTTAAAATGTGTCTTAATCCAATGCAACTAACTAATTATAAGAGTTTTAGATAGATGTGGAGAGTTTAAAAGCCACTTATACCCATTTTGTCCCAAAACAGGCTAAAACCAAGAAAACATTGCTTAGAAGCTGTAAACAGCTATGTTAGTGTTTATGGGGTTAAAATGTGTCTTAATCCAATGCAACTAACTAATTATAAGAGTTTGAGATAGATGTGGAGAGTTTAAAAGCCACTTATACCCATTTTGTCCCAAAACAGGCTAACAGCAAGAAAACATTGCTTAGTAGCTGTAAACAGCTATGTAAGTGTTTATGGGGTTAAAATGTGTCTTAATCCAATGCAACTAACTAAGTATAAGAGTTTGAGATAGATGTGGAGAGTTTAAAAGCCACTTATATCCATTTTGTCCCAAAACAGGCTAAAACCAATAACACATTGCTTAGAAGCTATAAACAGCTATGTTAGTGTTTATGGGGTTAAAATGTGTCTTAATCCAATGCAACTAACTAATTATAAGAGTTTGAGATAGATGTGGAGAGTTTAAAAGCCACTTATACCCATTTTGTCCCAAAACAGGCTAAAACCAAGAAAACATTGCTTAGAAGCTGTAAACAGCTATGTTAGTGTTTCTGGGGTTAAAAATGTGTCTTAATCCAATGCAACTAACTAATTATAAGAGTTTGAGATAGATGTGGAGAGTTTAAAAGCCACTTATACCCATTTTGTCCCAAAACAGGCTAACAGCAAGAAAACATTGCTTAGTAGCTGTAAACAGCTATGTTAGTGTTTATGGGGTTAAAATGTGTCTTAATCCAATGCAACTATCTAATTATAAGAGTTTGAGATAGATGTGGAGAGTTTAAAAGCCACTTATACCCATTTTGTCCCAATAAAGGCTAAAACCAAGAAAACATTGCTTAGAAGCTGTAAACAGCTATGTTAGTTTTTCTGGGGTTAAAATGTGTCTTAATCCAATGCAACTAACTAATTATAAGAGTTTGAGATAGATGTGGAGAGTTTAAAAGCCACTTACACCCATTTTGTCCCAAAACAGGCTAAAACCAATAAAACATTGCTTAGAAGCTGTAAACAGCTATGTTAGTGTTTATGGGGTTAAAATGTGTCTTAATCCAATGCAACTAACTAATTATAAGAGTTTGAGATAGATGTGGAGAGTTTAAAAGCCACTTATACCCATTTTGTCCCAATAAAGGCTAAAACCAAGAAAACATTGCTTAGAAGCTGTAAACAGCTATGTTAGTGTTTCTGGGGTTAAAATGTGTCTTAATCCAATGCAACTAACTAATTATAAGAGTTTTAGATAGATGTGGAGAGTTTAAAAGCCACTTATACCCATTTTGTCCCAAAACAGGCTAAAACCAAGAAAACATTGCTTAGAAGCTGTAAACAGCTATGTTAGTGTTTATGGGGTTAAAATGTGTCTTAATCCAATGCAACTAACTAATTATAAGAGTTTGAGATAGATGTGGAGAGTTTAAAAGCCACTTATACCCATTTTGTCCCAAAACAGGCTAACAGCAAGAAAACATTGCTTAGTAGCTGTAAACAGCTATGTAAGTGTTTATGGGGTTAAAATGTGTCTTAATCCAATGCAACTAACTAAGTATAAGAGTTTGAGATAGATGTGGAGAGTTTAAAAGCCACTTATATCCATTTTGTCCCAAAACAGGCTAAAACCAATAACACATTGCTTAGAAGCTATAAACAGCTATGTTAGTGTTTATGGGGTTAAAATGTGTCTTAATCCAATGCAACTAACTAATTATAAGAGTTTGAGATAGATGTGGAGAGTTTAAAAGCCACTTATACCCATTTTGTCCCAAAACAGGCTAAAACCAAGAAAACATTGCTTAGAAGCTGTAAACAGCTATGTTAGTGTTTCTGGGGTTAAAAATGTGTCTTAATCCAATGCAACTAACTAATTATTATTAGTATATATGAAGGAGAAGAGAGAGTGAGGCCGGTGAGGCCGAGCTGCACAAGGAAGAAGAGAGTGGCCGGTAAGGCTGCTAGTACAAGAAGTGTGGCCGGTAAGGCCATGAGTGGTGTGGGAGCGGCCAGTAAGGCCGTGAGCACAATAAGAGTGGCCAATAAGGCCATGTGGGCCGTGAGAACAATGAGAGTGGTCAGCAAGGCCATAAGAGCAATGTGAGAAGAATTGTGAAGTAAAGGCCTTATAAGAAGAAGAGGCCCAAGAAGAAGTTAAATGTCTCACAAAGGGAAAAGAAGGGAAGGAAGGAAGCATGTGAGACCTTGGTTGGTGAAGAATGAGACAACCAAGGGAAGGAGCTGTCCCTTTCACCATACACCCACTTGTGCACCAACGGCTATATGTCACTCTCACCTCTCATTTATCTCAAACGGCCATATACATTTGTTCTCCTATATTAAGCATTGTAATCTCTCATTTTGTAACACATCACAACATTATTCAATAAGAGAATCCGATTTCCCCTCTTTTACCTTGTGTTCTTGTTCTAGCTTCAATGTAGATAGTTTAGGGAATCGGTTAGAGGCTGCCCTTAAGGTAGCCTATTCTCTTCCCAAATCTCACCTAAAGTCTTCTTATTTACTCTTTCATATAGCCTAGATTACTGATTCTTAATCCTCCTCTCCTAAGTACACAAACTCTTAGTGTTGTGTTACTAGAACAAGGATAAGTCTCAAACTAGTGCTTCTCCTTGATAGGATCCGCTTACTCTCTAGTATTTGGGTTCTATCTAGCCTAGTTTATGAGGAGTTCATCACAAGTTGATGTTCTCTTCTTCCCCTTGAGAATGAGTTAGTTTGTTGTGGGTAAAGGGGGATTCATTCACCAAGTGTTTGTCTACCCTCTCTTGTGAGCTTTGTCTCATAAATCCCAACATGGTATCAGAGCAGGCTCTGTTCTTGGTGACTCAAACTCGTTCTCAAGTTGGTTCTCTTAGGAGTTAGCTTAATTAAAGTTTTAATCCTAGCCTAGGTGTTAAATCGCTTAGCTTAGTTTCTTTAAAACTTTAATTTTGCTTTTGTTGTTAAATCGATTCTCTAGCAGCTCAATGTTGAGTAAGCTTGGTCTTGGGTCTTTGTAGAGTTCATAGACCAAGTGTGTGAAAGAAATTGATTTTAAAACCTCATCCTTAGGCTTCACCGATTGGGTAAAAGCTTGGGTTTAAATTGAGGTGGTGATGAACCAAGGAGCAAATTGTTCTTGTTCTTGGTAAGGATTCACGTGTTTTTAGGCTTGTATAGAGCCACGAAATCCTTAGGATTTTTCCTAGGATTCTCTTAAGATTTAGTTAATTTTCCTTTAAAGGTTTAATTTTGCTTTTGTTAAATTTCCTTTAAAGTTTAATTACTAAATCACTTCTTCTTCTTCTCAAGGTTGAGAAAGCTTTGTTTCTGGTCATATGGTGTGTCCAGGTTCGAGTTTGAGGAAGAGAGAGACTATTTTAGCATGTAGAGCCCGCTTGGTCAAATAGATTCAAGTTGGTCCAAGATGCATTCTTTTAACCGTTGGACAATAGGCTGTTCCAAAGGCTTTTGTTGTTTCTTCTTTGCTTGGGACCACGAAAAACATCTTCTATATGTTATCTTCGTGGATCTAAAGCCTTAATCTCTTGAAGAACACTTGTTTAAGTGATTCTACAAGGAGTTTTGTTGTTAAACCTTTGGAGAAACTAATTTTCCATAAGGTCCATTGTGTTTCAGCCATTAAAGCACCAAAAGAGATTGTCTTCTTGGATGTTCTTGGCTGTCAAAGCTTCTTTCAACTCAAGAAAACAGAGTTAAACTCTGTCCATAAGAACTCTTGAGCAGATTCTCTATTCTACTCTCCATTCATCTTATACTACCGCCAATACTCTCCCTTATACTCTCACTTTCTATTCTCCATATATACTCTTATTAATTCTCTAAATTCTCTATTTAATTTCAGTAATATTCTCTATACTCTAATCTCTAACAATCTCTTGTTTAGAATCTGTTCCATTGATTTTTGGTTTCAGTTTCAGCATTGAAGATTGTGTGGAGCTCGCTCACTATCTCAAGGAGAAGAAGTGGCGAGGTTGAAGGCTACAAGATAGCCATGTAAGAGCGCAGCACAATGCCTGGAGTTAGAACCAAGGGCCACCAAGTCTTTGTTAAGCTGGTGGAAGGTGATGAATCAGTCCAAGAGCATGTGTGTTAGTGCCAAGTTGTTGATCGGATGTGCACAATGGTCTTTAGGAAAGGTGATGCACAAGGTTTCAACTGTTGATTGGATGTGCACAAGAACGGTGATGCACAAGGCTTCAACTGAGGTGATGAGGTTTCAGCCCATCATCAAGTAAAGGTTACGGGGGAGATCAAGTGACTTCAGACCGTACCTCACAGATTCTGCTCGGCCACAAGCAAAAGTCTTTACTTAAAGCTCAGCCGAAGCGTCTCAAAGATCGACTCGGACGAAACCCTTCCACTGCGATTCGGCTTCCGCGTTCTTCATTAAAGTTCGAGACCACAGAGTCATCTTGCCAGTGGAAGTGGAATCATACCAATCCGAGCAGCCGTTCGAAAGTTATGTCCGATTCAGTGGGCATGTGTCAGTCTGACAAATAAAACTGACCGGGTTTAAAACCATGGTTAGAGGAGCGGTCTCAAGGAGGAATTCCAAACCGCAACAGTGATCAACTCTCTCCCTCCTATCCATCAAAACACCATAAAGGCTGTGCTCTAAACTCTTCTCTATTTTAATTCATAAATTCATTACCTTAGCTTCATTACTAGTCTTTAGTCTTTAATATGATTCTCCTTAAATTGTCACACTTTTAGAAATTTTCTTTGATATTCCTCATAGCAAACACTTATTCTTTTCTTCTTTATCACTTGTTTAAGGGTAAAGGAGACTATGAGAGCCTCAAAGGAATTCTAAAGGAACAAGGATGGAGATCATAAGGAATGTGCTAAAGGCAAGGAGGGCTAAGGAAGTGTAGCGGTTCAAAGGCTTAAAGCGAAGAGAGCTGGTTCTTGACAAACCAAGATCATTGCGACATCAAGGAACGTGGAGACTACACTCTTTTTACTTAACAAAGTTTTCTCCCAAGTGGTTTTCTTTGTTAAGGTTTTTAATGAGGTAGTCCTCACGTGTCCACGCTTGATCTTTGGTCCCCATGGTGCCCTGCAGATCAAACGTGCGGGGGAGTATTAGTATATATGAAGGAGAAGAGAGAGTGAGGCCGGTGAGGCCGAGCTGCACAAGGAAGAAGAGAGTGGCCGGTAAGGCTGCTAGTACAAGAAGTGTGGCCGGTAAGGCCATGAGTGGTGTGGGAGCGGCCAGTAAGGCCGTGAGCACAATAAGAGTGGCCAATAAGGCCATGTGGGCCGTGAGAACAATGAGAGTGGTCAGCAAGGCCATAAGAGCAATGTGAGAAGAATTGTGAAGTAAAGGCCTTATAAGAAGAAGAGGCCCAAGAAGAAGTTAAATGTCTCACAAAGGGAAAAGAAGGGAAGGAAGGAAGCATGTGAGACCTTGGTTGGTGAAGAATGAGACAACCAAGGGAAGGAGCTGTCCCTTTCACCATACACCCACTTGTGCACCAACGGCTATATGTCACTCTCACCTCTCATTTATCTCAAACGGCCATATACATTTGTTCTCCTATATTAAGCATTGTAATCTCTCATTTTGTAACACATCACAACATTATTCAATAAGAGAATCCGATTTCCCCTCTTTTACCTTGTGTTCTTGTTCTAGCTTCAATGTAGATAGTTTAGGGAATCGGTTAGAGGCTGCCCTTAAGGTAGCCTATTCTCTTCCCAAATCTCACCTAAAGTCTTCTTATTTACTCTTTCATATAGCCTAGATTACTGATTCTTAATCCTCCTCTCCTAAGTACACAAACTCTTAGTGTTGTGTTACTAGAACAAGGATAAGTCTCAAACTAGTGCTTCTCCTTGATAGGATCCGCTTACTCTCTAGTATTTGGGTTCTATCTAGCCTAGTTTATGAGGAGTTCATCACAAGTTGATGTTCTCTTCTTCCCCTTGAGAATGAGTTAGTTTGTTGTGGGTAAAGGGGGATTCATTCACCAAGTGTTTGTCTACCCTCTCTTGTGAGCTTTGTCTCATAAATCCCAACAATTATAAGAGTTTGAGATAGATGTGGAGAGTTTAAAAGCCACTTATACCCATTTTGTCCCAAAACAGGCTAACAGCAAGAAAACATTGCTTAGTAGCTGTAAACAGCTATGTTAGTGTTTATGGGGTTAAAATGTGTCTTAATCCAATGCAACTAACTAAATATAAGAGTTTGAGATAGATGTGGAGAGTTTAAAAGCCACTTACACCCATTTTGTCCCAAAACAGGCTAAAACCAATAAAACATTGCTTAGAAGCTGTAAACAGCTATGTTAGTGTTTATGGGGTTAAAATGTGTCTTAATCCAATGCAACTAACTAATTATAAGAGTTTGAGATAGATGTGGAGAGTTTAAAAGCCACTTATACCCATTTTGTCCCAATAAAGGCTAAAACCAAGAAAACATTGCTTAGAAGCTGTAAACAGCTATGTTAGTGTTTCTGGGGTTAAAATGTGTCTTAATCCAATGCAACTAACTAATTATAAGAGTTTTAGATAGATGTGGAGAGTTTAAAAGCCACTTATACCCATTTTGTCCCAAAACAGGCTAAAACCAAGAAAACATTGCTTAGAAGCTGTAAACAGCTATGTTAGTGTTTATGGGGTTAAAATGTGTCTTAATCCAATGCAACTAACTAATTATAAGAGTTTGAGATAGATGTGGAGAGTTTAAAAGCCACTTATACCCATTTTGTCCCAAAACAGGCTAACAGCAAGAAAACATTGCTTAGTAGCTGTAAACAGCTATGTAAGTGTTTATGGGGTTAAAATGTGTCTTAATCCAATGCAACTAACTAAGTATAAGAGTTTGAGATAGATGTGGAGAGTTTAAAAGCCACTTATATCCATTTTGTCCCAAAACAGGCTAAAACCAATAACACATTGCTTAGAAGCTATAAACAGCTATGTTAGTGTTTATGGGGTTAAAATGTGTCTTAATCCAATGCAACTAACTAATTATAAGAGTTTGAGATAGATGTGGAGAGTTTAAAAGCCACTTATACCCATTTTGTCCCAAAACAGGCTAAAACCAAGAAAACATTGCTTAGAAGCTGTAAACAGCTATGTTAGTGTTTCTGGGGTTAAAATGTGTCTTAATCCAATGCAACTAACTAATTATAAGAGTTTGAGATAGATGTGGAGAGTTTAAAAGCCACTTATACCCATTTTGTCCCAAAATAGGCTAAAACCAAGAAAACATTGCTTAGAAGCTGTAAACAGCTATGTTAGTGTTTATGGGGTTAAAATGTGTCTTAATCCAACGCAACTAACTAATTATAAGAGTTTGAGATAGATGTGGAGAGTTTAAAAGCCACTTATACCCATTTTGTCCCAAAACAGGCTAAACCAAGAAAACATTGCTTAGAAGCTGTAAACAGCTATGTTAGTGTTTCTGGGGTTAAAATGTGTCTTAATCCAATGCAACTAACTAATTATAAGAGTTTGAGATAGATGTGGAGAGTTTAAAAGCCACTTATACCCATTTTGTCCCAAAACAGGCTAACAGCAAGAAAACATTGCTTAGAAGCTGTAAACAGCTATGTTAGTGTTTCTGGGGTTAAAATGTGTCTTAATCAAATGCAACTAACTAATTATAAGAGTATGAGATAGATGTGGAGAGTTTAAAAGCCACTTATACCCATTTTGTCTTAAAACAGGCTAAAACCAAGAAAACATTGCTTAGAAGCTGTAAACAGCTATGTTAGTGTTTATGGGGTTAAAATGTGTCTTAATCCAATGCAACTAACTAATTATAAGAGTTTGAGATAGATGTGGAGAGTTTAAAAGCCACTTATACCCATTTTGTCCCAAAACAGGCTAAAACCTAGAAAACATTGCTTAGTAGCTGTAAACAGCTATGTTAGTGTTTCTGGGGTTAAAAATATTAGAGAGTAAGGAGGAAGAGAGAGGAGAGGCCGGTAAGGCCGAGCCTTGGAAGAAGAGAAGAAAGGCCGGAAAGGCCATGTAAAGGCCGGTAAGGCCATGTCCGTGTCCGTGAGCGACCATGTACCGTGTCCGGTACCATGTACCGTGTCCGTGAACGGACCCATGTCCGGTGAGCGGCCAGTTAGGCCGTGAACACGATGAAGAGAAGGCCCGTCCGTACAGGCCCGTCCGTACAGGCCCGTCCGTACAGGCCCGTCCGTACGATGAAGAGAAGGCCCGTCCGTACGATGAAGAGAAGGCCCGTCCGTACAGTCTCGGCCCTTAGGCCTGCGCTCGGTCCAGTAGATAGAGAGGCCGAGTTTGAGACACCAAGAACAGAACCTGCTCTGATACCATGTTGGGATTTATGAGACAAAGCTCACAAGAGAGGGTAGACAAACACTTGGTGAATGAATCCCCCTTTACCCACAACAAACTAACTCATTCTCAAGGGGGAGGAGAGAACATCAACTTGTGATGAACTCCCCATAAACAAGCTAGATAGAACCCAAATACTAGAGAGTAAGCGGATCCTAACTAGGAGAAGCACTAGTTTGAGACTTATCCTCTTCTAGTATCACAACACTTAGAGTTTGTGTACTTAGGAGAAGGAGGATTAGGAATCAGTAATCTAGGCTAAGTAAAGCAGTAAATAAGAAGAGTTTAGGTGGATTTGAGAAGAGAATAGGCTGCCTTAAGGGCAGCCCCTAACCGCTAATCCTAAACTCTCTACATTGTTAATATGAAACAAGAACACAAGTATAGAGAGGAAATCGGTTTCTCTTCTATTGAATAATATTGTGATGTGTTACATATGAGAGTGTATACAAAGCTTAATATAGAGATACAAATGCCATATGACCGTTGGAGAGAAGAAGAGAGTGATGAAAGTGACATTCTCGATTTGGTGTTGGTGAGAGTGACCTTTCCTTCCTTCACCAACCAAGGGCACATGTGATCTTCCCATAAGCCTCTCTCTCTTGTAGGGCCTCGCTTTCCTCCTCTCAAACTCGGCCTCTCTATCTACTGGACCGAGCGCAGGCCTAAGGGCCGAGACTGTACGGACGGGCCTTCTCTTCATCGTACGGACGGGCCTTCTCTTCATCGTACGGACGGGCCTGTACGGACGGGCCTGTACGGACGGGCCTGTACGGACGGGCCTGTACGGACGGGCCTTCTCTTCATCGTGTTCACGGCCTAACTGGCCGCTCACCGGACATGGGTCCGTTCACGGACACGGTACATGGTACCGGACACGGTACATGGTCGCTCACGGACACGGACATGGCCTTACCGGCCTTTACATGGCCTTTCCGGCCTTTCTTCTCTTCTTCCAAGGCTCGGCCTTACCGGCCTCTCCTCTCTCTTCCTCCTTACTCTCTAATAGAGTTAAACTCTGTCCATAAGAACTCTTGAGCAGATTCTCTATTCTACTCTCCATTCATCTTATACTACCACCAATACTCTCCCTTATACTCTCACTTTCTATTCTCCATATATACTCTTATTAATTCTCTAAATTCTCTATTTAATTTCAGTAATATTCTCTATACTCTAATCTCTAACAATCTCTTGTTTAGAATCTGTTCCATTGATTTTTGGTTTCAGTTTCAGCATTGAAGATTGTGTGGAGCTCGCTCACTATCTCATGGAGAAGAAGTGGCGAGGTTGAAGGCTACAAGATAGCCATGTAAGAGCGCAGCACAATGCCTGGAGTTAGAACCAAGGGCCACCAAGTCTTTGTTAAGCTGGTGGAAGGTGATGAATCAGTCCAAGAGCATGTGTGTTAGTGCCAAGTTGTTGATCGGATGTGCACAATGGTCTTTAGGAAAGGTGATGCACAAGGTTTCAACTGTTGATTGGATGTGCACAAGAACGGTGATGCACAAGGTTTCAACTGAGGTGATGAGGTTTCAGCCCATCATCAAGTAAAGGTTACGGGGGAGATCAAGTGACTTCAGACCGTACCTCACAGATTCTGCTCGGCCACAAGCAAAAGTCTTTACTTAAAGCTCAGCCGAAGCGTCTCAAAGATCGACTCGGACGAAACCCTTCCACTGCGATTCGGCTTCCGCGTTATTCATTAAAGTTCGAGACCACAGAGTCATCTTGCCAGTGGAAGTGGAATCATACCAATCCGAGCAGCCGTTCGAAAGTTATGTCCGATTCAGTGGGCATGTGTCAGTCTGACAAATAAAACTGACCAGGTTTAAAACCATGGTTAGAGGAGCGGTCTCAAGGAGGAATTCCAAACCGCATCAGTGATCAACTCTCTCCTTCCTATCCATCAAAACACCATAAAGGCTGTGCTCTAAACCCTTCTCTATTTTAATTCATAAATTCATTACCTTAGCTTCATTACTAGTCTTTAGTCTTTAATATGATTCTTCTTAAATTGTCACACTTTTAGAATTTTTCTTTGATATTCCTCATAGCAAACACTTATTCTTTTCTTCTTTATCACTTGTTTAAGGGTAAAGGAGACTATGAGAGCCTCAAAGAAACTCTAAAGGCGCAAGGATGGAGATCATAAGGAATGTGCTAAAGGCAAGGTGGGCTAAGGAGTAGGAGCGGTTCAAATCATGAAGAGAAGGGAGCTAGTTCGTTGCAAACCAAGGTCAAGGGACATCATGGATAGTGGAGTCTATACTCTTTTTCCCTTAACAAAGTTTTATCCCAAGAGGTTTTCTTTGTTGAGGTTTTTAATGAGGTAGATGACACTAGTCCACCCTTGATCTTTGGTCCCCATGGTGCCCTGCAGATCAAGCGTGCGGGGGAGTATTAGAGAGTAAGGAGGAAGAGAGAGGAGAGGCCGGTAAGGCCGAGCCTTGGAAGAAGAGAAGAAAGGCCGGAAAGGCCATGTAAAGGCCGGTAAGGCCATGTCCGTGTCCGTGAGCGACCATGTACTGTGTCCGGTACCATGTACCGTGTCCGTGAACGGACCCATGTCCGGTGAGCGGCCAGTTAGGCCGTGAACACGATGAAGAGAAGGCCCGTCCGTACAGGCCCGTCCGTACAGGCCCGTCCGTACAGGCCCGTCCGTACGATGAAGAGAAGGCCCGTCCGTACGATGAAGAGAAGGCCCGTCCGTACAGTCTCGGCCCTTAGGCCTGCGCTCGGTCCAGTAGATAGAGAGGCCGAGTTTGAGAGGAGGAAAGCGAGGCCCTACAAGAGAGAGAGGCTTATGGGAAGATCACATGTGCCCTTGGTTGGTGAAGGAAGGAAAGGTCACTCTCACCAACACCAAATCGAGAATGTCACTTTCATCACTCTCTTCTTCTCTCCAACGGTCATATGGCATTTGTATCTCTATATTAAGCTTTGTATACACTCTCATATGTAACACATCACAATATTATTCAATAGAAGAGAAACCGATTTCCTCTCTATACTTGTGTTCTTGTTTCATATTAACAATGTAGAGAGTTTAGGATTAGCGGTTAGGGGCTGCCCTTAAGGCAGCCTATTCTCTTCTCAAATCCACCTAAACTCTTCTTATTTACTGCTTTACTTAGCCTAGATTACTGATTCCTAATCCTCCTTCTCCTAAGTACACAAACTCTAAGTGTTGTGATACTAGAAGAGGATAAGTCTCAAACTAGTGCTTCTCCTAGTTAGGATCCGCTTACTCTCTAGTATTTGGGTTCTATCTAGCTTGTTTATGGGGAGTTCATCACAAGTTGATGTTCTCTCCTCCCCCTTGAGAATGAGTTAGTTTGTTGTGGGTAAAGGGGGATTCATTCACCAAGTGTTTGTCTACCCTCTCTTGTGAGCTTTGTCTCATAAATCCCAACAAAAAATGTGTCTTAATCCAATGCAACTAACTAATTATAAGAGTTTGAGATAGATGTGGAGAGTTTAAAAGCCACTTATACCCATTTTGTCCCAAAACAGGCTAACAGCAAGAAAACATTGCTTAGTAGCTGTAAACAGCTATGTTAGTGTTTATGGGGTTAAAATGTGTCTTAATCCAATGCAACTAACTAAATATAAGAGTTTGAGATAGATGTGGAGAGTTTAAAAGCCACTTACACCCATTTTGTCCCAAAACAGGCTAAAACCAATAAAACATTGCTTAGAAGCTGTAAACAGCTATGTTAGTGTTTATGGGGTTAAAATGTGTCTTAATCCAATGCAACTAACTAATTATAAGAGTTTGAGATAGATGTGGAGAGTTTAAAAGCCACTTATACCCATTTTGTCCCAAAACAGGCTAAAACCAAGAAAACATTGCTTAGAAGCTGTAAACAGCTATGTTAGTGTTTCTGGGGTTAAAAATGTGTCTTAATCCAATGCAACTAACTAATTATAAGAGTTTGAGATAGATGTGGAGAGTTTAAAAGCCACTTATACCCATTTTGTCCCAAAACAGGCTAACAGCAAGAAAACATTGCTTAGTAGCTGTAAACAGCTATGTTAGTGTTTATGGGGTTAAAATGTGTCTTAATCCAATGCAACTAACTAAATATAAGAGTTTGAGATAGATGTGGAGAGTTTAAAAGCCACTTACACCCATTTTGTCCCAAAACAGGCTAAAACCAATAAAACATTGCTTAGAAGCTGTAAACAGCTATGTTAGTGTTTATGGGGTTAAAATGTGTCTTAATCCAATGCAACTAACTAATTATAAGAGTTTGAGATAGATGTGGAGAGTTTAAAAG
The DNA here is from genome assembly GCF_030686135.1 of Camelina sativa. NCBI lineage: Eukaryota > Viridiplantae > Streptophyta > Magnoliopsida > Brassicales > Brassicaceae > Camelina > Camelina sativa. The sequence continues at coordinate 13,783,567 of NC_141888.1, forward strand.
CCACTTATACCCATTTTGTCCCAATAAAGGCTAAAACCAAGAAAACATTGCTTAGAAGCTGTAAACAGCTATGTTAGTGTTTCTGGGGTTAAAATGTGTCTTAATCCAATGCAACTAACTAATTGTAAGAGTTTTAGATAGATGTGGAGAGTTTAAAAGCCACTTATACCCATTTTGTCCCAAAACAGGCTAAAACCAAGAAAACATTGCTTAGAAGCTGTAAACAGCTATGTTAGTGTTTATGGGGTTAAAATGTGTCTTAATCCAATGCAACTAACTAATTATAAGAGTTTGAGATAGATGTGGAGAGTTTAAAAGCCACTTATACCCATTTTGTCCCAAAACAGGCTAACAGCAAGAAAACATTGCTTAGTAGCTGTAAACAGCTATGTAAGTGTTTATGGGGTTAAAATGTGTCTTAATCCAATGCAACTAACTAAGTATAAGAGTTTGAGATAGATGTGGAGAGTTTAAAAGCCACTTATATCCATTTTGTCCCAAAACAGGCTAAAACCAATAACACATTGCTTAGAAGCTATAAACAGCTATGTTAGTGTTTATGGGGTTAAAATGTGTCTTAATCCAATGCAACTAACTAATTATAAGAGTTTGAGATAGATGTGGAGAGTTTAAAAGCCACTTATACCCATTTTGTCCCAAAACAGGCTAAAACCAAGAAAACATTGCTTAGAAGCTGTAAACAGCTATGTTAGTGTTTCTGGGGTTAAAATGTGTCTTAATCCAATGCAACTAACTAATTATAAGAGTTTGAGATAGATGTGGAGAGTTTAAAAGCCACTTATACCCATTTTGTCCCAAAATAGGCTAAAACCAAGAAAACATTGCTTAGAAGCTGTAAACAGCTATGTTAGTGTTTATGGGGTTAAAATGTGTCTTAATCCAACGCAACTAACTAATTATAAGAGTTTGAGATAGATGTGGAGAGTTTAAAAGCCACTTATACCCATTTTGTCCCAAAACAGGCTAAACCAAGAAAACATTGCTTAGAAGCTGTAAACAGCTATGTTAGTGTTTCTGGGGTTAAAATGTGTCTTAATCCAATGCAACTAACTAATTATAAGAGTTTGAGATAGATGTGGAGAGTTTAAAAGCCACTTATACCCATTTTGTCCCAAAACAGGCTAACAGCAAGAAAACATTGCTTAGAAGCTGTAAACAGCTATGTTAGTGTTTCTGGGGTTAAAATGTGTCTTAATCAAATGCAACTAACTAATTATAAGAGTATGAGATAGATGTGGAGAGTTTAAAAGCCACTTATACCCATTTTGTCTTAAAACAGGCTAAAACCAAGAAAACATTGCTTAGAAGCTGTAAACAGCTATGTTAGTGTTTATGGGGTTAAAATGTGTCTTAATCCAATGCAACTAACTAATTATAAGAGTTTGAGATAGATGTGGAGAGTTTAAAAGCCACTTATACCCATTTTGTCCCAAAACAGGCTAAAACCTAGAAAACATTGCTTAGTAGCTGTAAACAGCTATGTTAGTGTTTCTGGGGTTAAAAATGTGTCTTAATCCAATGCAACTAACTAATTATAAGAGTTTGAGATAGATGTGGAGAGTTTAAAAGCCACTTATACCCATTTTGTCCCAAAACAGGCTAACAGCAAGAAAACATTGCTTAGTAGCTGTAAACAGCTATGTTAGTGTTTATGGGGTTAAAATGTGTCTTAATCCAATGCAACTAACTAAATATAAGAGTTTGAGATAGATGTGGAGAGTTTAAAAGCCACTTACACCCATTTTGTCCCAAAACAGGCTAAAACCAATAAAACATTGCTTAGAAGCTGTAAACAGCTATGTTAGTGTTTATGGGGTTAAAATGTGTCTTAATCCAATGCAACTAACTAATTATAAGAGTTTGAGATAGATGTGGAGAGTTTAAAAGCCACTTATACCCATTTTGTCCCAATAAAGGCTAAAACCAAGAAAACATTGCTTAGAAGCTGTAAACAGCTATGTTAGTGTTTCTGGGGTTAAAATGTGTCTTAATCCAATGCAACTAACTAATTATAAGAGTTTTAGATAGATGTGGAGAGTTTAAAAGCCACTTATACCCATTTTGTTCCAAAACAGGCTAAAACCAAGAAAACATTGCTTAGAAGCTGTAAACAGCTATGTTAGTGTTTATGGGGTTAAAATGTGTCTTAATCCAATGCATCTAACTAATTATAAGAGTTTGAGATAGATGTGGAGAGTTTAAATGCCACTTATACCCATTTTGTCCCAAAACAGGCTAAACCAAGAAAACATTGCTTAGAAGCTGTAAACAGCTATGTTAGTGTTTCTGGGGTTAAAATGTGTCTTAATCCAATGCAACTAACTAATTATAAGAGTTTGAGATAGATGTGGAGAGTTTAAAAGCCACTTATACCCATTTTGTCCCAAAACAGGCTAACAGCAAGAAAACATTGCTTAGAAGCTGTAAACAGCTATGTTAGTGTTTCTGGGGTTAAAATGTGTCTTAATCCAATGCAACTAACTAATTATAAGAGTTTGAGATAGATGTGGAGAGTTTAAAAGCCACTTATACCCATTTTGTCCTAAAACAGGCTAAAACCAAGAAAACATTGCTTAGAAGCTGTAAACAGCTATGTTAGTGTTTATGGGGTTAAAATGTGTCTTAATCCAATGCAACTAACTAATTATAAGAGTTTAAGATAGATGTGGAGAGTTTAAAAGCCACTTATACCCATTTTGTCCCAAAACAGGCTAAAACCTAGAAAACATTGCTTAGAAGCTGTAAACAGCTTTGTTAGTGTTTATGAGGTTAAAATGTGTCTTAATCCAATGCAACTAACTAATTATAAGAGTTTGAGATAGATGTGGAGAGTTTAAAAGCCACTTATACCCATTTTGTCCCAAAACAGGCTAAACCAAGAAAACATTGCTTAGAAGCTGTAAACAGCTATGTTAGTGTTTCTGGGGTTAAAATGTGTCTTAATCCAATGCAACTAACTAATTATAAGAGTTTGAGATAGATGTGGAGAGTTTAAAAGCCAATTATACCCATTTTGTCCCAAAACAGGCTAACAGCAAGAAAACATTGCTTAGAAGCTGTAAAAAGCTATGTTAGTGTTTCTGGGGTTAAAATGTGTCTTAATCCAATGCAACTAATTAATTATAAGAGTTTGAGATAGATGTGGAGAGTTTAAAAGCCACTTATACCCATTTTGTCCTAAAACAGGCTAAAACCAAGAAAACATTGCTTAGAAGCTGTAAACAGCTATGTTAGTGTTTATGGGGTTAAAATGTGTCTTAATCCAATGCAACTAACTAATTATAAGAGTTTGAGATAGATGTGGAGAGTTTAAAAGCCACTTATACCCTTTTTGTCCCAAAACAGGCTAAAACCAAGAAAACAGTGCTTAGAAGCTGTAAACAGCTATGTTAGTGTTTATGTGGTTAAAATGTGTCTTAATCCAATGCAACTAACTAATTATAAGAGTTTGAGATAGATGTGGAAAGTTTAAAAGCCACTTATACCCATTTTGTCCCAAAACAGGCTAAAACCAAGAAAACATTGCTTAGAAGCTGTAAACAGCTATGTTAGTGTTTCTGGGGTTAAAATGTTTCTTAATCCAATGCAACTAACTAATTATAAGATGTGGAGAGTTTAAAAACATTGCTTAGAAGCTGTAAACAGCTATGTTTGTGTTTCTGGGGTTAAAAATGTGTCTTAATCCAATGCAACTAACTAATTATAAGAGTTTGAGAAAGATGTGGAGAGTTTAAAAGCCACTTATACCCATTTTGTCCCAAAACAGGCTATACCAAGAAAACATTGCTTAGAAGCTGTAAACAGCTATGTTAGTGTTTATGGGGTTAAAATGTGTCTTAATCCAATGCAACTAACTAATTATAAGAGTTTGAGATAGATGTGGAGAGTTTAAAAGCCACTTATACCCATTTTGTCCCAAAACAGGCTAAAACCAAGAAAACATTGCTTAGAAGCTGTAAACAGCTATGTTAGTGTTTCTGGGGTTAAAATGTGTCTTAATCCAATGCAACTAACTAATTATAAGAGTTTGAGATAGATGTGGAGAGTTTAAAAGCCACTTATACCCATTTTGTCCCAAAATAGGCTAAAACCAAGAAAACATTGCTTAGAAGCTGTAAACAGCTATGTTAGTGTTTATGGGGTTAAAATGTGTCTTAATCCAACGCAACTAACTAATTATAAGAGTTTGAGATAGATGTGGAGAGTTTAAAAGCCACTTATACCCATTTTGTCCCAAAACAGGCTAAACCAAGAAAACATTGCTTAGAAGCTGTAAACAGCTATGTTAGTGTTTCTGGGGTTAAAATGTGTCTTAATCCAATGCAACTAACTAATTATAAGAGTTTGAGATAGATGTGGAGAGTTTAAAAGCCACTTATACCGATTTTGTCCCAAAACAGGCTAACAGCAAGAAAACATTGCTTAGAAGCTGTAAACAGCTATGTTAGTGTTTCTGGGGTTAAAATGTGTCTTAATCAAATGCAACTAACTAATTATAAGAGTATGAGATAGATGTGGAGAGTTTAAAAGCCACTTATACCCATTTTGTCTTAAAACAGGCTAAAACCAAGAAAACATTGCTTAGAAGCTGTAAACAGCTATGTTAGTGTTTATGGGGTTAAAATGTGTCTTAATCCAATGCAACTAACTAATTATAAGAGTTTGAGATAGATGTGGAGAGTTTAAAAGCCACTTATACCCATTTTGTCCCAAAACAGGCTAAAACCTAGAAAACATTGCTTAGTAGCTGTAAACAGCTATGTTAGTGTTTCTGGGGTTAAAAATGTGTCTTAATCCAATGCAACTAACTAATTATAAGAGTTTGAGATAGATGTGGAGAGTTTAAAAGCCACTTATACCCATTTTGTCCCAAAACAGGCTAACAGCAAGAAAACATTGCTTAGAAGCTGTAAACAGCTATGTTAGTGTTTCTGGGGTTAAAATGTGTCTTAATCCAATGCAACTAACTAATTATAAGAGTTTGAGATAGATGTGGAGAGTTTAAAAGCCAATTATACCCATTTTGTCCCAAAACAGGCTAACAGCAAGAAAACATTGCTTAGAAGCTGTAAAAAGCTATGTTAGTGTTTCTGGGGTTAAAATGTGTCTTAATCCAATGCAACTAATTAATTATAAGAGTTTGAGATAGATGTGGAGAGTTTAAAAGCCACTTATACCCATTTTGTCCTAAAACAGGCTAAAACCAAGAAAACATTGCTTAGAAGCTGTAAACAGCTATGTTAGTGTTTATGGGGTTAAAATGTGTCTTAATCCAATGCAACTAACTAAGTATAAGAGTTTTAGATAGATGTGGAGAGTTTAAAAGCCACTTATACCCATTTTGTCCCAAAACAGGCCAAACCCAATAAAACATTGCTTAGAAGCTGTAAACAGCTATGTTAGTGTTTATGGGGTTAAAATGTGTCTTAATCCAATGCAACTAACTAATTATAAGAGTTTGAGATAGATGTGGAGAGTTTAAAAGCCACTTATACCCTTTTTGTCCCAAAACAGGCTAAAACCAAGAAAACAGTGCTTAGAAGCTGTAAACAGCTATGTTAGTGTTTCTGGGGTTAAAATGTGTCTTAATCCAATGCAACTAACTAATTATAAGAGTTTGAGATAGATGTGGAAAGTTTAAAAGCCACTTATACCCATTTTGTCCCAAAACAGGCTAAAACCAAGAAAACATTGCTTAGAAGCTGTAAACAGCTATGTTAGTGTTTCTGGGGTTAAAATGTTTCTTAATCCAATGCAACTAACTAATTATAAGATGTGGAGAGTTTAAAAACATTGCTTAGAAGCTGTAAACAGCTATGTTTGTGTTTCTGGGGTTAAAAATGTGTCTTAATCCAATGCAACTAACTAATTATAAGAGTTTGAGAAAGATGTGGAGAGTTTAAAAGCCACTTATATCCATTTTGTCCCAAAACAGGCTAACAGCAAGAAAACGTTACTTAGTAGCTGTAAACAGCTATGTTAGTGTTTATGGGGTTAAAATGTGTCTTAATCCAATGCAACTAACTAAGTATAAGAGTTTGAGATAGATGTGGAGAGTTTAAAAGCCACTTATACCCATTTTGTCCCAAAACAGGCTAAAACCAATAAAACATTGCTTAGAAGCTGTAAACAGCTATGTTAGTGTTTATGGGGTTAAAATGTGTCTTAATCCAATGCAACTAACTAATTATAAGAGTTTGAGATAGATGTGGAGAGTTTAAAAGCCACTTATACCCATTTTGTCCCAAAACAGGCTAAAACCTAGAAAACATTGCTTAGAAGCTGTAAACAGCTATGTTAGTGTTTATGAGGTTAAAATGTGTCTTAATCCAATGCAACTAACTAATTATAAGAGTTTGAGATAGATGTGGAGAGTTTAAAAGCCACTTATACCCATTTTGTCCCAAAACAGGCTAAACCAAGAAAACATTGCTTAGAAGCTGTAAACAGCTATGTTAGTGTTTCTGGGGTTAAAATGTGTCTTAATCCAATGCAACTAACTAATTATAAGAGTTTGAGATAGATGTGGAGAGTTTAAAAGCCAATTATACCCATTTTGTCCCAAAACAGGCTAACAGCAAGAAAACATTGCTTAGAAGCTGTAAAAAGCTATGTTAGTGTTTCTGGGGTTAAAATGTGTCTTAATCCAATGCAACTAACTAATTATAAGAGTTTGAGATAGATGTGGAGAGTTTAAAAGCCACTTATACCCATTTTGTCCTAAAACAGGCTAAAACCAAGAAAACATTGCTTAGAAGCTGTAAACAGCTATGTTAGTGTTTATGGGGTTAAAATGTGTCTTAATCCAATGCAACTAACTAATTATAAGAGTTTGAGATAGATGTGGAGAGTTTAAAAGCCACTTATACCCTTTTTGTCCCAAAACAGGCTAAAACCAAGAAAACAGTGCTTAGAAGCTGTAAACAGCTATGTTAGTGTTTATGTGGTTAAAATGTGTCTTAATCCAATGCAACTAACTAATTATAAGAGTTTGAGATAGATGTGGAAAGTTTAAAAGCCACTTATACCCATTTTGTCCCAAAACAGGCTAAAACCAAGAAAACATTGCTTAGAAGCTGTAAACAGCTATGTTAGTGTTTCTGGGGTTAAAATGTTTCTTAATCCAATGCAACTAACTAATTATAAGATGTGGAGAGTTTAAAAACATTGCTTAGAAGCTGTAAACAGCTATGTTTGTGTTTCTGGGGTTAAAAATGTGTCTTAATCCAATGCAACTAACTAATTATAAGAGTTTGAGAAAGATGTGGAGAGTTTAAAAGCCACTTATACCCATTTTGTCCCAAAACAGGCTAACAGCAAGAAAACGTTACTTAGTAGCTGTAAACAGCTATGTTAGTGTTTATGGGGTTAAAATGTGTCTTAATCCAATGCAACTAACTAAGTATAAGAGTTTGAGATAGATGTGGAGAGTTTAAAAGCCACTTATACCCATTTTGTCCCAAAACAGGCTAAACCCAATAAAACATTGCTTAGAAGCTGTAAACAGCTATGTTAGTGTTTATGGGGTTAAAATGTGTCTTAATCCAATGCAACTAACTAATTATAAGAGTTTGAGATAGATGTGGAGAGTTTAAAAGCCACTTATACCCATTTTGTCCCAAAACAGGCTAAAACCTAGAAAACATTGCTTAGAAGCTGTAAACAGCTATGTTAGTGTTTATGAGGTTAAAATGTGTCTTAATCCAATGCAACTAACTAATTATAAGAGTTTGAGATAGATGTGGAGAGTTTAAAAGCCACTTATACCCATTTTGTCCCAAAACAGGCTAAACCAAGAAAACATTGCTTAGAAGCTGTAAACAGCTATGTTAGTGTTTCTGGGGTTAAAATGTGTCTTAATCCAATGCAACTAACTAATTATAAGAGTTTGAGATAGATGTGGAGAGTTTAAAAGCCAATTATACCCATTTTGTCCCAAAACAGGCTAACAGCAAGAAAACATTGCTTAGTATGAACCGGCACACACACTTGTCCGTACGACCGTACGGACGTCCGTACGACCAACCAACGGGCCATCCTCAAATAGAAGTCTTCATGAGCCCAATCCACCAAAGAGATCCTCCAACGGTCGCCATTCATCTCGATCCTTCCTTTGTAGCCGTTGGAGCAAGTTGTAAGAGAGAAGAGGAGATCACATGTTAGAATAAGGAGATGTCGCTTTCTCCTCATATTAGTGTGCATAGGATCCTAAGAGAATATCCTATTTGTATATGTCTTTAAATAGTTTGTAAGTATCATACTAATAGAAGTAAGAAAAGAGTTTATTCTCTTTCTCCAACACTCTCTCTCTCAATCGTTCACTCTCCTCACTCTTTACACGATTTCACTCTCTTCCATAATCTCTTGATTACTCTACTCTCAAACTTACATGGTATCAGAGCAGATTTGATTCTGTTCTTGCCTCAAATCTCCATCACTCCCTTCCGCATTCTCTTTCTTGTTCTTGAAATTTCTTGTTCTTGAATCTTCTTTCTTTAACCGTTGGACAATAGCTTTAACCAACGGTCTCTTCATCTTTTTCCATGGAAACTACCAAAACTCTCATTGTTCCAGTTACTCTCAAGGGAGAGAATTACTTACTGTGGGCTAGAACCACAAAGACAGCCCTATGCGGCCGAGGACTTTGGTCCCATGTTGAGACGAGCGAAGCTCCTAGTGGCGAGACCACCAAAGACGGCAAGGATCTTGTCGATGAGAAGAACAAGTGGTTTCAAGAAGATCAGGGAGTCCTAGCTATCATTCAAAACTCCCTAGATGCACCTATACTTGAAGCTTACTCTTATTGCGAGACAGCAAAAGACTTGTGGGACACTCTCAAGAATGTTTTTGGGAATGTTACAAATGTAAACCGAATTTTTGAGATTAAGAGGGCCATCAACAACCTCAACCAAGAAGACATGGAGTTCACCAAGCACTTTGGGAAGTTTAGGTCCCTTTGGGCTGAACTAGAGATGCTCCGGCCGGCGACTATAGATCCGGCCATTCTGAATGAGAGGCGTGAACAAGATAAGGTGTTCGGCCTTCTCTTGACCTTGAACCCCTCCTACAATGACCTTATCAAGCATATTCTACGGTCGGACAAGCTCCCTAGCCTTGATGATGTCTGTAACCAAATTCAAAAGGAGCATGGCTCCATGGGATTGTTTGGCGGCAAGGGAGAACTTGTGACCGCTAACAAAGCTGAGACGGCATCAGCAAACAAGGGCTACTACAAGCCGGAGGACAAGAACAACCCGCCATTTTGTGAGCATTGTAAGAAGCTTGGTCACTTCAAGAGCCGCTGCTGGATTCTACACCCTCATCTAGCACCACCGCCGGGTACCATCCGAGGTGGACGACCAAACCGCGGAGGACCACCGAGAGCTCATCAAGCAGTAGCCATGGGGGAGTCATCAATCTCTGAGCAACCTCAACAAGTGACCAGTGGAACTGCTCTTGCTGCAGCATCGTCCGAGCTGGTAAGGCGGTCCGACCTTGATGCGCTCATCAAAGCCATCAAAGAGGCCACCGGTAAGGCGTTTCTTGCCTCAAACAAAATTAAACCCCTCATAGTTGATTCTGGTGCATCCCATCACATGATTAGTGATTCTAGGCTAATTAGTGATATTAAACCTGCTAATGGTAATGTGATAATAGCAAATGGTGAGAAAGTACCAGTTAAAGGCATTGGAAACTTGAAACTATTTGATAAGGAGACTAAGGCATTTTATATGCCAAACTTTACTTCTAACTTGCTATCAGTTAAGAGAGCCACTACTGATTTAAATTGTTATGCTATATTTGGTCCTAACAATGTTCATTTTCAGGATATTGAGACAAGTAAGGTTCTTGGTCAAGGAGGATCCAAGGATGACCTCTATGTGCTTGAGGACTTGAACTTATCTTCTAATGCATCTTGTTTTAATTCGGTTATTATGAAACCTAGTGATTCTATTTTACATGCTAGGCTAGGACACCCTCACACAAGAGCTTTATCTTTAATATTTCCTAATGTTTCTTTTCAAAATGATGAGTGTGAGGCTTGTATTCTTGGTAAACATTGCAAGGCTGTTTTTCCTAAATCTATTACTATTTATGAAAAATGTTTTGATTTAATTCATTCTGATGTTTGGACATCTCCTTGCTTATCTAGAGATAATCAAAAGTATTTTGTGACTTTTATTGATGAAAAATCAAAATATACTTGGATAACTTTACTTCCCTCTAAGGATAGAGTCCTTGAGGCCTTTACTAATTTTCAAAATTATGTCACTAACCACTTTCATGCCAAGATTAAAATTTTGAGATCAGATAATGGTGGAGAATACACAAGCCATGCCTTTAAGCAATATCTAGCCAAACATGGAATTCTTCATCAAACTAGCTGTCCTTACACACCACAACAAAATGGAGTGGCTGAGAGAAAGAATAGGCATCTCATGGAAGTAGCAAGGTCTATGATGTTTCACACAAGGGTTCCAAAGAGGTTTTGGGGAGATGCTGTGCTAGCCGCTTGTTATCTTATTAACCGCACACCAACAAAGATCCTAAAGGATGTGTCTCCATTTGAGGTATTAACGAATGACAAACCTACATTTGATCACTTACGAGTGTGTGGTTGTGTGTGCTATGTGTTGCGACCAGGTGAGCTAAGAGACAAGCTTGATGCAAAGAGTACAAAGGCTATGTTTCTTGGCTACTCTACCACACAAAAGGGGTATAAGTGCTATGAACCTACAACAAGGAGGGTTCTAGTATCTCGTGATGTCAAGTTCATGGAGACACAAGGTTTTTACGATGAGAAGAATTGGGATGAGCTCCGTAACCTCTCTGATTCACCATCTGATCGGACGCGCAACCTCCGAGTAATCCTTGAGCGACTAGGTCTTGAAAACGATCGGATCACTACCGAGTCAGCCAGACCAGCATCACCAGAGCAACCTGAGCCATTTACTGAGCCTGAGCCTGCTACACATGCCGATGACCATACTGAGCAGCATGAGGAAGCACCCGAGTCACTCGCGGACAACACGGCCGAAACAACCGAGGAGACGGCTGAACAGCTTGAGGAGATCATTACTCCAGGACGAGCCAACTCCGAAGCTGGGGCTATAGTTCCTCTTCGGCGCAGCCAACGTATTAGGTATCCTCCTAGTCATTGGAAGAACACCCGTGTGTACTACAACAACATGGCCGTTGCTCATCCGATTCAGGCCGTGTGCACCTTGGCTCATTTTCCGATAGAGCATCAAGTGTTTCTTGGCCATATTGATGAGGATTGGATCCCCAAGACCTATGATGAGGCTAAGCAGCACAAAGTATGGAGAGATGCAGTGGATGCCGAGAATACGGCCATGGTGCAAAATCATACATGGGACGAGGCTGACTTACCCAAGGGCAAGAAGGCTGTCACCTCTCGGTATATCTTCACAATCAAATATAAGAGCAATGGGGAGATTGAACGCCACAAAGCCCGCCTAGTCGCACGAGGGTTCACGCAAACGTATGGGGAGGACTATCTTGATACGTTTGCTCCGGTGGCTAAGCTTCACACGGTTCGAGTTGTACTCTCTCTCGCCACCAACCTCGACTGGGAACTTTGGCAAATGGACGTGAAGAACGCCTTCTTGCAAGGAGAACTGGAGGATGAAGTGTATATGCGACCACCACCGGGTTTGGAGGATACTATTGGTCCGGGAAAGGTCTTGAAACTCAACAAAGCTATCTATGGCTTGAAGCAGTCACCAAGGGCTTGGTATCACAAGCTTAGCACCACACTCCTTGACAAAGGCTTTCGCAAATCCGAAGCTGACCACACCTTGTTCACCTTACCAAGCGCCAAAGGTATAGTAGTCATTCTAGTGTATGTTGATGATATCATCATCACTGGAAGTGACTCGGTAGGTATTCAAGACTCTAAAACATTCTTGAAATCAGTTTTTGATATTAAAGATCTTGGAGAGTTGAAATACTTTCTTGGGATAGAAGTTTATAGATCAAATGAAGGGTTATTGTTGTCTCAAAGAAAGTATGCACTAGACTTATTGAGTGAAACAGGAAAACTAGGAGCTAAGGCAGTAACAACGCCCCTAGAAGAGAATTACAAGGATGGAGGACAGGGGGAGCTTGACACCGCTCCATTCGAGGACGTTAGCCTCTACCGGCGGCTAGTCGGTAAGCTCATTTATTTGACTATCACACGGCCTGACATTTGCTTTGCCGTGAACCAGGTAAGCCAGCATATGAAGAACCCCACCGTGCACCATTGGAACATGCTGACACGGATCCTCAAGTACATCAAGGGCTCACCCGGCCAAGGCATATGGATGGGACGCAACAAGAGCACTGAGTTGGTAGGCTACTGCGACGCTGACTATGCCGGAGATCGTGGGGACCGACGCTCAACCACAGGCTATTGCACGTTCCTTGGAGGGAACCTGGTCACATGGAAGAGCAAGAAGCAAAAGGTCGTCTCACTCTCAAGTGCCGAATCCGAGTATAGAGCTATGAGGAAGCTAACGACGGAGCTAATGTGGCTGAAGATGTTACTCAAGGATCTTGGAATAGAATCAACAAAGCCGATCACCATGCACTGTGATAACGAAGCAGCCATTCATATAGCAACCAATTCAGTGTTCCATGAGCGGACCAAGCACATTGAAGTGGATTGCCATAAGGTCCGAGAACAAATCAAGCTTGGAGTTGTCTTACCTTGCCATACCGAAAGCAAAGAACAACTTGCAGACGTCCTGACTAAAGCTGCGAGCCACCAAGTGTGTGAATACATCCATCCTAAGCTTGGCCTCCTAAACCTCACTCGGCCATGACTTGCTTTGTTTTGGCGCCTACACTCTTTTTCCCTTAAGTATAGTTTTCCCAAGAGGTTTTTCTATACTAAGGTTTTTAATGAGGTGGGTGCCTATGTTGTCAAGCTTGACTAGTTCCCCAAGTCAAGCTTGAGGGGGAGTATGAACCGGCACACACACTTGTCCGTACGACCGTACGGACGTCCGTACGACCAACCAACGGGCCATCCTCAAATAGAAGTCTTCATGAGCCCAATCCACCAAAGAGATCCTCCAACGGTCGCCATTCATCTCGATCCTTCCTTTGTAGCCGTTGGAGCAAGTTGTAAGAGAGAAGAGGAGATCACATGTTAGAATAAGGAGATGTCGCTTTCTCCTCATATTAGTGTGCATAGGATCCTAAGAGAATATCCTATTTGTATATGTCTTTAAATAGTTTGTAAGTATCATACTAATAGAAGTAAGAAAAGAGTTTATTCTCTTTCTCCAACACTCTCTCTCTCAATCGTTCACTCTCCTCACTCTTTACACGATTTCACTCTCTTCCATAATCTCTTGATTACTCTACTCTCAAACTTACACTTAGAAGCTGTAAAAAGCTATGTTAGTGTTTCTGGGGTTAAAATGTGTCTTAATCCAATGCAACTAACTAATTATAAGAGTTTGAGATAGATGTGGAGAGTTTAAAAGCCACTTATACCCATTTTGTCCTAAAACAGGCTAAAACCAAGAAAACATTGCTTAGAAGCTGTAAACAGCTATGTTAGTGTTTATGGGGTTAAAATGTGTCTTAATCCAATGCAACTAACTAATTATAAGAGTTTGAGATAGATGTGGAGAGTTTAAAAGCCACTTATACCCTTTTTGTCCCAAAACAGGCTAAAACCAAGAAAACAGTGCTTAGAAGCTGTAAACAGCTATGTTAGTGTTTATGTGGTTAAAATGTGTCTTAATCCAATGCAACTAACTAATTATAAGAGTTTGAGATAGATGTGGAAAGTTTAAAAGCCACTTATACCCATTTTGTCCCAAAACAGGCTAAAACCAAGAAAACATTGCTTAGAAGCTGTAAACAGCTATGTTAGTGTTTCTGGGGTTAAAATGTTTCTTAATCCAATGCAACTAACTAATTATAAGATGTGGAGAGTTTAAAAACATTGCTTAGAAGCTGTAAACAGCTATGTTTGTGTTTCTGGGGTTAAAAATGTGTCTTAATCCAATGCAACTAACTAATTATAAGAGTTTGAGAAAGATGTGGAGAGTTTAAAAGCCACTTATACCCATTTTGTCCCAAAACAGGCTAACAGCAAGAAAACGTTACTTAGTAGCTGTAAACAGCTATGTTAGTGTTTATGGGGTTAAAATGTGTCTTAATCCAATGCAACTAACTAAGTATAAGAGTTTGAGATAGATGTGGAGAGTTTAAAAGCCACTTATACCCATTTTGTCCCAAAACAGGCTAAAACCAATAAAACATTGCTTAGAAGCTGTAAACAGCTATGTTAGTGTTTATGGGGTTAAAATGTGTCTTAATCCAATGCAACTAACTAATTATAAGAGTTTGAGACAGATGTGGAGAGTTTAAAAGCCACTTATACCCATTTTGTCCCAAAAAAGGCTAAAACCAAGAAAACATTGCTTAGAAGCTGTAAACGGCTATGTTAGTGTTTCTGGGGTTAAAATGTGTCTTAATCCAATGCAACTAACTAATTATAAGTGTTTGAGATAGTTTGAGATAGATGTGGAGAGTTTCAAACCCACTTATACCCATTTTGTCCCAAAACAGGCTAAAACCAAGAAAACATTGCTTAGAAGCTGTAAACAGCTATGTTAGTGTTTATGGGGTTAAAATGTGTCTTAATCCAATGCAACTAACTAATTATAAGAGTTTAAGATAGATGTGGAGAGTTTAAAAGCCACTTATACCCTTTTTGTCCCAAAACAGGCTAAAACCAAGAAATAAGTGCTTAGAAGCTGTAAACAGCTATGTTAGTGTTTATGTGGTTAAAATGTGTCTTAATCCAATGCAACTAACTAATTATAAGAGTTTGAGATAGATGTGGAAAGTTTAAAAGCCACTTATACCCATTTTGTCCCAAAACAGGCTAAAACCTAGAAAACATTGCTTAGATGCTGTAAACAGCTATGTTAGTGTTTATGAGGTTAAAATGTGTCTTAATCCAATGCAACTAACTAATTATAAGAGTTTGAGATAGATGTGGAGAGTTTAAAAGCCACTTATACCCATTTTGTCCCAAAACAGGCTAAACCAAGAAAACATTGCTTAGAAGCTGTAAACAGCTATGTTAGTGTTTCTGGGGTTAAAATGTGTCTTAATCCAATGCAACTAACTAATTATAAGAGTTTGAGATAGATGTGGAGAGTTTAAAAGCCAATTATACCCATTTTGTCCCAAAACAGGCTAACAGCAAGAAAACATTGCTTAGAAGCTGTAAAAAGCTATGTTAGTGTTTCTGGGGTTAAAATGTGTCTTAATCCAATGCAACTAACTAATTATAAGAGTTTGAGATAGATGTGGAGAGTTTAAAAGCCACTTATACCCATTTTGTCCTAAAACAGGCTAAAACCAAGAAAACATTGCTTAGAAGCTGTAAACAGCTATGTTAGTGTTTATGGGGTTAAAATGTGTCTTAATCCAATGCAACTAACTAATTATAAGAGTTTGAGATAGATGTGGAGAGTTTAAAAGCCACTTATACCCTTTTTGTCCCAAAACAGGCTAAAACCAAGAAAACAGTGCTTAGAAGCTGTAAACAGCTATGTTAGTGTTTATGTGGTTAAAATGTGTCTTAATCCAATGCAACTAACTAATTATAAGAGTTTGAGATAGATGTGGAAAGTTTAAAAGCCACTTATACCCATTTTGTCCCAAAACAGGCTAAAACCAAGAAAACATTGCTTAGAAGCTGTAAACAGCTATGTTAGTGTTTCTGGGGTTAAAATGTTTCTTAATCCAATGCAACTAACTAATTATAAGATGTGGAGAGTTTAAAAACATTGCTTAGAAGCTGTAAACAGCTATGTTTGTGTTTCTGGGGTTAAAAATGTGTCTTAATCCAATGCAACTAACTAATTATAAGAGTTTGAGAAAGATGTGGAGAGTTTAAAAGCCACTTATACCCATTTTGTCCCAAAACAGGCTAACAGCAAGAAAACGTTACTTAGTAGCTGTAAACAGCTATGTTAGTGTTTATGGGGTTAAAATGTGTCTTAATCCAATGCAACTAACTAAGTATAAGAGTTTGAGATAGATGTGGAGAGTTTAAAAGCCACTTATACCCATTTTGTCCCAAAACAGGCTAAAACCAATAAAACATTGCTTAGAAGCTGTAAACAGCTATGTTAGTGTTTATGGGGTTAAAATGTGTCTTAATCCAATGCAACTAACTAATTATAAGAGTTTGAGACAGATGTGGAGAGTTTAAAAGCCACTTATACCCATTTTGTCCCAAAAAAGGCTAAAACCAAGAAAACATTGCTTAGAAGCTGTAAACAGCTATGTTAGTGTTTCTGGGGTTAAAATGTGTCTTAATCCAATGCAACTAACTAATTATAAGTGTTTGAGATAGTTTGAGATAGATGTGGAGAGTTTCAAACCCACTTATACCCATTTTGTCCCAAAACAGGCTAAAACCAAGAAAACATTGCTTAGAAGCTGTAAACAGCTATGTTAGTGTTTATGGGGTTAAAATGTGTCTTAATCCAATGCAACTAACTAATTATAAGAGTTTAAGATAGATGTGGAGAGTTTAAAAGCCACTTATACCCTTTTTGTCCCAAAACAGGCTAAAACCAAGAAATAAGTGCTTAGAAGCTGTAAACAGCTATGTTAGTGTTTATGTGGTTAAAATGTGTCTTAATCCAATGCAACTAACTAATTATAAGAGTTTGAGATAGATGTGGAAAGTTTAAAAGCCACTTATACCCATTTTGTCCCAAAACAGGCTAAAACCAATAAAACATTGCTTAGAAGCTGTAAACAGCTATGTTAGTGTTTCTGGGGTTAAAATGTGTCTTAATCCAATGCAACTAACTAATTATAAGATGTGGAGAGTTTAAAAACATTGCTTAGAAGCTGTAAACAGCTATGTTTGTGTTTCTGGGGTTAAAAATGTGTCTTAATCCAATGCAACTAACTAATTATAAGAGTTTGAGAAAGATGTGGAGAGTTTAAAAGCCACTTATACCCATTTTGTCCCAAAACAGGCTAACAGCAAGAAAACATTGCTTAGTAGCTGTAAACAGCTATGTTAGTGTTTATGGGGTTAAAATGTGTCTTAATCCAATGCAACTAACTAAGGATAAGAGTTTGAGATAGATGTGGAGAGTTTAAAAGCCACTTACACCCATTTTGTCCCAAAACAGGCTAAAACCAATAAAACATTGCTTAGAAGCTGTAAACAGCTATGTTAGTGTTTATGGGGTTAAAATGTGTCTTAATCCAATGCAACTAACTAATTATAAGAGTTTGAGATAAATGTGGAGAGTTTAAAAGCCACTTATTCCCATTTTGTCCCAAAACAGGCAAAAACCAAGAAAACATTGCTTAGAAGCTGTAAACAGCTATGTTAGTGTTTCTGGGGTTAAAAATGTGTCTTAATCCAATGCAACTAACTAATTATAAGAGTTTGAAATAGATGTGGAGAGTTTAAAAGCCACTTATACCCATTTTGTCCCAAAACAGGCTAACAGCAAGAAAACATTGCTTAGTAGCTGTAAACAGCTATGTTAGTGTTTATGGGGTTAAAATGTGTCTTAATCCAATGCAACTAACTAAGGATAAGAGTTTGAGATAGATGTGGAGAGTTTAAAAGCCACTTACACCCATTTTGTCCCAAAACAGGCTAAAACCAATAAAACATTGCTTAGAAGCTGTAAACAGCTATGTTAGTGTTTATGGGGTTAAAATGTGTCTTAATCCAATGCAACTAACTAATTATAAGAGTTTGAGATAGATGTGGAGAGTTTAAAAGCCACTTATACCCATTTTGACCCAATAAAGGCTAAAACCAAGAAAACATTGCTTAGAAGCTGTAAACAGCTATGTTAGTGTTTCTGGGGTCAAAATGTGTCTTAATCTAATGCAACTAACTAATTATAAGAGTTTGAGATAGATGTGGAGAGTTTAAAAGCCACTTATACCCATTTTGTCCCAAAACAGGCTAAAACCAAGAAAACATTGCTTAGAAGCTGTAGACAGCTATGTTAGTGTTTATGGGGTTAAAATGTGTCTTAATCCAATGCATCTAACTAATTATAAGAGTTTGAGATAGATGTGGAGAGTTTAAAAGCCACTTATACCCATTTTGTCCCAAAACAGGCTAAAACCAATAAAACATTGCTTAGAAGCTGTAAACAGCTATGTTAGTGTTTCTGGGGTTAAAATGTGTCTTAATCCAATGCAACTAACTAATTATAAGAGTTTGAGATAGATGTGGAGAGTTTAAAAGCCACTTATACCCATTTTGTCCCAAAACAGGCTAACAGCAAGAAAACATTGCTTAGAAGCTGTAAACAGCTATGTTAGTGTTTCTGGGGTTAAAATGTGTCTTAATCCAATGCAACTAACTAATTATAAGAGTTTGAGATAGATGTGGAGAGTTTAAAAGCCACTTATACCCATTTTGTCCTAAAACAGGCTAAAACCAAGAAAACATTGCTTAGAAGCTGTAAACAGCTATGTTAGTGTTTATGGGGTTAAAATGTGTCTTAATCCAATGCAACTAACTAATTATAAGAGTTTGAGATAGATGTGGAGAGTTTAAAAGCCACTTATACCCATTTTGTCCCAAAACAGGCTAAAACCTAGAAAACATTGCTTAGAAGCTGTAAACAGCTATGTTAGTGTTTATGAGGTTAAAATGTTTCTTAATCCAATGCAACTAACTAATTATAAGAGTTTGAGATAGATGTGGAGAGTTTAAAAGCCACTTATACCCATTTTGTCCCAAAACAGGCTAAACCAAGAAAACATTGCATAGAAGCTGTAAACAGCTATGTTAGTGTTTCTGGGGTTAAAATGTGTCTTAATCCAATGCAACTAACTAATTATAAGAGTTTGAGATAGATGTGGAGAGTTTAAAAGCCAATTATACCCATTTTGTCCCAAAACAGGCTAACAGCAAGAAAACATTGCTTAGAAGCTGTAAAAAGCTATGTTAGTGTTTCTGGGGTTAAAATGTGTCTTAATCCAATGCAACTAACTAATTATAAGAGTTTGAGATAGATGTGGAGAGTTTAAAAGCCACTTATACCCATTTTGTCCTAAAACAGGCTAAAACCAAGAAAACATTGCTTAGAAGCTGTAAACAGCTATGTTAGTGTTTATGGGGTTAAAATGTGTCTTAATCCAATGCAACTAACTAATTATAAGAGTTTGTGATAGATGTGGAGAGTTTAAAAGCCACTTATACCCTTTTTGTCCCAAAACAGGCTAAAACCAAGAAAACAGTGCTTAGAAGCTGTATATTAGAATGGACCAAGGAGGAGAGAGGAGAGGCCGGTAAGGCCGAGCCTTGGAAGAAGAGAAGAAAGGCCGGAAAGGCCATGTAAAGGCCGGTAAGGCCATGTCCGTGTCCGTGAGCGACCATGTACCGTGTCCGGTACCATGTACCGTGTCCGTGAACGGACCCATGTCCGGTGAGCGGCCAGTTAGGCCGTGAACACGATGAAGAGAAGGCCCGTCCGTACAGGCCCGTCCGTACGATGAAGAGAAGGCCCGTCCGTACGATGAAGAGAAGGCCCGTCCGTACAGTCTCGGCCCTTAGGCCTGCGCTCGGTCCAGTAGATAGAGAGGCCGAGTGTGAGTGATGAGAAGAAGGAAGACTCGGCCCACCATGTGATCAAGAAGCTGCCAAAGGAAGAAGATGCCAAAGGAAGAAGGAAGGAAGTCGCTTTCAAGGAGGAAGAACCTAACGGTCACAAGAAAAGAATCACATGTGCAAGGAAGGGAAGGATGTCACTATCACCTTCACCAAATCGAGAGAATGTCCCTATCAACACTCTCTTCCTCTCTCTAACGGTCATAAGCATTGTATTCCCTATATTAAGTTGTAATTCACTTCAATATATCAACACATCAACATTATTATTCAATAGAAGAGAAACCGATTTCCTCTCTATACTTGTGTTCTTGTTTCATATTAACAATGTAGAGAGTTTAGGATTAGCGGTTAGGGGCTGCCCTTAAGGCAGCCTATTCTCTTCTCAAATCCACCTAAACTCTTCTTATTTACTGCTTTACTTAGCCTAGATTACTGATTCTTAATCCTCCTTCTCCTAAGTACACAAACTCTAAGTGTTGTGATACTAGAAGAGGATAAGTCTCAAACTAGTGCTTCTCCTAGTTAGGATCCGCTTACTCTCTAGTATTTGGGTTCTATCTAGCTTGTTTATGGGGAGTTCATCACAAGTTGATGTTCTCTCCTCCCCCTTGAGAATGAGTTAGTTTGTTGTGGGTAAAGGGGGATTCATTCACCAAGTGTTTGTCTACCCTCTCTTGTGAGCTTTGTCTCATAAATCCCAACATTTTTTTTTTTTTTTTTTTTTTTTTTTTTTTTTTTTTTTTTTTTTTTTTTTTTTTTTTTTTTTTTTTTTTTTTGAGAGGTTTTCTTGAGTTGAAAACCAAGAAGAAGAAGAGAAGTGGCCGGTGAGGCTGCCAACACAAGAAGAACGGCCGGTAAGGCCGTGTGCACCAAGAAGAGTCGCCGTGAGGCCATGAATGGCATGAGAACGGCCGGTTAGGCCGTGAATACAATGAGTAAGGCCATGTGGGCTGAATGAAGAATAAGAGAAGGCCATAAGTGCAATGAGAAGGGCAAAGGCCTTATAAGAAGAAGAAGCCCAAGAGGAAGTCTCACAAAGGAAAGAAGGAAGGAATGAGGCCGAGCAGAATCTGTGAGGTACGGTCTGAAGTCACTTGATCTCCCCCGTAACCTTTACTTGATGATGGGCTGAAACCTCATCACCTCAGTTGAAGCCTTGTGCATCACCGTTCTTGTGCACATCCAATCAACAGTTGAAACCTTGTGCATCACCTTTCCTAAAGACCATTGTGCACATCCGATCAACAACTTGGCACTAACACACATGCTCTTGGACTGATTCATCACCTTCCACCAGCTTAACAAAGACTTGGTGGCCCTTGGTTCTAACTCCAGGCATTGTGCTGCGCTCTTACATGGCTATCTTGTAGCCTTCAACCTCGCCACTTCTTCTCCATGAGATAGTGAGCGAGCTCCACACAATCTTCAATGCTGAAACTGAAACCAAAAATCAATGGAACAGATTCTAAACAAGAGATTGTTAGAGATTAGAGTATAGAGAATATTACTGAAATTAAATAGAGAATTTAGAGAATTAATAAGAGTATATATGGAGAATAGAAAGTGAGAGTATAAGGGAGAGTATTGGCGGTAGTATAAGATGAATGGAGAGTAGAATAGAGCTCAAGAGTTCCTATGGACAGAGTTAGACTCTGTTTTCTTGAGTTTGCAGAAGCTTTGACAGCCAAGAGCATCCAACATTCAACAAGACTTTGGTGCTTTAATGGCTGAAACACATGGACCGTTTGGAAAATTAATTTCTCCAACGGTTTGGACCTAACTCATGGTAGAATCACTTAAACAAAGTGTTCTCCAAGATCTTAAGGCTTTAGATCCACGAAAATAACATATAGAAGATGTTTTTCGTGGTCCCAAGCAAAGAAGAAACAACAAAAGCCTTTGGAACAACCTATTGTCCAACGGTTAAAAGAATGCATCTTTGAACAGCTTTAGTCTAGTTGACCAAGCGGACATGAGATGCGAAAAATAAGATCTCTCTCTTCTTCAAGCTTGAATCTGGACACACCATAGGGCCAGAAACAAAGCTTTCTCAACATTGAGAAGAAGAAGTAGCGATTTAGTAATTAAGCCTTTAAAGGAAATTTAACAAAAGCAAAATTAAACCTTTAGAGGAAAATTAACTAAATCCTAAGAGAGCTAAATCCTAAGAATTTCGTGGCTCATACAAGCACACAAGAACCGTGAATCCTCACCATGAACAACACAATTTGCTCAATGGTTCATCACTTCCCACACATCCCAAAATAAACAAAGCTATTACCAAATCGGTAAAGCTTAAGGATGGGGCTTGTAAAATCGATTTCTTTCCACACACTTGGTCTACAAATTCTAACAAGACAAGAGACCAAGCTTACTCAACAATGAGCTGCTAGAGAATCGATTTAATCAACAAAAGCAAAATTAAAGCTTTAAAGAAACTAAGCTAAGCGATTTAACACCTAAGCAAAGTCTAAAACTTTAACTAAGCTAACTCCTAAGAAAACGACTTTGAGAATGAGTTTAAATCACCAAGAACAGAACCTGCTCTGATACCATGTTGGGATTTATGAGACAAAGCTCACAAGAGAGGGTAGACAAACACTTGGTGAATGAATCCCCCTTTACCCACAACAAACTAACTCATTCTCAAGGGGGAGGAGAGAACATCAACTTGTGATGAACTCCCCATAAACAAGCTAGATAGAACCCAAATACTAGAGAGTAAGCGGATCCTAACTAGGAGAAGCACTAGTTTGAGACTTATCCTCTTCTAGTATCACAACACTTAGAGTTTGTGTACTTAGGAGAAGGAGGATTAAGAATCAGTAATCTAGGCTAAGTAAAGCAGTAAATAAGAAGAGTTTAGGTGGATTTGAGAAGAGAATAGGCTGCCTTAAGGGCAGCCCCTAACCGCTAATCCTAAACTCTCTACATTGTTAATATGAAACAAGAACACAAGTATAGAGAGGAAATCGGTTGGTACACAAACTCTAAGTGTGTGGAGCTCGCTCACTATCTCATGGAGAAGAAGTGGCGAGGTTGAAGGCTACAAGATAGCCATGTAAGAGCGCAGCACAATGCCTGGAGTTAGAACCAAGGGCCACCAAGTCTTTGTTAAGCTGGTGGAAGGTGATGAATCAGTCCAAGAGCATGTGTGTTAGTGCCAAGTTGTTGATCGGATGTGCACAATGGTCTTTAGGAAAGGTGATGCACAAGGTTTCAACTGTTGATTGGATGTGCACAAGAACGGTGATGCACAAGGCTTCAACTGAGGTGATGAGGTTTCAGCCCATCATCAAGTAAAGGTTACGGGGGAGATCAAGTGACTTCAGACCGTACCTCACAGATTCTGCTCGGCCACAAGCAAAAGTCTTTACTTAAAGCTCAGCCGAAGCGTCTCAAAGATCGACTCGGACGAAACCCTTCCACTGCGATTCGGCTTCCGCGTTATTCATTAAAGTTCGAGACCACAGAGTCATCTTGCCAGTGGAAGTGGAATCATACCAATCCGAGCAGCCGTTCGAAAGTTATGTCCGATTCAGTGGGCATGTGTCAGTCTGACAAATAAAACTGACCAGGTTTAAAACCATGGTTAGAGGAGCGGTCTCAAGGAGGAATTCCAAACCGCAACAGTGATCAACTCTCTCCCTCCTATCCATCAAAACACCATAAAGGCTGTGCTCTAAACCCTTCTCTATTTTAATTCATAAATTCATTACCTTAGCTTCATTACTAGTCTTTAGTCTTTAATATGATTCTTCTTAAATTGTCACACTTTTAGAAATTTTCTTTGATATTCCTCATAGCAAACACTTATTCTTTTCTTCTTTATCACTTGTTTAAGGGGTAAAGGAGACTATGAGAGCCTCAAAGAAACTCTAAAGGCGCAAGGATGGAGATCATAAGGAATGTGCTAAAGGCAAGGTGGGCTAAGGAGTAGGAGCGGTTCAAATCATGAAGAGAAGGGAGCTAGTTCTTTGCAAACCAAGGTCAAGGGACATCATGGATAGTGGAGTCTATACTCTTTTTCCCTTAACAAAGTTTTATCCCAAGAGGTTTTCTTTGTTGAGGTTTTTAATGAGGTAGATGACACTAGTCCACCCTTGATCTTTGGTCCCCATGGTGTCCCACCGATCAAGCGTGCGGGGGAGTATTAGAATGGACCAAGGAGGAGAGAGGAGAGGCCGGTAAGGCCGAGCCTTGGAAGAAGAGAAGAAAGGCCGGAAAGGCCATGTAAAGGCCGGTAAGGCCATGTCCGTGTCCGTGAGCGACCATGTACCGTGTCCGGTACCATGTACCGTGTCCGTGAACGGACCCATGTCCGGTGAGCGGCCAGTTAGGCCGTGAACACGATGAAGAGAAGGCCCGTCCGTACAGGCCCGTCCGTACGATGAAGAGAAGGCCCGTCCGTACGATGAAGAGAAGGCCCGTCCGTACAGTCTCGGCCCTTAGGCCTGCGCTCGGTCCAGTAGATAGAGAGGCCGAGTGTGAGTGATGAGAAGAAGGAAGACTCGGCCCACCATGTGATCAAGAAGCTGCCAAAGGAAGAAGATGCCAAAGGAAGAAGGAAGGAAGTCGCTTTCAAGGAGGAAGAACCTAACGGTCACAAGAAAAGAATCACATGTGCAAGGAAGGGAAGGATGTCACTATCACCTTCACCAAATCGAGAGAATGTCCCTATCAACACTCTCTTCCTCTCTCTAACGGTCATAAGCATTGTATTCCCTATATTAAGTTGTAATTCACTTCAATATATCAACACATCAACATTATTATTCAATAGAAGAGAAACCGATTTCCTCTCTATACTTGTGTTCTTGTTTCATATTAACAATGTAGAGAGTTTAGGATTAGCGGTTAGGGGCTGCCCTTAAGGCAGCCTATTCTCTTCTCAAATCCACCTAAACTCTTCTTATTTACTGCTTTACTTAGCCTAGATTACTGATTCTTAATCCTCCTTCTCCTAAGTACACAAACTCTAAGTGTTGTGATACTAGAAGAGGATAAGTCTCAAACTAGTGCTTCTCCTAGTTAGGATCCGCTTACTCTCTAGTATTTGGGTTCTATCTAGCTTGTTTATGGGGAGTTCATCACAAGTTGATGTTCTCTCCTCCCCCTTGAGAATGAGTTAGTTTGTTGTGGGTAAAGGGGGATTCATTCACCAAGTGTTTGTCTACCCTCTCTTGTGAGCTTTGTCTCATAAATCCCAACACTGTAAACAGCTATGTTAGTGTTTATGTGGTTAAAATGTGTCTTAATCCAATGCAACTAACTAATTATAAGAGTTTGAGATAGATGTGGAAAGTTTAAAAGCCACTTATACCCATTTTGTCCCAAAACAGGCTAAAACCAAGAAAACATTGCTTAGAAGCTGTAAACAGCTATGTTAGTGTTTCTGGGGTTAAAATGTTTCTTAATCCAATGCAACTAACTAATTATAAGATGTGGAGAGTTTAAAAACATTGCTTAGAAGCTGTAAACAGCTATGTTTGTGTTTCTGGGGTTAAAAATGTGTCTTAATCCAATGCAACTAACTAATTATAAGAGTTTGAGAAAGATGTGGAGAGTTTAAAAGCCACTTATACCCATTTTGTCCCAAAACAGGCTAACAGCAAGAAAACGTTACTTAGTAGCTGTAAACAGCTATGTTAGTGTTTATGGGGTTAAAATGTGTCTTAATCCAATGCAACTAACTAAGTATAAGAGTTTGAGATAGATGTGGAGAGTTTAAAAGCCACTTATACCCATTTTGTCCCAAAACAGGCTAAAACCAATAAAACATTGCTTAGAAGCTGTAAACAGCTATGTTAGTGTTTATGGGGTTAAAATGTGTCTTAATCCAATGCAACTAACTAATTATAAGAGTTTGAGACAGATGTGGAGAGTTTAAAAGCCACTTATACCCATTTTGTCCCAAAAAAGGCTAAAACCAAGAAAACATTGCTTAGAAGCTGTAAACAGCTATGTTAGTGTTTCTGGGGTTAAAATGTGTCTTAATCCAATGCAACTAACTAATTATAAGTGTTTGAGATAGTTTGAGATAGATGTGGAGAGTTTCAAACCCACTTATACCCATTTTGTCCCAAAACAGGCTAAAACCAAGAAAACATTGCTTAGAAGCTGTAAACAGCTATGTTAGTGTTTATGGGGTTAAAATGTGTCTTAATCCAATGCAACTAACTAATTATAAGAGTTTAAGATAGATGTGGAGAGTTTAAAAGCCACTTATACCCTTTTTGTCCCAAAACAGGCTAAAACCAAGAAATAAGTGCTTAGAAGCTGTAAACAGCTATGTTAGTGTTTATGTGGTTAAAATGTGTCTTAATCCAATGCAACTAACTAATTATAAGAGTTTGAGATAGATGTGGAAAGTTTAAAAGCCACTTATACCCATTTTGTCCCAAAACAGGCTAAAACCAATAAAACATTGCTTAGAAGCTGTAAACAGCTATGTTAGTGTTTCTGGGGTTAAAATGTGTCTTAATCCAATGCAACTAACTAATTATAAGATGTGGAGAGTTTAAAAACATTGCTTAGAAGCTGTAAACAGCTATGTTAGTGTTTCTGGGGTTAAAATGTGTCTTAATCCAATGCAACTAACTAATTATAAGAGTTTGAGATAAATGTGGAGAGTTTAAAAGCCACTTATTCCCATTTTGTCCCAAAACAGGCAAAAACCAAGAAAACATTGCTTAGAAGCTGTAAACAGCTATGTTAGTGTTTCTGGGGTTAAAAATGTGTCTTAATCCAATGCAACTAACTAATTATAAGAGTTTGAAATAGATGTGGAGAGTTTAAAAGCCACTTATACCCATTTTGTCCCAAAACAGGCTAACAGCAAGAAAACATTGCTTAGTAGCTGTAAACAGCTATGTTAGTGTTTATGGGGTTAAAATGTGTCTTAATCCAATGCAACTAACTAAGTATAAGAGTTTGAGATAGATGTGGAGAGTTTAAAAGCCACTTACACCCATTTTGTCCCAAAACAGGCTAAAACCAATAAAACATTGCTTAGAAGCTGTAAACAGCTATGTTAGTGTTTATGGGGTTAAAATGTGTCTTAATCCAATGCAACTAACTAATTATAAGAGTTTGAGATAGATGTGGAGAGTTTAAAAGCCACTTATACCCATTTTGACCCAATAAAGGCTAAAACCAAGAAAACATTGCTTAGAAGCTGTAAACAGCTATGTTAGTGTTTCTGGGGTCAAAATGTGTCTTAATCTAATGCAACTAACTAATTATAAGAGTTTGAGATAGATGTGGAGAGTTTAAAAGCCACTTATACCCATTTTGTCCCAAAACAGGCTAAAACCAAGAAAACATTGCTTAGAAGCTGTAGACAGCTATGTTAGTGTTTATGGGGTTAAAATGTGTCTTAATCCAATGCATCTAACTAATTATAAGAGTTTGAGATAGATGTGGAGAGTTTAAAAGCCACTTATACCCATTTTGTCCCAAAACAGGCTAACAGCAAGAAAACATTGCTTAGAAGCTGTAAACAGCTATGTTAGTGTTTCTGGGGTTAAAATGTGTCTTAATCCAATGCAACTAACTAATTATAAGAGTTTGAGATAGATGTGGAGAGTTTAAAAGCCACTTATACCCATTTTTTCCTAAAACAGGCTAAAACCAAGAAAACATTGCTTAGAAGCTGTAAACAGCTATGTTAGTGTTTATGGGGTTAAAATGTGTCTTAATCCAATGCAACTAACTAATTATAAGAGTTTGAGATAGATGTGGAGAGTTTAAAAGCCACTTATACCCATTTTGTCCCAAAACAGGCTAAAACCTAGAAAACATTGCTTAGAAGCTGTAAACAGCTATGTTAGTGTTTATGAGGTTAAAATGTTTCTTAATCCAATGCAACTAACTAATTATAAGAGTTTGAGATAGATGTGGAGAGTTTAAAAGCCACTTATACCCATTTTGTCCCAAAACAGGCTAAACAAAGAAAACATTGCATAGAAGCTGTAAACAGCTATGTTAGTGTTTCTGGGGTTAAAATGTGTCTTAATCCAATGCAACTAACTAATTATAAGAGTTTGAGATAGATGTGGAGAGTTTAAAAGCCAATTATACCCATTTTGTCCCAAAACAGGCTAACAGCAAGAAAACATTGCTTAGAAGCTGTAAAAAGCTATGTTAGTGTTTCTGGGGTTAAAATGTGTCTTAATCCAATGCAACTAACTAATTATAAGAGTTTGAGATAGATGTGGAGAGTTTAAAAGCCACTTATACCCATTTTGTCCTAAAACAGGCTAAAACCAAGAAAACATTGCTTAGAAGCTGTAAACAGCTATGTTAGTGTTTATGGGGTTAAAATGTGTCTTAATCCAATGCAACTAACTAATTATAAGAGTTTGAGATAGATGTGGAGAGTTTAAAAGCCACTTATACCCTTTTTGTCCCAAAACAGGCTAAAACCAAGAAAACAGTGCTTAGAAGCTGTAAACAGCTATGTTAGTGTTTATGTGGTTAAAATGTGTCTTAATCCAATGCAACTAACTAATTATAAGAGTTTGAGATAGATGTGGAAAGTTTAAAAGCCACTTATACCCATTTTGTCCCAAAACAGGCTAAAACCAAGAAAACATTGCTTAGAAGCTGTAAACAGCTATGTTAGTGTTTCTGGGGTTAAAATGTTTCTTAATCCAATGCAACTAACTAATTATAAGATGTGGAGAGTTTAAAAACATTGCTTAGAAGCTGTAAACAGCTATGTTAGTGTTTCTGGGGTTAAAAATGTGTCTTAATCCAATGCAACTAACTAATTATAAGAGTTTGAGATAAATGTGGAGAGTTTAAAAGCCACTTATTCCCATTTTGTCCCAAAACAGGCAAAAACCAAGAAAACATTGCTTAGAAGCTGTAAACAGCTATGTTAGTGTTTCTGGGTTAAAAATGTGTCTTAATCCAATGCAACTAACTAATTATAAGAGTTTGAAATAGATGTGGAGAGTTTAAAAGCCACTTATACCCATTTTGTCCCAAAACAGGCTAACAGCAAGAAAACATTGCTTAGTAGCTGTAAACAGCTATGTTAGTGTTTATGGGGTTAAAATGTGTCTTAATCCAATGCAACTAACTAAGTATAAGAGTTTGAGATAGATGTGGAGAGTTTAAAAGCCACTTACACCCATTTTGTCCCAAAACAGGCTAAAACCAATAAAACATTGCTTAGAAGCTGTAAACAGCTATGTTAGTGTTTATGGGGTTAAAATGTGTCTTAATCCAATGCAACTAACTAATTATAAGAGTTTGAGATAGATGTGGAGAGTTTAAAAGCCACTTATACCCATTTTGACCCAATAAAGGCTAAAACCAAGAAAACATTGCTTAGAAGCTGTAAACAGCTATGTTAGTGTTTCTGGGGTTAAAATGTGTCTTAATCTAATGCAACTAACTAATTATAAGAGTTTGAGATAGATGTGGAGAGTTTAAAAGCCACTTATACCCATTTTGTCCCAAAACAGGCTAAAACCAAGAAAACATTGCTTAGAAGCTGTAGACAGCTATGTTAGTGTTTATGGGGTTAAAATGTGTCTTAATCCAATGCATCTAACTAATTATAAGAGTTTGAGATAGATGTGGAGAGTTTAAAAGCCACTTATACCCATTTTGTCCCAAAACAGGCTAAACCAAGAAAACATTGCTTAGAAGCTGTAAACAGCTATGTTAGTGTTTCTGGGGTTAAAATGTGTCTTAATCCAATGCAACTAACTAATTATAAGAGTTTGAGATAGATGTGGAGAGTTTAAAAGCCACTTATACCCATTTTGTCCCAAAACAGGCTAACAGCAAGAAAACATTGCTTAGAAGCTGTAAACAGCTATGTTAGTGTTTCTGGGGTTAAAATGTGTCTTAATCCAATGCAACTAACTAATTATAAGAGTTTGAGATTGTTGGGATTTATGAGACAAAGCTCACAAGAGAGGGTAGACAAACACTTGGTGAATGAATCCCCCTTTACCCACAACAAACTAACTCATTCTCAAGGGGGAGGAGAGAACATCAACTTGTGATGAACTCCCCATAAACAAGCTAGATAGAACCCAAATACTAGAGAGTAAGCGGATCCTAACTAGGAGAAGCACTAGTTTGAGACTTATCCTCTTCTAGTATCACAACACTTAGAGTTTGTGTACTTAGGAGAAGAAGGATTAAGAATCAGTAATCTAGGCTAAGTAAAGCAGTAAATAAGAAGAGTTTAGGTGGATTTGAGAAGAGAATAGGCTGCCTTAAGGGCAGCCCCTAACCGCTAATCCTAAACTCTCTACATTGTTAATATGAAACAAGAACACAAGTATAGAGAGGAAATCGGTTTCTCTTCTATTGAATAATATGTTGATGTTTTTGTTTTACATATGAGAGATTACATCTTAATATAGGAAAAACAAGGTCATATGACCGTTAGACACAAAGAGAGAAGGGGAAGGTATGAAAGTGACTTGTAGCCGTTTGTCTCGAGTAGAGGAAGAAGAGAGCGACTTCTCTCTTCCTTCACCTAACCAAAAGCACACGTGAATCTCCCTTCCTTCCTTTTCCTTCTTCCTTCCTTTTCCTTGTGAGATGGGCCTCTCTCTCTTGTAAGGCCTCGTTTTCCTTCTCCTAAGCCACTCAAACTTCGGCCTTTCCATCACATGGACCGAGAGCAGCCCTAAGAGCACGACCGTACGGACGGGCCTTCTCTTCATTGTACGGACGGGCCTTCTCTTCATCGTACGGACGGGCCTGTACGGACGGGCCTGTACGGACGGGCCTGTACAGACGGGCCTGTACGGACGGGCCTGTACGGACGGGCCTTCTCTTCAATGTGTTCACGGCCTAACTGGCCGCTCACCGGACATGGGTCCGTTCACGGACACGGTACATGGTACCGGACACGGTACATGGTCGCTCACGGACACGGACATGGCCTTACCGGCCTTTACATGGCCTTTCCGGCCTTTCTTCTCTTCTTCCAAGGCTCGGCCTTACCGGCCTCTCCTCTCTCCTCCTTGGTACATTCTAATACTCCCCCGCACGCTTGATCGGTGGGACACCATGGGGACCAAAGATCAAGGGTGGACTAGTGTCATCTACCTCATTAAAAACCTCAACAAAGAAAACCTCTTGGGATAAAACTTTGTTAAGGGAAAAAGAGTATAGACTCCACTATCCATGATGTCCCTTGACCTTGGTTTGCAACGAACTAGCTCCCTTCTCTTCATGATTTGAACCGCTCCTACTCCTTAGCCCACCTTGCCTTTAGCACATTCCTTATGATCTCCATCCTTGCGCCTTTAGAGTTTCTTTGAGGCTCTCATAGTCTCCTTTACCCTTAAACAAGTGATAAAGAAGAAAAGAATAAGTGTTTGCTATGAGGAATATCAAAGAAAAATTCTAAAAGTGTGACAATTTAAGAAGAATCATATTAAAGACTAAAGACTAGTAATGAAGCTAAGGTAATGAATTTATGAATTAAAATAGAGAAGGGTTTAGAGCACAGCCTTTATGGTGTTTTGATGGATAGGAAGGAGAGAGTTGATCACTGATGCGGTTTGGAATTCCTCCTTGAGACCGCTTCTCTAACCATGGTTTTAAACCCGGCTAGCTTTATTCGTCAGACTGACATATGCCCACTGAATCGGGCATAACTTTCGAACGGCTGCTCGGATTGGTATGATTCCACTTCCACTGGCAAGATGACTCCATGGTCTAGAACTTTTGTGAAGAACGCGGAAGCTGAATCGCAGTGGAAGGGTTTCGTCCGAGTCGATCTTTGAGACGCTTCGGCTGAGCTTTAAGTAAAGACTTTTGCTTGTGGCCGAGCAGAATCTGTGAGGTACGGTCTGAAGTCACTTGATCTCCCCCGTAACCTTTACTTGATGATGGGCTGAAACCTCATCACCTCAGTTGAAGCCTTGTGCATCACCGTTCTTGTGCACATCCAATCAACAGTTGAAACCTTGTGCATCACCTTTCCTAAAGACCATTGTGCACATCCGATCAACAACTTGGCACTAACACACATGCTCTTGGACTGATTCATCACCTTCCACCAGCTTAACAAAGACTTGGTGGCCCTTGGTTCTAACTCCAGGCATTGTGCTGCGCTCTCCTCATGGCTATCTTATAGCCTTCAACCTCGCCACTTCTTCTTCTTGAGATAGTAGGCGAGCTCCACACAATCTTCAAGGCTGAAGCTGAAACCAAATTCAATGGAACAGATTCTAAACAGGAGATTGTTAGAGATTAGAGAATAGAGAATATAGAATATTACTGAAAATAAAATAGAATTTAGAGAATAAGTAACCAGAGAGAATAGAGTATAGTAGAGTATATGGGCGGAAGTATAAGGTGAGTGGAGAGTAGAATAGAGAATTTGCTCAAGAGTTCTTATGGACAGAGTTATACTCTGTTTTCTTGAGTTTGCAGAAGCTTTGACAGCCAAGAGCATCCAACATTCAACAAGACTTTGGTGCTTTAATGGCTGAAACACATGGACCGTTTGGAAAATTAATTTCTCCAACGGTTTGGACCTAACTCATGGTAGAATCACTTAAACAAAGTGTTCTCCAAGATCTTAAGGCTTTAGATCCACGAAAATAACATATAGAAGATGTTTTTCGTGGTCCCAAGCAAAGAAGAAACAACAAAAGCCTTTGGAACAACCTATTGTCCAACGGTTAAAAGAATGCATCTTTGAACAGCTTTAGTCTAGTTGACCAAGCGGACATGAGATGCGAAAATTAAGATCTCTCTCTTCTTCAAGCTTGAATCTGGACACACCATAGGGCCAGAAACAAAGCTTTCTCAACATTGAGAAGAAGAAGTAGTGATTTAGTAATTAAGCCTTTAAAGGAAATTTAACAAAAGCAAAATCAAACCTTTAGAGGAAAATTAACTAAATCCTAAGAGAGCTAAATCCTAAGAATTTCGTGGCTCATACAAGCACACAAGAACCGTGAATCCTCACCATGAACAACACAATTTGCTCAATGGTTCATCACTTCCCACACATCCCAAAATAAACAAAGCTATTACCAAATCGGTAAAGCTTAAGGATGGGGCTTGTAAAATCGATTTCTTTCCACACACTTGGTCTACAAATTCTAACAAGACAAGAGACCAAGCTTACTCAACAATGAGCTGCTAGAGAATCGATTTAATCAACAAAAGCAAAATTAAAGCTTTAAAGAAACTAAGCTAAGCGATTTAACACCTAAGCAAAGTCTAAAACTTTAACTAAGCTAACTCCTAAGAAAGCGACTTTGAGAATGAGTTTAAATCACCAAGAACAGAACCTGCTCTGATACCATGTTGGGATTTATGAGACAAAGCTCACAAGAGAGGGTAGACAAACACTTGGTGAATGAATCCCCCTTTACCCACAACAAACTAACTCATTCTCAAGGGGGAGGAGAGAACATCAACTTGTGATGAACTCCCCATAAACAAGCTAGATAGAACCCAAATACTAGAGAGTAAGCGGATCCTAACTAGGAGAAGCACTAGTTTGAGACTTATCCTCTTCTAGTATCACAACACTTAGAGTTTGTGTACTTAGGAGAAGAAGGATTAAGAATCAGTAATCTAGGCTAAGTAAAGCAGTAAATAAGAAGAGTTTAGGTGGATTTGAGAAGAGAATAGGCTGCCTTAAGGGCAGCCCCTAACCGCTAATCCTAAACTCTCTACATTGTTAATATGAAACAAGAACACAAGTATAGAGAGGAAATCGGTTTCTCTTCTATTGAATAATATGTTGATGTTTTTGTTTTACATATGAGAGATTACATCTTAATATAGGAAAAACAAGGTCATATGACCGTTAGACACAAAGAGAGAAGGGGAAGGTATGAAAGTGACTTGTAGCCGTTTGTCTCGAGTAGAGGAAGAAGAGAGCGACTTCTCTCTTCCTTCACCTAACCAAAAGCACACGTGAATCTCCCTTCCTTCCTTTTCCTTCTTCCTTCCTTTTCCTTGTGAGATGGGCCTCTCTCTCTTGTAAGGCCTCGTTTTCCTTCTCCTAAGCCACTCAAACTTCGGCCTTTCCATCACATGGACCGAGAGCAGCCCTAAGAGCACGACCGTACGGACGGGCCTTCTCTTCATTGTACGGACGGGCCTTCTCTTCATCGTACGGACGGGCCTGTACGGACGGGCCTGTACGGACGGGCCTGTACGGACGGGCCTGTACAGACGGGCCTGTACGGACGGGCCTGTACGGACGGGCCTTCTCTTCAATGTGTTCACGGCCTAACTGGCCGCTCACCGGACATGGGTCCGTTCACGGACACGGTACATGGTACCGGACACGGTACATGGTCGCTCACGGACACGGACATGGCCTTACCGGCCTTTACATGGCCTTTCCGGCCTTTCTTCTCTTCTTCCAAGGCTCGGCCTTACCGGCCTCTCCTCTCTCCTCCTTGGTACATTCTAATAGAGATAGATGTGGAGAGTTTAAAAGCCACTTATACCCATTTTGTCCTAAAACAGGCTAAAACCAAGAAAACATTGCTTAGAAGCTGTAAACAGCTATGTTAGTGTTTATGGGGTTAAAATGTGTCTTAATCCAATGCAACTAACTAATTATAAGAGTTTGAGATAGATGTGGAGAGTTTAAAAGCCACTTATACCCATTTTGTCCCAAAACAGGCTAAAACCTAGAAAACATTGCTTAGAAGCTGTAAACAGCTATGTTAGTGTTTATGAGGTTAAAATGTTTCTTAATCCAATGCAACTAACTAATTATAAGAGTTTGAGATAGATGTGGAGAGTTTAAAAGCCACTTATACCCATTTTGTCCCAAAACAGGCTAAACCAAGAAAACATTGCTTAGAAGCTGTAAACAGCTATGTTAGTGTTTCTGGGGTTAAAATATGTCTTAATCCAATGCAACTAACTAATTATAAGAGTTTGAGATAGATGTGAAGAGTTTAAAAGCCAATTATACCCATTTTGTCCCAAAACAGGCTAACAGCAAGAAAACATTGCTTAGAAGCTGTAAAAAGCTATGTTAGTGTTTCTGGGGTTAAAATGTGTCTTAATCCAATGCAACTAACTAATTATAAGAGTTTGAGATAGATGTGGAGAGTTTAAAAGCCACTTATACCCATTTTGTCCTAAAACAGGCTAAAACCAAGAAAACATTGCTTAGAAGCTGTAAACAGCTATGTTAGTGTTTATGGGGTTAAAATGTGTCTTAATCCAATGCAACTAACTAATTATAAGAGTTTGAGATAGATGTGGAGAGTTTAAAAGCCAATTATACCCATTTTGTCCCAAAACAGGCTAACAGCAAGAAAACATTGCTTAGAAGCTGTAAAAAGCTATGTTAGTGTTTCTGGGGTTAAAATGTGTCTTAATCCAATGCAACTAACTAATTATAAGAGTTTGAGATAGATGTGGAGAGTTTAAAAGCCACTTATACCCATTTTGTCCTAAAACAGGCTAAAACCAAGAAAACATTGCTTAGAAGCTGTAAACAGCTATGTTAGTGTTTATGGGGTTAAAATGTGTCTTAATCCAATGCAACTAACTAATTATAAGAGTTTGAGATAGATGTGGAGAGTTTAAAAGCCACTTATACCCTTTTTGTCCGAAAACAGGCTAAAACCAAGAAAACAGTGCTTAGAAGCTGTAAACAGCTATGTTAGTGTTTATGTGGTTAAAATGTGTCTTAATCCATTGCAACTAACTAATTATAAGAGTTTGAGATAGATGTGGAAAGTTTAAAAGCCACTTATACCCATTTTGTCCCAAAACAGGCTAAAACCAAGAAAACATTGCTTAGAAGCTGTAAACAGCTATGTTAGTGTTTTTGGGGTTAAAATGTTTCTTAATCCAATGCAACTAACTAATTATAAGATGTGGAGAGTTTAAAAACATTGCTTAGAAGCTGTAAGCAGCTATGTTTGTGTTTCTGGGGTTAAAAATGTGTCTTAATCCAATGCAACTAACTAATTATAAGAGTTTGAGAAAGATGTGGAGAGTTTAAAAGCCACTTATACCCATTTTGTCCCAAAACAGGCTAACAGCAAGAAAACGTTACTTAGTAGCTGTAAACAGCTATGTTAGTGTTTATGGGGTTAAAATGTGTCTTAATCCAATGCAACTAACTAAGTATAAGAGTTTGAGATAGATGTGGAGAGTTTAAAAGCCACTTATACCCATTTTGTCCCAAAACAGGCTAAAACCAATAAAACATTGCTTAGAAGCTGTAAACAGCTATGTTAGTGTTTATGGGGTTAAAATGTGTCTTAATCCAATGCAACTAACTAATTATAAGAGTTTGAGACAGATGTGGAGAGTTTAAAAGCCACTTATACCCATTTTGTCCCAAAAAAGGCTAAAACCAAGAAAACATTGCTTAGAAGCTGTAAACAGCTATGTTAGTGTTTCTGAGGTTAAAATGTGTCTTAATCCAATGCAACTAACTAATTATAAGTGTTTGAGATAGTTTGAGATAGATGTGGAGAGTTTCAAACCCACTTATACCCATTTTGTCCCAAAACAGGCTAAAACCAAGAAAACATTGCTTAGAAGCTGTAAACAGCTATGTTAGTGTTTATGGGGTTAAAATGTGTCTTAATCCAATGCAACTAACTAATTATAAGAGTTTAAGATAGATGTAGAGAGTTTAAAAGCCACTTATACCCTTTTTGTCCCAAAACAGGCTAAAACCAAGAAAACAGTGCTTAGAAGCTGTAAACAGCTATGTTAGTGTTTAGGTGTATTGATCAAGAGAATAAGCCTAAGGCAGCCATGGCCGTCCGTACAATTATGGGGCCGTCCGTACAACCAAGCAATAAGGCCGAGTCATGTAAGTGTGTAAAGACAATGAGGGGGCCTGCTCTCCTTAGGCCCATGAGAAGGATCTAGAATGTCGCTTGTAGCCGTTAGAGAGGAGGAACAAGTGGAGTCACGGGTTATGTTGTGTTTAAGGAGACTAGGACGAGTCACTATCACCGTTGGGATTAGTTCTATCTCTCTCCTTGTCCCTATCACTTATACGATCGGTTGGTAGAGGGTGTAGCCCTAATTTTCCCTTGATATATATAGGCTTTAGCCCACATTGTAATATAGATTCTTATGGAACAATAACCTAATCTTTTCTTCTTCCTCATTCTCTTTGTCTACCGATATCTCTCATCAATCTCTTGATTCTCTTCTTTATTCTACAAAGTCTAACATGGTATCAGAGCGAGTTCTTCGATTCTCTACAGTCTAATCTCATTCTCCTACTCATTTCTACACTCTAGTCTCCTTATCTTCGTTTCTTCTCACTCACATCTCTTTTATTCTCCGGGTAAAAGCTTTACCCATCGGTCCATAGAAATCCGACCATGGAAAACGCCAAGCCCATTGTTTCACCGGTTGTCCTAAAGGGGACAAACTACTTGCTGTGGACAAGAACCACAAGAACCGCCCTTGGAGGTCGTGGCCTTTGGAGTCATGTCGAGTCCGACTATGTCCCAAAGAAAAACCCCAAAGGAGAGGACGCTTCCGAGGCGGAAGCGGAGGAAGAGAGCGAGAGGAAGGCCAAATGGTTCCAAGAAGACCAAGTTGTCCTATCTGTTCTCCAAAACTCTCTGGACACGCCTATCCTTGAGGCCTACTCATATTGCGAGACGGCCAAGGAACTGTGGGAAACACTTAAAGGCGTGTATGGTAATGTCTCTAACATGACTAGAGTCTTTGAGGTCAAGAAGGCCATAAATGATCTTAACCAAGATGATGTGGAGTTCACTAAGCATCTTGGTAAGTTCCGTGCACTATGGTCCGAGCTTGACATGTTGCGGCCAAGTACACTTGAGGCAAGTGTGCTAAACGAAAGAAAGGAGCAAGACAAAGTCTTCGGACTCCTACTTACCTTGAACCCGTCCTTCAACGACCTCTTGAAGCACATCCTAAGGGCAGAGAAGCTCCCCTCCTTTGAAGATATTTGCTCCCAAATTCAGAAAGAGCAAGGATCCCTTGATTTGTTTAGCGGTAAGGGGGAGCTTGCTTCGGCCAACAAAGGAACGTACAAGCAAGAGGAGAGGAAGTGGTTGGTGTGCGACCACTGCAAGAAGCGGGGTCATCTGAAAGACAAGTGCTGGGTTCTCCATCCTCATCTCAAGCCGGCCAAGTTCAAAGCCAACCTCTCAAAGGAAGCGGTTAGCGATAAAGGAGCCGGATCATCAAAGCAGGGAGATGAGGTGGCCATGACCGCAGCCTACGGAGATGTGGTGAGGAAGTCAGACCTTGAGGCTCTCATCCGCTCCATTGCTTCACTCAAGGAGTCTGGTATCTCTTTCTTTACTTCTAGGCCTAGCAAATCGCTTGTTATTGACTCGGGAGCCTCACATCATATGATTAGTAACCCTAGTTTAATTGACAACATAAAACCGGCCTTAGGAAGTGTTGTTATTGCAAATGGAGAACAAATACCAGTAAAGGGAATAGGGGACTTGAAACTATTTGATAAAACCTCAAAAGCTTTCTTTATGCCTACCTTTACCTCCAATTTACTATCGGTTAAGAGGGCCACAAATGATTTGAATTGTTATGCAATCTTTGGTCCTAACAATGTTTATTTTCAGGATATTGAGACTGGAAAGGTTCTTGGAGAAGGGCAAGGGAGTGGAGATCTCTATGTCCTAGAGAAAACCGATCCAAATTTATCCTCTACTAAGTCTTGTTTTGTTGTTGATTCGAATATGGTGTGGCATGCTAGGCTAGGCCACCCACATTCACGTGCTTTAGGGTTGATGTTTCCTAATATTTCTTTTGATAATTCTACTTGTGAACCTTGTATTCTTGGAAAACATTGCAAGTCTATCTTTCCTAAGTCAACTACTATTTATGAGAATTGTTTTGATTTAGTTCACTCAGATGTTTGGACATCACCATGCCTATCTAGAGATAATAACAAGTATTTTGTGACCTTTATTGATGAAAAATCAAAATACACTTGGATTACCTTGTTGCCATCTAAAGATAGAGTATTTGATGCCTTTATCAATTTTCAAAATTATGTGACTAATCACTTCAATGCTAAACTTAAGGTACTTAGGTCTGATAATGGGGGGGAATACACAAATTGCAAGTTCAAAGAACATCTCTCCAAGCATGGCATTCTCCATCAAACGAGTTGTCCCTACACGCCACAACAAAATGGTGTGGCCGAGAGGAAGAACCGGCACCTCATGGAAGTGGCGCGGGCAATCATGTTCCATTCGAGTGTTCCTAAACGATATTGGGGTGATGCCGTGATGACTGCATGCTACCTAATCAACCGAACACCAACTAGAGTTCTTCATGACTTATCTCCATTTGAAGTACTAAACAAATTTAAACCATCTCTTGATCACTTACGAGTTTTCGGCTGTGTTTGTTTTGTGTTAGTACCAGGAGAACAAAGGAGTAAGCTGGATGCCAAAAGTACAAAGTGTATGTTCATTGGCTACTCTACCACACAAAAGGGGTACAAATGTTATGATCCGGCCACAAGTCGACTATATGT
Source organism: Camelina sativa (assembly GCF_030686135.1). Taxonomy (NCBI): domain Eukaryota; kingdom Viridiplantae; phylum Streptophyta; class Magnoliopsida; order Brassicales; family Brassicaceae; genus Camelina; species Camelina sativa. The sequence goes on from NC_141888.1 coordinate 13,822,734, forward strand.
CTCTCGAGATGTCCGGTTTCTAGAACATGTGGGCTACCATGACAAGAGGGATTGGAACAGCCTTAAAGATCTCTCTCACTCACCTAATGACCGAGCTTCGAGTCTACGGTTCCTTCTTGATCACCTTGGCAACCCATCTCCACCAACGGGTGCCGTGCGGCCAACACTAAGTCAAATTTCTACCGATGGTGGGTCTGACCAAGGAGATGCAAATGACAATGGTTCAGCCCAAGATGGTGAATCTCTCGAGTCTGGCCTACCCATAACCGGTGTTCCCGTCCCTGGCCCTACAACGGACACGCATGCTCCGGCGGCGGCCTCTACCGAGGAAAACACGGAGACGGCTCCTACGGACGGTACGTCCACCGTGTTGCCTAGCGTGGATCCACTTCCAGCACCAGTCCTGCGTCGGAGCACCAGACCTCGGTCGGATCCCTCCACTTGGAAGAACAAGCGTGTCTATTACAACAGCCAAGCTGTCGCTCATCCCATTCAGTCCGTTTGTTCCCTTGAGCTGTTACCTGCTGATCACCAAGCTTTCTTCGGCCAAGTGGACGCCAATTGGATCCCGCAGACATATGATGAAGCCAAGGAACATCAAGTTTGGTTAGATGCGGTCAAGGATGAAACTGGCGCCATGATCCGGAATCATACGTGGGACGAATCGGATCTTCCTCAAGGCAAGCGGGCAGTTAGCTCCAAATGGGTGTTTACCATAAAGTATTTGAGCAATGGTGACATTGAACGGCATAAAGCCAGGTTAGTGGCCCGTGGCTTCACCCAAACCTATGGCGCGGACTACACGGACACCTTTGCACCCGTGGCCAAGCTCCATACGGTTCGGGTTGTGCTGTCTCTTGCTGTCAACCTCTCATGGGACTTATGGCAGATGGATGTGAAGAACGCCTTCCTTCAAGGTGAACTTGATGAAGAAGTGTACATGACGCCTCCTCCCGGCCTTGAAGACATGGTTACACCCGGAAAAGTCTTGAGGCTACGTAAGGCCATCTATGGCCTTAAGCAGTCCCCACGAGCGTGGTACCACAAACTAAGCTCCACTCTCAAGACTGATGGTTTTACGCGATCGGAGGCTGATCATACTCTCTTCACGCGTCGCACCTCTATTGGTTGGGTGGTGGTGCTCATATACGTCGACGACATCATCGTGACTGGTGATGATAAGGCGGCCATTCAGGACACCAAGGACTCTCTCAAGTCGGTATTTGACATCAAGGACCTTGGGGAACTCAAATACTTTCTTGGTATTGAGATTTGTCGCTCACCGGAAGGACTCTTCCTCTCACAACGCAAGTATACTCTTGACTTGTTAGAGGAGACTGGCAAGCTTGGTGTGTCTCCGGTTGCTACGCCCCTTGATGAAGATTACCAGCTCAAGCGAAAGGGGGAGAGCTTACGGGCAAAAGAAGGCCGACCTAAGGAACCAATGGACGAGCCATTCTTAGACGTCACACGCTACCGCCGGCTTGTAGGTAAGCTGATATACCTTACTATCACATGACCTGACATATCTTACGCTGTGAATCAGGTTAGCCAACATATGAAGGCACCAAGCAAGTACCAATGGAGTCAAGTCGAAAGGATCCTAAGCTATCTCAAGGGCAGTCCGGGTCAAGGTATTTGGATGGGCAAGAATGACAACACCGAAATCGTTGGCTATTGTGATGCGGATTACAATGGCGACACGCTGGATAGGAGATCCACCACTGGGTACTGCACGTTTGTTGGAGGCAACTTGGTTACATGGAGGTCTAAGAAACAAAAGGTGGTTTCATGCTCTAGCGCCGAGGCCGAGTATAGAGCTATGAGGAAGCTCACTAACGAGATGACATGGCTGAAGGGCCTACTCAAGGACTTAGGCATCGAGACAGAGCAGCCCATGACCATGCACTGCGACAATGAAGCGGCCATCCATATTGCCACAAACTCAGTCTTTCATGAGAGGACCAAGCACATAGAAAGCGATTGCCACAAGGTGAGAGAGAAAATTGAAGAAGGAGTGGTGTTACCATGCCACACAAGGAGTCAAGATCAGCTAGCTGACATCTTCACCAAGTCTGCAAGCTCCAAGGTTTGTGATCACATCTACAGCAAACTTGGACTTGTAGACATTACACGGCCATGATCAAGCTTCCCTAATCCGTGGACGGCACACTCTTTTTCCCTTGACTTGGTTTTGTCCCATGAGGTTTTCTAAGTCAAGGTTTTTAATGAGGTGCTGCTTCACGGGTTCCAAGCTTAGCCATTTCACTTGGCTAAGCTTGAGGGGGAGTATTGATCAAGAGAATAAGCCTAAGGCAGCCATGGCCGTCCGTACAATTATGGGGCCGTCCGTACAACCAAGCAATAAGGCCGAGTCATGTAAGTGTGTAAAGACAATGAGGGGGCCTGCTCTCCTTAGGCCCATGAGAAGGATCTAGAATGTCGCTTGTAGCCGTTAGAGAGGAGGAACAAGTGGAGTCACGGGTTATGTTGTGTTTAAGGAGACTAGGACGAGTCACTATCACCGTTGGGATTAGTTCTATCTCTCTCCTTGTCCCTATCACTTATACGATCGGTTGGTAGAGGGTGTAGCCCTAATTTTCCCTTGATATATATAGGCTTTAGCCCACATTGTAATATAGATTCTTATGGAACAATAACCTAATCTTTTCTTCTTCCTCATTCTCTTTGTCTACCGATATCTCTCATCAATCTCTTGATTCTCTTCTTTATTCTACAAAGTCTAACAAGGTGGTTAAAATGTGTCTTAATCCAATGCAACTAACTAATTATAAGAGTTTGAGATAGATGTGGAAAGTTTAAAAGCCACTTATACCCATTTTGTCCCAAAACAGGCTAAAACCAATAAAACATTGCTTAGAAGCTGTAAACAGCTATGTTAGTGTTTCTGGGGTTAAAATGTGTCTTAATCCAATGCAACTAACTAATTATAAGATGTGGAGAGTTTAAAAACATTGCTTAGAAGCTGTAAACAGCTATGTTAGTGTTTCTGGGGTTAAAATGTGTCTTAATCCAATGCAACTAACTAATTATAAGAGTTTGAGATAAATGTGGAGAGTTTAAAAGCCACTTATTCCCATTTTGTCCCAAAACAGGCAAAAACCAAGAAAACATTGCTTAGAAGCTGTAAACAGCTATGTTAGTGTTTCTGGGGTTAAAAATGTGTCTTAATCCAATGCAACTAACTAATTATAAGAGTTTGAAATAGATGTGGAGAGTTTAAAAGCCACTTATACCCATTTTGTCCCAAAACAGGCTAACAGCAAGAAAACATTGCTTAGTAGCTGTAAACAGCTATGTTAGTGTTTATGGGGTTAAAATGTGTCTTAATCCAATGCAACTAACTAAGTATAAGAGTTTGAGATAGATGTGGAGAGTTTAAAAGCCACTTACACCCATTTTGTCCCAAAACAGGCTAAAACCAATAAAACATTGTTTAGAAGCTGTAAACAGCTATGTTAGTGTTTATGGGGTTAAAATGTGTCTTAATCCAATGCAACTAACTAATTATAAGAGTTTGAGATAGATGTGGAGAGTTTAAAAGCCACTTATACCCATTTTGACCCAATAAAGGCTAAAACCAAGAAAACATTGCTTAGAAGCTGTAAACAGCTATGTTAGTGTTTCTGGGGTTAAAATGTGTCTTAATCTAATGCAACTAACTAATTATAAGAGTTTGAGATAGATGTGGAGAGTTTAAAAGCCACTTATACCCATTTTGTCCCAAAACAGGCTAAAACCAAGAAAACATTGCTTAGAAGCTGTAAACAGCTATGTTAGTGTGTATGGGGTTAAAATGTGTCTTAATCCAATGCAACTAACTAATTATAAGAGTTTAAGATAGATGTGGAGAGTTTAAAAGCCACTTATACCCTTTTTGTCCCAAAAAAGGCTAAAACCAAGAAAACATTGCTTAGAAGCTATAAACAGCTATGTTAGTGTTTCTGGGGTTAAAATGTGTCTTAATCTAATGCAACTAACTAATTATAAGAGTTTGAGATAGATGTGGAGAGTTTAAAAGCCACTTATACCCATTTTGTCCCAAAACAGGCTAAACCAAGAAAACATTGCTTAGAAGCTGTAAACAGCTATGTTAGTGTTTCTGGGGTTAAAATGTGTCTTAATCCAATGCAACTAACTAATTATAAGAGTTTGAGATAGATGTGGAGAGTTTAAAAGCCACTTATACCCATTTTGTCCCAAAACAGGCTAACAGCAAGAAAACATTGCTTAGAAGCTGTAAACAGCTATGTTAGTGTTTCTGAGGTTAAAATGTGTCTTAATCCAATGCAACTAACTAATTATAAGTGTTTGAGATAGTTTGAGATAGATGTGGAGAGTTTCAAACCCACTTATACCCATTTTGTCCCAAAACAGGCTAAAACCAAGAAAACATTGCTTAGAAGCTGTAAACAGCTATGTTAGTGTTTATGGGGTTAAAATGTGTCTTAATCCAATGCAACTAACTAATTATAAGAGTTTAAGATAGATGTGGAGAGTTTAAAAGCCACTTATACCCTTTTTGTCCCAAAACAGGCTAAAACCAAGAAAACAGTGCTTAGAAGCTGTAAACAGCTATGTTAGTGTTTAGGTGGTTAAAATGTGTCTTAATCCAATGCAACTAACTAATTATAAGAGTTTGAGATAGATGTGGAAAGTTTAAAAGCCACTTATACCCATTTTGTCCCAAAACAGGCTAAAACCAATAAAACATTGCTTAGAAGCTGTAAACAGCTATGTTAGTGTTTCTGGGGTTAAAATGTGTCTTAATCCAATGCAACTAACTAATTATAAGATGTGGAGAGTTTAAAAACATTGCTTAGAAGCTGTAAACAGCTATGTTAGTGTTTATGGGGTTAAAATGTGTCTTAATCCAATGCAACTAACTAATTATAAGAGTTTGAGATAAATGTGGAGAGTTTAAAAGCCACTTATTCCCATTTTGTCCCAAAACAGGCAAAAACCAAGAAAACATTGCTTAGAAGCTGTAAACAGCTATGTTAGTGTTTCTGGGGTTAAAAATGTGTCTTAATCCAATGCAACTAACTAATTATAAGAGTTTGAAATAGATGTGGAGAGTTTAAAAGCCACTTATACCCATTTTGTCCCAAAACAGGCTAACAGCAAGAAAACATTGCTTAGTAGCTGTAAACAGCTATGTTAGTGTTTATGGGGTTAAAATGTGTCTTAATCCATTGCAACTAACTAAGTATAAGAGTTTGAGATAGATGTGGAGAGTTTAAAAGCCACTTACACCCATTTTGTCCCAAAACAGGCTAAAACCAATAAAACATTGCTTAGAAGCTGTAAACAGCTATGTTAGTGTTTATGGGGTTAAAATGTGTCTTAATCCAATGCAACTAACTAATTATAAGAGTTTGAGATAGATGTGGAGAGTTTAAAAGCCACTTATACCCATTTTGACCCAATAAAGGCTAAAACCAAGAAAACATTGCTTAGAAGCTGTAAACAGCTATGTTAGTGTTTCTGGGGTTAAAATGTGTCTTAATCTAATGCAACTAACTAATTATAAGAGTTTGAGATAGATGTGGAGAGTTTAAAAGCCACTTATACCCATTTTGTCCCAAAACAGGCTAAAACCAAGAAAACATTGCTTAGAAGCTGTAGACAGCTATGTTAGTGTTTATGGGGTTAAAATGTGTCTTAATCCAATGCATCTAACTAATTATAAGAGTTTGAGATAGATGTGGAGAGTTTAAAAGCCACTTATACCCATTTTGTCCCAAAACAGGCTAAACCAAGAAAACATTGCTTAGAAGCTGTAAACAGCTATGTTAGTGTTTCTGGGGTTAAAATGTGTCTTAATCCAATGCAACTAACTAATTATAAGAGTTTGAGATAGATGTGGAGAGTTTAAAAGCCACTTATACCCATTTTGTCCCAAAACAGGCTAACAGCAAGAAAACATTGCTTAGAAGCTGTAAACAGCTATGTTAGTGTTTCTGGGGTTAAAATGTGTCTTAATCCAATGCAACTAACTAATTATAAGAGTTTGAGATAGATGTGGAGAGTTTAAAAGCCACTTATACCCATTTTGTCCTAAAACAGGCTAAAACCAAGAAAACATTGCTTAGAAGCTGTAAACAGCTATGTTAGTGTTTATGGGGTTAAAATGTGTCTTAATCCAATGCAACTAACTAATTATAAGAGTTTGAGATAGATGTGGAGAGTTTAAAAGCCACTTATACCCATTTTGTCCCAAAACAGGCTAAAACCTAGAAAACATTGCTTAGAAGCTGTAAACAGCTATGTTAGTGTTTATGAGGTTAAAATGTTTCTTAATCCAATGCAACTAACTAATTATAAGAGTTTGAGATAGATGTGGAGAGTTTAAAAGCCACTTATACCCATTTTGTCCCAAAACAGGCTAAACCAAGAAAACATTGCTTAGAAGCTGTAAACAGCTATGTTAGTGTTTCTGGGGTTAAAATGTGTCTTAATCTAATGCAACTAACTAATTATAAGAGTTTGAGATAGATGTGGAGAGTTTAAAAGCCACTTATACCCATTTTGTCCCAAAACAGGCTAAAACCAAGAAAACATTGCTTAGAAGCTGTAGACAGCTATGTTAGTGTTTATGGGGTTAAAATGTGTCTTAATCCAATGCAACTAACTAATTATAAGAGTTTGAGATAGATGTGGAGAGTTTAAAAGCCACTTATACCCATTTTGACCCAATAAAGGCTAAAACCAAGAAAACATTGCTTAGAAGCTGTAAACAGCTATGTTAGTGTTTCTGGGGTTAAAATGTGTCTTAATCTAATGCAACTAACTAATTATAAGAGTTTGAGATAGATGTGGAGAGTTTAAAAGCCACTTATACCCATTTTGTCCCAAAACAGGCTAAAACCAAGAAAACATTGCTTAGAAGCTGTAAACAGCTATGTTAGTGTGTATGGGGTTAAAATGTGTCTTAATCTAATGCAACTAACTAATTATAAGAGTTTAAGATAGATGTGGAGAGTTTAAAAGCCACTTATACCCTTTTTGTCCCAAAAAAGGCTAAAACCAAGAAAACATTGCTTAGAAGCTATAAACAGCTATGTTAGTGTTTCTGGGGTTAAAATGTGTCTTAATCTAATGCAACTAACTAATTATAAGAGTTTGAGATAGATGTGGAGAGTTTAAAAGCCACTTATACCCATTTTATCCCAAAACAGGCTAAACCAAGAAAACATTGCTTAGAAGCTGTAAACAGCTATGTTAGTGTTTCTGGGGTTAAAATGTGTCTTAATCCAATGCAACTAACTAATTATAAGAGTTTGAGATAGATGTGGAGAGCTTAAAAGCCACTTATACCCATTTTGTCCCAAAACAGGCTAAAACCAATAAAACATTGCTTAGAAGCTGTAAACAGCTATGTTAGTGTTTCTGGGGTTAAAATGTGTCTTAATCCAATGCAACTAACTAATTATAAGATGTGGAGAGTTTAAAAACATTGCTTAGAAGCTGTAAACAGCTATGTTAGTGTTTATGGGGTTAAAATGTGTCTTAATCCAATGCAACTAACTAATTATAAGAGTTTGAGATAAATGTGGAGAGTTTAAAAGCCACTTATTCCCATTTTGTCCCAAAACAGGCAAAAACCAAGAAAACATTGCTTAGAAGCTGTAAACAGCTATGTTAGTGTTTCTGGGGTTAAAAATGTGTCTTAATCCAATGCAACTAACTAATTATAAGAGTTTGAAATAGATGTGGAGAGTTTAAAAGCCACTTATACCCATTTTGTCCCAAAACAGGCTAACAGCAAGAAAACATTGCTTAGTAGCTGTAAACAGCTATGTTAGTGTTTATGGGGTTAAAATGTGTCTTAATCCAATGCAACTAACTAAGTATAAGAGTTTGAGATAGATGTGGAGAGTTTAAAAGCCACTTACACCCATTTTGTCCCAAAACAGGCTAAAACCAATAAAACATTGCTTAGAAGCTGTAAACAGCTATGTTAGTGTTTATGGGGTTAAAATGTGTCTTAATCCAATGCAACTAACTAATTATAAGAGTTTGAGATAGATGTGGAGAGTTTAAAAGCCACTTATACCCATTTTGACCCAATAAAGGCTAAAACCAAGAAAACATTGCTTAGAAGCTGTAAACAGCTATGTTAGTGTTTCTGGGGTTAAAATGTGTCTTAATCTAATGCAACTAACTAATTATAAGAGTTTGAGATAGATGTGGAGAGTTTAAAAGCCACTTATACCCATTTTGTCCCAAAACAGGCTAAAACCAAGAAAACATTGCTTAGAAGCTGTAGACAGCTATGTTAGTGTTTATGGGGTTAAAATGTGTCTTAATCCAATGCATCTAACTAATTATAAGAGTTTGAGATAGATGTGGAGAGTTTAAAAGCCACTTATACCCATTTTGTCCCAAAACAGGCTAAACCAAGAAAACATTGCTTAGAAGCTGTAAACAGCTATGTTAGTGTTTCTGGGGTTAAAATGTGTCTTAATCCAATGCAGCTAACTAATTATAAGAGTTTGAGATAGATGTGGAGAGTTTAAAAGCCACTTATACCCATTTTGTCCCAAAACAGGCTAACAGCAAGAAAACATTGCTTAGAAGCTGTAAACAGCTATGTTAGTGTTTCTGGGGTTAAAATGTGTCTTAATCCAATGCAACTAACTAATTATAAGAGTTTGAGATAGATGTGGAGAGTTTAAAAGCCACTTATACCCATTTTGTCCTAAAACAGGCTAAAACCAAGAAAACATTGCTTAGAAGCTGTAAACAGCTATGTTAGTGTTTATGGGGTTAAAATGTGTCTTAATCCAATGCAACTAACTAATTATAAGAGTTTGAGATAGATGTGGAGAGTTTAAAAGCCACTTATACCCATTTTGTCCCAAAACAGGCTAAAACCTAGAAAACATTGCTTAGAAGCTGTAAACAGCTATGTTAGTGTTTATGAGGTTAAAATGTTTCTTAATCCAATGCAACTAACTAATTATAAGAGTTTGAGATAGATGTGGAGAGTTTAAAAGCCACTTATACCCATTTTGTCCCAAAACAGGCTAAACCAAGAAAACATTGCTTAGAAGCTGTAAACAGCTATGTTAGTGTTTCTGGGGTTAAAATGTGTCTTAATCTAATGCAACTAACTAATTATAAGAGTTTGAGATAGATGTGGAGAGTTTAAAAGCCACTTATACCCATTTTGTCCTAAAACAGGCTAAAACCAAGAAAACATTGCTTAGAAGCTGTAAACAGCTATGTTAGTGTTTATGGGGTTAAAATGTGTCTTAATCCAATGCAACTAACTAATTATAAGAGTTTGAGATAGATGTGGAGAGTTTAAAAGCCACTTATACCCATTTTGACCCAATAAAGGCTAAAACCAAGAAAACATTGCTTAGAAGCTGTAAACAGCTATGTTAGTGTTTCTGGGGTTAAAATGTGTCTTAATCTAATGCAACTAACTAATTATAAGAGTTTGAGATAGATGTGGAGAGTTTAAAAGCCACTTATACCCATTTTGTCCCAAAACAGGCTAAAACCAAGAAAACATTGCTTAGAAGCTGTAAACAGCTATGTTAGTGTGTATGGGGTTAAAATGTGTCTTAATCCAATGCAACTAACTAATTATAAGAGTTTAAGATAGATGTGGAGAGTTTAAAAGCCACTTATACCCTTTTTGTCCCAAAAAAGGCTAAAACCAAGAAAACATTGCTTAGAAGCTATAAACAGCTATGTTAGTGTTTCTGGGGTTAAAATGTGTCTTAATCTAATGCAACTAACTAATTATAAGAGTTTGAGATAGATGTGGAGAGTTTAAAAGCCACTTATACCCATTTTGTCCCAAAACAGGCTAAACCAAGAAAACATTGCTTAGAAGCTGTAAACAGCTATGTTAGTGTTTCTGGGGTTAAAATGTGTCTTAATCCAATGCAACTAACTAATTATAAGAGTTTGAGATAGATGTGGAGAGTTTAAAAGCCACTTATACCCATTTTGTCCCAAAACAGGCTAACAGCAAGAAAACATTGCTTAGAAGCTGTAAACAGCTATGTTAGTGTTTCTGAGGTTAAAATGTGTCTTAATCCAATGCAACTAACTAATTATAAGTGTTTGAGATAGTTTGAGATAGATGTGGAGAGTTTCAAACCCACTTATACCCATTTTGTCCCAAAACAGGCTAAAACCAAGAAAACATTGCTTAGAAGCTGTAAACAGCTATGTTAGTGTTTATGGGGTTAAAATGTGTCTTAATCCAATGCAACTAACTAATTATAAGAGTTTAAGATAGATGTGGAGAGTTTAAAAGCCACTTATACCCTTTTTGTCCCAAAACAGGCTAAAACCAAGAAAACAGTGCTTAGAAGCTGTAAACAGCTATGTTAGTGTTTAGGTGGTTAAAATGTGTCTTAATCCAATGCAACTAACTAATTATAAGAGTTTGAGATAGATGTGGAAAGTTTAAAAGCCACTTATACCCATTTTGTCCCAAAACAGGCTAAAACCAATAAAACATTGCTTAGAAGCTGTAAACAGCTATGTTAGTGTTTCTGGGGTTAAAATGTGTCTTAATCCAATGCAACTAACTAATTATAAGATGTGGAGAGTTTAAAAACATTGCTTAGAAGCTGTAAACAGCTATGTTAGTGTTTATGGGGTTAAAATGTGTCTTAATCCAATGCAACTAACTAATTATAAGAGTTTGAGATAAATGTGGAGAGTTTAAAAGCCACTTATTCCCATTTTGTCCCAAAACAGGCAAAAACCAAGAAAACATTGCTTAGAAGCTGTAAACAGCTATGTTAGTGTTTCTGGGGTTAAAAATGTGTCTTAATCCAATGCAACTAACTAATTATAAGAGTTTGAAATAGATGTGGAGAGTTTAAAAGCCACTTATACCCATTTTGTCCCAAAACAGGCTAACAGCAAGAAAACATTGCTTAGTAGCTGTAAACAGCTATGTTAGTGTTTATGGGGTTAAAATGTGTCTTAATCCAATGCAACTAACTAAGTATAAGAGTTTGAGATAGATGTGGAGAGTTTAAAAGCCACTTACACCCATTTTGTCCCAAAACAGGCTAAAACCAATAAAACATTGCTTAGAAGCTGTAAACAGCTATGTTAGTGTTTATGGGGTTAAAATGTGTCTTAATCCAATGCAACTAACTAATTATAAGAGTTTGAGATAGATGTGGAGAGTTTAAAAGCCACTTATACCCATTTTGACCCAATAAAGGCTAAAACCAAGAAAACATTGCTTAGAAGCTGTAAACAGCTATGTTAGTGTTTCTGGGGTTAAAATGTGTCTTAATCTAATGCAACTAACTAATTATAAGAGTTTGAGATAGATGTGGAGAGTTTAAAAGACACTTATACCCATTTTGTCCCAAAACAGGCTAAAACCAAGAAAACATTGCTTAGAAGCTGTAGACAGCTATGTTAGTGTTTATGGGGTTAAAATGTGTCTTAATCCAATGCATCTAACTAATTATAAGAGTTTGAGATAGATGTGGAGAGTTTAAAAGCCACTTATACCCATTTTGTCCCAAAACAGGCTAAACCAAGAAAACATTGCTTAGAAGCTGTAAACAGCTATGTTAGTGTTTCTGGGGTTAAAATGTGTCTTAATCCAATGCAACTAACTAATTATAAGAGTTTGAGATAGATGTGGAGAGTTTAAAAGCCACTTATACCCATTTTGTCCCAAAACAGGCTAACAGCAAGAAAACATTGCTTAGAAGCTGTAAACAGCTATGTTAGTGTTTCTGGGGTTAAAATGTGTCTTAATCCAATGCAACTAACTAATTATAAGAGTTTGAGATAGATGTGGAGAGTTTAAAAGCCACTTATACCCATTTTGTCCTAAAACAGGCTAAAACCAAGAAAACATTGCTTAGAAGCTGTAAACAGCTATGTTAGTGTTTATGGGGTTAAAATGTGTCTTAATCCAATGCAACTAACTAATTATAAGAGTTTGAGATAGATGTGGAGAGTTTAAAAGCCACTTATACCCATTTTGTCCCAAAACAGGCTAAAACCTAGAAAACATTGCTTAGAAGCTGTAAACAGCTATGTTAGTGTTTATGAGGTTAAAATGTTTCTTAATCCAATGCAACTAACTAATTATAAGAGTTTGAGATAGATGTGGAGAGTTTAAAAGCCACTTATACCCATTTTGTCCCAAAACAGGCTAAACCAAGAAAACATTGCTTAGAAGCTGTAAACAGCTATGTTAGTGTTTCTGGGGTTAAAATGTGTCTTAATCTAATGCAACTAACTAATTATAAGAGTTTGAGATAGATGTGGAGAGTTTAAAAGCCACTTATACCCATTTTGTCCCAAAACAGGCTAAAACCAAGAAAACATTGCTTAGAAGCTGTAGACAGCTATGTTAGTGTTTCTGGGGTTAAAATGTGTCTTAATCCAATGCAACTAACTAATTATAAGAGTTTGAGATAGATGTGGAGAGTTTAAAAGCCACTTATACACATTTTGTCCCAAAACAGGCTAACAGCAAGAAAACATTGCTTAGAAGCTGTAAACAGCTATGTTAGTGTTTCTGAGGTTAAAATGTGTCTTAATCCAATGCAACTAACTAATTATAAGTGTTTGAGATAGTTTGAGATAGATGTGGAGAGTTTCAAACCCACTTATACCCATTTTGTCCCAAAACAGGCTAAAACCAAGAAAACATTGCTTAGAAGCTGTAAACAGCTATGTTAGTGTTTATGGGGTTAAAATGTGTCTTAATCCAATGCAACTAACTAATTATAAGAGTTTAAGATAGATGTGGAGAGTTTAAAAGCCACTTATACCCTTTTTGTCCCAAAACAGGCTAAAACCAAGAAAACAGTGCTTAGAAGCTGTAAACAGCTATGTTAGTGTTTAGGTGGTTAAAATGTGTCTTAATCCAATGCAACTAACTAATTATAAGAGTTTGAGATAGATGTGGAAAGTTTAAAAGCCACTTATACCCATTTTGTCCCAAAACAGGCTAAAACCAATAAAACATTGCTTAGAAGCTGTAAACAGCTATGTTAGTGTTTCTGGGGTTAAAATGTGTCTTAATCCAATGCAACTAACTAATTATAAGATGTGGAGAGTTTAAAAACATTGCTTAGAAGCTGTAAACAGCTATGTTAGTGTTTCTGGGGTTAAAATGTGTCTTAATCCAATGCAACTAACTAATTATAAGAGTTTGAGATAAATGTGGAGAGTTTAAAAGCCACTTATTCCCATTTTGTCCCAAAACAGGCAAAAACCAAGAAAACATTGCTTAGAAGCTGTAAACAGCTATGTTAGTGTTTCTGGGGTTAAAAATGTGTCTTAATCCAATGCAACTAACTAATTATAAGAGTTTGAAATAGATGTGGAGAGTTTAAAAGCCACCTATACCCATTTTGTCCCAAAACAGGCTAACAGCAAGAAAACATTGCTTAGTAGCTGTAAACAGCTATGTTAGTGTTTATGGGGTTAAAATGTGTCTTAATCCAATGCAACTAACTAAGTATAAGAGTTTGAGATAGATGTGGAGAGTTTAAAAGCCACTTACACCCATTTTGTCCCAAAACAGGCTAAAACCAATAAAACATTGCTTAGAAGCTGTAAACAGCTATGTTAGTGTTTATGGGGTTAAAATGTGTCTTAATCCAATGCAACTAACTAATTATAAGAGTTTGAGATAGATGTGGAGAGTTTAAAAGCCACTTATACCCATTTTGACCCAATAAAGGCTAAAACCAAGAAAACATTGCTTAGAAGCTGTATACAGCTATGTTACTGTTTCTGGGGTTAAAATGTGTCTTAATCTAATGCAACTAACTAATTATAAGAGTTTGAGATAGATGTGGAGAGTTTAAAAGCCACTTATACCCATTTTGTCCCAAAACAGGCTAAAACCAAGAAAACATTGCTTAGAAGCTGTAGACAGCTATGTTAGTGTTTATGGGGTTAAAATGTGTCTTAATCCAATGCAACTAACTAATTATAAGAGTTTGAGATAGATGTGGAGAGTTTAAAAGCCACTTATACCCATTTTGACCCAATAAAGGCTAAAACCAAGAAAACATTGCTTAGAAGCTGTAAACAGCTATGTTAGTGTTTCTGGGGTTAAAATGTGTCTTAATCTAATGCAACTAACTAATTATAAGAGTTTGAGATAGATGTGGAGAGTTTAAAAGCCACTTATACCCATTTTGTCCCAAAACAGGCTAAAACCAAGAAAACATTGCTTAGAAGCTGTAGACAGCTATGTTAGTGTTTATGGGGTTAAAATGTGTCTTAATCCAATGCATCTAACTAATTATAAGAGTTTGAGATAGATGTGGAGAGTTTAAAAGCCACTTATACCCATTTTGTCCCAAAACAGGCTAAACCAAGAAAACATTGCTTAGAAGCTGTAAACAGCTATGTTAGTGTTTCTGGGGTTAAAATGTGTCTTAATCCAATGCAACTAACTAATTATAAGAGTTTGAGATAGATGTGGAGAGTTTAAAAGCCACTTATACCCATTTTGTCCCAAAACAGGCTAACAGCAAGAAAACATTGCTTAGAAGCTGTAAACAGCTATGTTAGTGTTTCTTGTAGGGATTTATGAGACAAAGCTCACAAGAGAGGGTAGACAAACACTTGGTGAATGAATCCCCCTTTACCCACAACAAACTAACTCATTCTCAAGGGGGAGGAGAGAACATCAACTTGTGATGAACTCCCCATAAACAAGCTAGATAGAACCCAAATACTAGAGAGTAAGCGGATCCTAACTAGGAGAAGCACTAGTTTGAGACTTATCCTCTTCTAGTATCACAACACTTAGAGTTTGTGTACTTAGGAGAAGGAGGATTAAGAATCAGTAATCTAGGCTAAGTAAAGCAGTAAATAAGAAGAGTTTAGGTGGATTTGAGAAGAGAATAGGCTGCCTTAAGGGCAGCCTCTAACCGCTAATCTCCTAAACACTCTACATTGTTGATATGAACAAGAACACAAGTAGAGAGGGAAAACGGTTTCTCTTCTTTTAATAATATTGTGATGTGTTCCAAAATGAGAGATTACAATGCTTAATATAGGAGAACAAATGTATATGGCCGTTTGAGATAAATGAGAGGTGAGAGTGACATATAGCCGTTGGTGCACAAGTGGGTGTATGGTGACAGGGACAGCTCCTTCCCTTGGTTGTCTCATTCTTCACCAACCAAGGTCTCACATGCTTCCTTCCTTCCCTTCTTTTCCCTTTGTGAGACATTTAACTTCTTCTTGGGCCTCTTCTTCTTATAAGGCCTTTACTTCACAATTCTTCTCACATTGCTCTTATGGCCTTGCTGACCACTCTCATTGTTCTCACGGCCCACATGGCCTTATTGGCCACTCTTATTGTGCTCACGGCCTTACTGGCCGCTCCCACACCACTCATGGCCTTACCGGCCACACTTCTTGTACTAGCAGCCTTACCGGCCACTCTCTTCTTCCTTGTGCAGCTCGGCCTCACCGGCCTCACTCTCTCTTCTCCTTCATATATACTAATAGTACGGACGGGCCTGTACGGACGGGCCTGTACGGACGGGCCTGTACGGACGGGCCTGTACGGACGGGCCTGCTCTTCAATGTGTTCACGGCCTAACTGGCCGCTCTCCGGACATGGGTCCGTTCACGGACACGGTACATGGTACCGGACACGGTACATGGTCGCTCACGGACACGGACATGGCCTTACCGGCCTTTACATGGCCTTTCCGGCCTTTCTTCTCTTCTTCCAAGGTTCGGCCTTACCGGCCTCTCCTCTCTCCTCCTTGGTACATTCTAATACTCCCCCGCACGCTTGATCGGTGGGACACCATGGGGACCAAAGATCAAGGGTGGACTAGTGTCATCTACCTCATTAAAAACCTCAACAAAGAAAACCTCTTGGGATAAAACTTTGTTAAGGGAAAAAGAGTATAGACTCCACTATCCATGATGTCCCCTGACCTTGGTTTGCAAAGAACTAGCTCCCTTCTCTTCATGAATTGAACCGCTCCTACTCCTTAGCCCACCTTGCCTTTAGCACATTCCTTATGATCTCCATCCTTGCGCCTTTAGAATTTCTTTGAGGCTCTCATAGTCTCCTTTACCCCTTAAACAAGTGATAACGAAGAAAAGAATAAGTGTTTGCTATGAGGAATATCAAGGAAAATTTCTAAAAATGTGACAATTTAAGAGAACATATTAAAGAGTAAAGACTAGTAAAGAAGCTAAGGTAATGAATTTATGAATTAAAATAGAGAAGGGTTTAGAGCACAGCCTTTATGGTGTTTTGATGGATAGGAAGGAGAGAGTTGATCACTGATGCGGTTTGGAATTCCTCCTTGAGACCGCTTCTCTAACCATGGTTTTTAAACCCGGCCAGTTTTATCTGTCAGACTGATACATGCCCACTGAATCGGACATAACTTTCGAACGGCTGCTCGGATTGGTATGATTCCACTTCCACTGGCAAGATGACTCTGTGGTCTCGAACTTTAATGAAGAACGCGGAAGCCGAATCGCAGTGGAAGGGTTTCGTCCGAGTCAATCTTTGAGACGCTTCGGCTGAGCTTTAAGTAAAGACTTTTGCTTGTGGCCGAGCAGAATCTGTGAGGTACGGTCTGAAGTCACTTGATCTCCCCCGTAACCTTTACTTGATGATGGGCTGAAACCTCATCACCTCAGTTGAAGCCTTGTGCATCACCGTTCTTGTGCACATCCAATCAACAGTTGAAACCTTGTGCATCACCTTTCCTAAAGACCATTGTGCACATCCGATCAACAACTTGGCACTAACACACATGCTCTTGGACTGATTCATCACCTTCCACCAGCTTAACAAAGACTTGGTGGCCCTTGGTTCTAACTCCAGGCATTGTGCTGCGCTCTCCTCATGGCTATCTTGTAGCCTTCAACCTCGCCACTTCTTCTCCTTGAGATAGTGAGCGAGCTCCACACAATCTTCAGTGCTGAAACTGAAACCAAAAATCAATGGAACAGATTCTAAACAAGAGATTGTTAGAGATTAGAGTATAGAGAATAATACTGAAATTAAATAGAGAATTTAGAGAATTAATAAGAGTATATATGGAGAATAGAAAGTGAGAGTATAAGGGAGAGTATTGGCGGTAGTATAAGATGAATGGAGAGTAGAATAGAGAATCTGCTCAAGAGTTCTTATGGACAGAGTTTAACTCTGTTTTCTTGAGTTGAAAGAAGCTTTGACAGCCAAGAACATCCAAGAAGACAATCTCTTTTGGTGCTTTAATGGCTGAAACACAATGGACCTTATGGAAAATTAGTTTCTCCAAAGGTTTAACAACAAAACTCCTTGTAGAATCACTTAAACAAGTGTTCTTCAAGAGATTAAGGCTTTAGATCCACGAAGATAACATATAGAAGATGTTTTTCGTGGTCCCAAGCAAAGAAGAAACAACAAAAGCCTTTGGAACAGCCTATTGTCCAACGGTTAAAAGAATGCATCTTGGAACAGCTTTAGTCTAGTTGACCAAGCGGACATGAGATGCGAAAATTAAGATCTCTCTCTTCTTCAAGCTTGAATCTGGACACACCATAGGGCCAGAAACAAAACTTTCTCAACATTGAGAAGAAGAAGTAGCGATTTAGTAATTAAGCCTTTAAAGGAAATTTAACAAAAGCAAAAATTAAACCTTTAGAGGAAAATTAACTAAATCCTAAGAGAACTAAATCCTAAGAATTTCGTGGCTCATACAAGCACACAAAAACGTGAATCCTTACCAAGAACAAAACCGATTTGCTCCTTGGTTCATCACCACCTCATTTAAACCCAAGCTTTCACCAAATCGGTAAGCCTAAAGATGAGGTTTTAAAATCGATTTCTTTCACACACTTGGTCTACAAATTCTAACAAGACAAGAGACCAAGCTTACTCAACAATGAGCTGCTAGAGAATCGATTTAACAACAAAAGCAAAATTAAAGCTTTAAAGAACTAAGCTAAGCGAATTAACACCTAAGCTAGGATTAAAACTTTAACTAAGCTAACTCCTAAGAAAACGACATTGAGAATGAGTTTGAATCACCAAGAACAGAACCTGCTCTGATACCATGTAGGGATTTATGAGACAAAGCTCACAAGAGAGGGTAGACAAACACTTGGTGAATGAATCCCCCTTTACCCACAACAAACTAACTCATTCTCAAGGGGGAGGAGAGAACATCAACTTGTGATGAACTCCCCATAAACAAGCTAGATAGAACCCAAATACTAGAGAGTAAGCGGATCCTAACTAGGAGAAGCACTAGTTTGAGACTTATCCTCTTCTAGTATCACAACACTTAGAGTTTGTGTACTTAGGAGAAGGAGGATTAAGAATCAGTAATCTAGGCTAAGTAAAGCAGTAAATAAGAAGAGTTTAGGTGGATTTGAGAAGAGAATAGGCTGCCTTAAGGGCAGCCTCTAACCGCTAATCTCCTAAACACTCTACATTGTTGATATGAACAAGAACACAAGTAGAGAGGGAAAACGGTTTCTCTTCTTTTAATAATATTGTGATGTGTTCCAAAATGAGAGATTACAATGCTTAATATAGGAGAACAAATGTATATGGCCGTTTGAGATAAATGAGAGGTGAGAGTGACATATAGCCGTTGGTGCACAAGTGGGTGTATGGTGACAGGGACAGCTCCTTCCCTTGGTTGTCTCATTCTTCACCAACCAAGGTCTCACATGCTTCCTTCCTTCCCTTCTTTTCCCTTTGTGAGACATTTAACTTCTTCTTGGGCCTCTTCTTCTTATAAGGCCTTTACTTCACAATTCTTCTCACATTGCTCTTATGGCCTTGCTGACCACTCTCATTGTTCTCACGGCCCACATGGCCTTATTGGCCACTCTTATTGTGCTCACGGCCTTACTGGCCGCTCCCACACCACTCATGGCCTTACCGGCCACACTTCTTGTACTAGCAGCCTTACCGGCCACTCTCTTCTTCCTTGTGCAGCTCGGCCTCACCGGCCTCACTCTCTCTTCTCCTTCATATATACTAATAGTACGGACGGGCCTGTACGGACGGGCCTGTACGGACGGGCCTGCTCTTCAATGTGTTCACGGCCTAACTGGCCGCTCTCCGGACATGGGTCCGTTCACGGACACGGTACATGGTACCGGACACGGTACATGGTCGCTCACGGACACGGACATGGCCTTACCGGCCTTTACATGGCCTTTCCGGCCTTTCTTCTCTTCTTCCAAGGTTCGGCCTTACCGGCCTCTCCTCTCTCCTCCTTGGTACATTCTAATATTTCTGGGGTTAAAATGTGTCTTAATCCAATGCAACTAACTAATTATAAGAGTTTGAGATAGATGTGGAGAGTTTAAAAGCCACTTATACCCATTTTGTCCTAAAACAGGCTAAAACCAAGAAAACATTGCTTAGAAGCTGTAAACAGCTATGTTAGTGTTTATGGGGTTAAAATGTGTCTTAATCCAATGCAACTAACTAATTATAAGAGTTTGAGATAGATGTGGAGAGTTTAAAAGCCACTTATACCCATTTTGTCCCAAAACAGGCTAAAACCTAGAAAACATTGCTTAGAAGCTGTAAACAGCTATGTTAGTGTTTATGAGGTTAAAATGTTTCTTAATCCAATGCAACTAACTAATTATAAGAGTTTGAGATAGATGTGGAGAGTTTAAAAGCCACTTATACCCATTTTGTCCCAAAACAGGCTAAACCAAGAAAACATTGCTTAGAAGCTGTAAACAGCTATGTTAGTGTTTCTGGGGTTAAAATGTGTCTTAATCTAATGCAACTAACTAATTATAAGAGTTTGAGATAGATGTGGAGAGTTTAAAAGCCACTTATACCCATTTTGTCCCAAAACAGGCTAAAACCAAGAAAACATTGCTTAGAAGCTGTAGACAGCTATGTTAGTGTTTCTGGGGTTAAAATGTGTCTTAATCCAATGCAACTAACTAATTATAAGAGTTTGAGATAGATGTGGAGAGTTTAAAAGCCACTTATACACATTTTGTCCCAAAACAGGCTAACAGCAAGAAAACATTGCTTAGAAGCTGTAAACAGCTATGTTAGTGTTTCTGAGGTTAAAATGTGTCTTAATCCAATGCAACTAACTAATTATAAGTGTTTGAGATAGTTTGAGATAGATGTGGAGAGTTTCAAACCCACTTATACCCATTTTGTCCCAAAACAGGCTAAAACCAAGAAAACATTGCTTAGAAGCTGTAAACAGCTATGTTAGTGTTTATGGGGTTAAAATGTGTCTTAATCCAATGCAACTAACTAATTATAAGAGTTTAAGATAGATGTGGAGAGTTTAAAAGCCACTTATACCCTTTTTGTCCCAAAACAGGCTAAAACCAAGAAAACAGTGCTTAGAAGCTGTAAACAGCTATGTTAGTGTTTAGGTGGTTAAAATGTGTCTTAATCCAATGCAACTAACTAATTATAAGAGTTTGAGATAGATGTGGAAAGTTTAAAAGCCACTTATACCCATTTTGTCCCAAAACAGGCTAAAACCAATAAAACATTGCTTAGAAGCTGTAAACAGCTATGTTAGTGTTTCTGGGGTTAAAATGTGTCTTAATCCAATGCAACTAACTAATTATAAGATGTGGAGAGTTTAAAAACATTGCTTAGAAGCTGTAAACAGCTATGTTAGTGTTTCTGGGGTTAAAATGTGTCTTAATCCAATGCAACTAACTAATTATAAGAGTTTGAGATAAATGTGGAGAGTTTAAAAGCCACTTATTCCCATTTTGTCCCAAAACAGGCAAAAACCAAGAAAACATTGCTTAGAAGCTGTAAACAGCTATGTTAGTGTTTCTGGGGTTAAAAATGTGTCTTAATCCAATGCAACTAACTAATTATAAGAGTTTGAAATAGATGTGGAGAGTTTAAAAGCCACCTATACCCATTTTGTCCCAAAACAGGCTAACAGCAAGAAAACATTGCTTAGTAGCTGTAAACAGCTATGTTAGTGTTTATGGGGTTAAAATGTGTCTTAATCCAATGCAACTAACTAAGTATAAGAGTTTGAGATAGATGTGGAGAGTTTAAAAGCCACTTACACCCATTTTGTCCCAAAACAGGCTAAAACCAATAAAACATTGCTTAGAAGCTGTAAACAGCTATGTTAGTGTTTATGGGGTTAAAATGTGTCTTAATCCAATGCAACTAACTAATTATAAGAGTTTGAGATAGATGTGGAGAGTTTAAAAGCCACTTATACCCATTTTGACCCAATAAAGGCTAAAACCAAGAAAACATTGCTTAGAAGCTGTAAACAGCTATGTTACTGTTTCTGGGGTTAAAATGTGTCTTAATCTAATGCAACTAACTAATTATAAGAGTTTGAGATAGATGTGGAGAGTTTAAAAGCCACTTATACCCATTTTGTCCCAAAACAGGCTAAAACCAAGAAAACATTGCTTAGAAGCTGTAGACAGCTATGTTAGTGTTTATGGGGTTAAAATGTGTCTTAATCCAATGCATCTAACTAATTATAAGAGTTTGAGATAGATGTGGAGAGTTTAAAAGCCACTTATACCCATTTTGTCCCAAAACAGGCTAAACCAAGAAAACATTGCTTAGAAGCTGTAAACAGCTATGTTAGTGTTTCTGGGGTTAAAATGTGTCTTAATCCAATGCAACTAACTAATTATAAGAGTTTGAGATAGATGTGGAGAGTTTAAAAGCCACTTATACCCATTTTGTCCCAAAACAGGCTAACAGCAAGAAAACATTGCTTAGAAGCTGTAAACAGCTATGTTAGTGTTTCTGGGGTTAAAATGTGTCTTAATCCAATGCAACTAACTAATTATAAGAGTTTGAGATAGATGTGGAGAGTTTAAAAGCCACTTATACCCATTTTGTCCTAAAACAGGCTAAAACCAAGAAAACATTGCTTAGAAGCTGTAAACAGCTATGTTAGTGTTTATGGGGTTAAAATGTGTCTTAATCCAATGCAACTAACTAATTATAAGAGTTTGAGATAGATGTGGAGAGTTTAAAAGCCACTTATACCCATTTTGTCCCAAAACAGGCTAAAACCTAGAAAACATTGCTTAGAAGCTGTAAACAGCTATGTTAGTGTTTATGAGGTTAAAATGTTTCTTAATCCAATGCAACTAACTAATTATAAGAGTTTGAGATAGATGTGGAGAGTTTAAAAGCCACTTATACCCATTTTGTCCCAAAACAGGCTAAACCAAGAAAACATTGCTTAGAAGCTGTAAACAGCTATGTTAGTGTTTCTGGGGTTAAAATGTGTCTTAATCCAATGCAACTAACTAATTATAAGAGTTTGAGATAGATGTGGAGAGTTTAAAAGCCAATTATACCCATTTTGTCCCAAAACAGGCTAACAGCAAGAAAACATTGCTTAGAAGCTGTAAAAAGCTATGTTAGTGTTTCTGGGGTTAAAATGTGTCTTAATCCAATGCAACTAACTAATTATAAGAGTTTGAGATAGATGTGGAGAGTTTAAAAGCCACTTATACCCATTTTGTCCTAAAACAGGCTAAAACCAAGAAAACATTGCTTAGAAGCTGTAAACAGCTATGTTAGTGTTTATGGGGTTAAAATGTGTCTTAATCCAATGCAACTAACTAATTATAAGAGTTTGAGATAGATGTGGAGAGTTTAAAAGCCACTTATACCCTTTTTGTCCCAAAACAGGCTAAAACCAAGAAAACAGTGCTTAGAAGCTGTAAACAGCTATGTTAGTGTTTATGTGGTTAAAATGTGTCTTAATCCAATGCAACTAACTAATTATAAGAGGTTGAGATAGATGTGGAAAGTTTAAAAGCCACTTATACCCATTTTGTCCCAAAACAGGCTAAAACAAAGAAAACATTGCTTAGAAGCTGTAAACAGCTATGTTAGTGTTTCTGGGGTTAAAATGTTTCTTAATCCAATGCAACTAACTAATTATAAGATGTGGAGAGTTTAAAAACATTGCTTAGAAGCTGTAAACAGCTATGTTAGTGTTTCTGGGGTTAAAATGTGTCTTAATCCAATGCCACTAACTAATTATAAGAGTTTGAGATAGATGTGGAGAGTTTAAAAGCCACTTATTCCCATTTTGTCCCAAAACAGGCTAACAGCAAGAAAACATTGCTTAGTAGCTGTAAACAGCTATGTTAGTGTTTATGGGGTTAAAATGTGTCTTAATCCAATGCAACTAACTAAGTATAAGAGTTTGAGATAGATGTGGAGAGTTTAAAAGCCACTTACACCCATTTTGTCCCAAAACAGGCTAAAACCAATAAAACATTGCTTAGAAGCTGTAAACAGCTATGTTAGTGTTTATGGGGTTAAAATGTGTCTTAATCCAATGCAACTAACTAATTATAAGAGTTTGAGATAGATGTGGAGAGTTTAAAAGCCACTTATACCCATTTTGACCCAATAAAGGCTAAAACCAAGAAAACATTGCTTAGAAGCTGTAAACAGCTATGTTAGTGTTTCTGGGGTTAAAATGTGTCTTAATCCAATGCAACTAACTAATTATAAGAGTTTGAGATAGATGTGGAGAGTTTAAAAGCCACTTATACCCATTTTGTCCCAAAACAGGCTAAAACCAAGAAAACATTGCTTAGAAGCTGTAAACAGCTATGTTAGTGTTTATGGGGTTAAAATGTGTCTTAATCCAATGCATCTAACTAATTTTAAGAGTTTAAGATAGATGTGGAGAGTTTAAAAGCCACTTATACCCATTTTGTCCCAAAACAGGCTAAACCAAGAAAACATTGCTTAGAAGCTGTAAACAGCTATGTTAGTGTTTCTGGGGTTAAAATGTGTCTTAATCCAATGCAACTAACTAATTATAAGAGTTTGAGATAGATGTGGAGAGTTTAAAAGCCACTTATACCCATTTTGTCCCAAAATAGGCTAACAGCAAAAAAACATTGCTTAGAAGCTGTAAACAGCTATGTTAGTGTTTCTGGGGTTAAAATGTGTCTTAATCCAATGCAACTAACTAATTATAAGAGTTTGAGATAGATGTGGAGAGTTTAAAAGCCACTTATACCCTTTTTGTCCTAAAACAGGCTAAAACCAAGAAAACAGTGCTTAGAAGCTGTAAACAGCTATGTTAGTGTTTAGGTGGTTAAAATGTGTCTTAATCCAATGCAACTAACTAATTATAAGAGTTTGAGATAGATGTGGAGAGTTTAAAAGCCACTTATACCCATTTTGTCCCAAAACAGGCTAAACCAAGAAAACATTGCTTAGAAGCTGTAAACAGCTATGTTAGTGTTTCTGGGGTTAAAATGTGTCTTAATCCAATGCAACTAACTAATTATAAGATTTTGAGATAGATGTGGAGAGTTTAAAAGCCAATTATACCCATTTTGTCCCAAAACAGGCTAACAGCAAGAAAACATTGCTTAGAAGCTGTAAAAAGCTATGTGGAGAGTTTAAAAACATTGCTTAGAAGCTGTAAACAGCTATGTTAGTGTTTCTGGGGTTAAAATGTGTCTTAATCCAATGCAACTAACTAATTATAAGAGTTTGAGATAGATGTGGAGAGTTTAAAAGCCACTTATTCCCATTTTGTCCCAAAACAGGCTAACAGCAAGAAAACATTGCTTAGTAGCTGTAAACAGCTATGTTAGTGTTTATGGGGTTAAAATGTGTCTTAATCCAATGCAACTAACTAAGTATAAGAGTTTGAGATAGATGTGGAGAGTTTAAAAGCCACTTACACCCATTTTGTCCCAAAACAGGCTAAAACCAATAAAACATTGCTTAGAAGCTGTAAACAGCTATGTTAGTGTTTATGGGGTTAAAATTGTTGGGATTTATGAGACAAAGCTCACAAGAGAGGGTAGACAAACACTTGGTGAATGAATCCCCCTTTACCCACAACAAACTAACCCATTCTCAAGGGGGAGGAGAGAACATCAACTTGTGATGAACTCCCCATAAACTAGCTAAATAGAACCCAAATACTAGAGAGTAAGCGGATCCTACCTAGGAGAAGCACTAGTTTGAGACTATCCCCTTCTAGTATCACAACACTTAGAGTTTGTGTACTTAGGAGAAGGAGGATTAGAATCAGTAATCTAGGCTAAGTAAAGCAGTAAATAAAGAAGAGTTTAGGTGGGTTTGAGAAGAGAATTAGGCTGCCATAAGGGCAGCCCCTAACCGCTAATCACCTAAACAATCTACATTGTGAATATGAACAAGAACACAAGTAGAGAGGGGAAATCGGATTCTCTTCTTATTAGATTGTTGTATTTTGTTATATTGAAGTGAATTACAACTTAATATAGGGAATACAATGCTTATGACCGTTAGAGAGAGGAAGAGAGTGTTGATAGGGACATTCTCTCGATTTGGTGAAGGTGATAGTGACATCCTTCCCTTCCTTGCACATGTGATTCTTTTCTTGTGACCGTTAGGTTCTTCCTCCTTGAAAGCGACTTCCTTCCTTCTTCCTTTGGCATCTTCTTCCTTTGGCAGCTTCTTGATCACATGGTGGGCCGAGTCTTCCTTCTTCTCATCACTCACACTCGGCCTCATTCCTTCCTTCTTTCCTTTGTGAGACTTCCTCTTGGGCTTCTTCTTCTTATAAGGCCTTTGCCCTTCTCATTGCACTTATGGCCTTCTCTTATTCTTCATTCAGCCCACATGGCCTTACTCATTGTATTCACGGCCTAACCGGCCGTTCTCATGCCATTCATGGCCTCACGGCCACTCTTCTTGGTGCACACGGCCTTACCGGCCGTTCTTCTTGTGTTGGCAGCCTCACCGGCCACTTCTCTTCTTCTTCTATGGTTCGGCCTTACCGGCCTCTTCTCTCTTCTCTTCCTTACATTCTAATACTCCCCCGCACGCTTGATCGGTGGGACACCATGGGGACCAAAGATCAAGGGTGGAGTAGTGTAGTCTACCTCATTAAAAACCTCAACAAAGAAAACCTCTTGGGATAAAACTTTGTTAAAGGGAAAAAGAGTATAGCCTCCACTATCCATGATGTCCCCTGACCTTGGTTTAAAAGGAACCAGCTCTCTTCTCTTCATTATTTGAACCGCTACACTCCTTAGCCCTTCTTGCCTTGAACTCACTTCATATGATCTCTCCAAGCTTGCACTTCTCGAATTTTCTTTTGAGGCTCTCATAGTCTCCTTCACCCTTGAAACAAGTGATAAAGAAGAAAAGAATAAGTGTTTGCTATGAGGAATATCAAAGAAAATTCTAAAGAAAACTTTAAAAGAACATATTAAAGAGTAAAGACTAGTAATAGAGCTAAGATAATGAATTTAAGAAATTTAAATAGAGTAGAGTTTAGAGCACAGCCTTTATGGTGTTTTGATGGATAGGAAGGAGAGGGTTGAACACTGATGCGGTTTGGAATTCCTCCTTGAGACCGCTTCTCTAACCATGGTTTTTAACCCGGTCAGTTTTATCGTCAGACTGACATATGCCCACTGAATCGGACATAACTTTCGAACGGCTGCTCGGATTGGTATGATTCTACTTCCACTGGCAAGATGACTCCATGGTCTCGAACTTTGTTGAAGAACGCGGAAGCTGAATCGCAGTGGAAGGGTTTCGTCCGAGTCGATCTTTGAGACGCTTCGGCTGAGCTTTAAGTAAAAACTTTTGCTTGTGGCCGAGCAGAATCTGTGAGGTACGGTCTGAAGTTACTTGATCTCCCCCGTAACCTTTACTTGATGATGGGCTGAAACCTCATCACCTCAGTTGAAGCCTTGTGCATCACCGTTCTTGTGCACATCCAATCAACGGTTGAAACCTTGTGCATCACCTTTCCTAAAGACCATTGTGCACATCCGATCAACAACTTGGCACTAACACACATGCTCTTGGACTGATTCATCACCTTCCACCAGCTTAACAAAGACTTGGTGGCCCTTGGTTCTAACTCCAGGCATTGTGCTGCGCTCTTACATGGCTATCTTGTAGCCTTCAACCTCGCCACTTCTTCTCCTTGAGATAGTGAGCGAGCTCCACACAATCTTCAATGCTGAAACTGAAACCAAAAATCAATGGAACAGATTCTAAACAAGAGATTGTTAGAGATTAGAGTATAGAGAATATTACTGAAATTAAATAGAGAATTTAGAGAATTAATAAGAGTATATATGGAGAATAGAAAGTGAGAGTATAAGGGAGAGTATTGGCGGTAGTATAAGATGAATGGAGAGTAGAATAGAGAATCTGCTCAAGAGTTCTTATGGACAGAGTTTAACTCTGTTTTCTTGAGTTGAAAGAAGCTTTGACAGCCAAGAACATCCAAGAAGACAATCTCTTTTGGTGCTTTAATGGCTGAAACACAATGGACCTTATGGAAAATTAGTTTCTCCAAAGGTTTAACAACAAAACTCCTTGTAGAATCACTTAAACAAGTGTTCTTCAAGAGATTAAGGCTTTAGATCCACGAAGATAACATATAGAAGATGTTTTTCGTGGTCCCAAGCAAAGAAGAAACAACAAAAGCCTTTGGAACAGCCTATTGTCCAACGGTTAAAAGAATGCATCTTGGACCAACTTGAATCTATTTGACCAAGCGGGCTCTACATGCTAAAATAGTCTCTCTCTTCCTCAAACTCGAACCTGGACACACCATATGACCAGAAACAAAGCTTTCTCAACCTTGAGAAGAAGAAGAAGTGATTTAGTAATTAAACTTTAAAGGAAATTTAACAAAAGCAAAATTAAACCTTTAAAGGAAAATTAACTAAATCTTAAGAGAATCCTAGGAAAAATCCTAAGGATTTCGTGGCTCTATACAAGCCTAAAAACACGTGAATCCTTACCAAGAACAAGAACAATTTGCTCCTTGGTTCATCACCACCTCAATTTAAACCCAAGCTTTTACCCAATCGGTGAAGCCTAAGGATGAGGTTTTAAAATCGATTTCTTTCACACACTTGGTCTATGAACTCTACAAAGACCCAAGACCAAGCTTACTCAACATTGAGCTGCTAGAGAATCGATTTAACAACAAAAGCAAAATTAAAGTTTTAAAGAAACTAAGCTAAGCGATTTAACACCTAGGCTAGGATTAAAACTTTAATTAAGCTAACTCCTAAGAGAACCAACTTGAGAACGAGTTTGAGTCACCAAGAACAGAGCCTGCTCTGATACCATGTTGGGATTTATGAGACAAAGCTCACAAGAGAGGGTAGACAAACACTTGGTGAATGAATCCCCCTTTACCCACAACAAACTAACCCATTCTCAAGGGGGAGGAGAGAACATCAACTTGTGATGAACTCCCCATAAACTAGCTAAATAGAACCCAAATACTAGAGAGTAAGCGGATCCTACCTAGGAGAAGCACTAGTTTGAGACTATCCCCTTCTAGTATCACAACACTTAGAGTTTGTGTACTTAGGAGAAGGAGGATTAGAATCAGTAATCTAGGCTAAGTAAAGCAGTAAATAAAGAAGAGTTTAGGTGGGTTTGAGAAGAGAATTAGGCTGCCATAAGGGCAGCCCCTAACCGCTAATCACCTAAACAATCTACATTGTGAATATGAACAAGAACACAAGTAGAGAGGGGAAATCGGATTCTCTTCTTATTAGATTGTTGTATTTTGTTATATTGAAGTGAATTACAACTTAATATAGGGAATACAATGCTTATGACCGTTAGAGAGAGGAAGAGAGTGTTGATAGGGACATTCTCTCGATTTGGTGAAGGTGATAGTGACATCCTTCCCTTCCTTGCACATGTGATTCTTTTCTTGTGACCGTTAGGTTCTTCCTCCTTGAAAGCGACTTCCTTCCTTCTTCCTTTGGCATCTTCTTCCTTTGGCAGCTTCTTGATCACATGGTGGGCCGAGTCTTCCTTCTTCTCATCACTCACACTCGGCCTCATTCCTTCCTTCTTTCCTTTGTGAGACTTCCTCTTGGGCTTCTTCTTCTTATAAGGCCTTTGCCCTTCTCATTGCACTTATGGCCTTCTCTTATTCTTCATTCAGCCCACATGGCCTTACTCATTGTATTCACGGCCTAACCGGCCGTTCTCATGCCATTCATGGCCTCACGGCCACTCTTCTTGGTGCACACGGCCTTACCGGCCGTTCTTCTTGTGTTGGCAGCCTCACCGGCCACTTCTCTTCTTCTTCTATGGTTCGGCCTTACCGGCCTCTTCTCTCTTCTCTTCCTTACATTCTAATAAAAATGTGTCTTAATCCAATGCAACTAACTAATTATAAGAGTTTGAGATAGA
Organism: Camelina sativa; assembly: GCF_030686135.1. NCBI lineage: Eukaryota > Viridiplantae > Streptophyta > Magnoliopsida > Brassicales > Brassicaceae > Camelina > Camelina sativa. Next base: position 13,851,934 of record NC_141888.1, read on the forward strand.
TGTGGAGAGTTTAAAAGCCACTTATACCCATTTTGACCCAATAAAGGCTAAAACCAAGAAAACATTGCTTAGAAGCTGTAAACAGCTATGTTAGTGTTTCTGGGATTAAAATGTGTCTTAATCCAATGCAACTAACTAATTATAAGAGTTTGAGATAGATGTGGAGAGTTTAAAAGCCACTTATACCCATTTTGTCCCAAAACAGGCTAAAACCAAGAAAACATTGCTTAGAAGCTGTAAACAGCTATGTTAGTGTTTATGGGGTTAAAATGTGTCTTAATCCAATGCATCTAACTAATTTTAAGAGTTTAAGATAGATGTGGAGAGTTTAAAAGCCACTTATACCCATTTTGTCCCAAAACAGGCTAAACCAAGAAAACATTGCTTAGAAGCTGTAAACAGCTATGTTAGTGTTTCTGGGGTTAAAATGTGTCTTAATCCAATGCAACTAACTAATTATAAGAGTTTGAGATAGATGTGGAGAGTTTAAAAGCCACTTATACCCATTTTGTCCTAAAACAGGCTAAAACCAAGAAAACATTGCTTAGAAGCTGTAAACAGCTATGTTAGTGTTTATGGGGTTAAAATGTGTCTTAATCCAATGCAACTAACTAATTATAAGAGTTTGAGATAGATGTGGAGAGTTTAAAAGCCACTTATACCCATTTTGTCCCAAAACAGGCTAAAACCTAGAAAACATTGCTTAGAAGCTGTAAACAGCTATGTTAGTGTTTATGAGGTTAAAATGTTTCTTAATCCAATGCAACTAACTAATTATAAGAGTTTGAGATAGATGTGGAGAGTTTAAAAGCCACTTATACCCATTTTGTCCCAAAACAGGCTAAACCAAGAAAACATTGCTTAGAAGCTGTAAACAGCTATGTTAGTGTTTCTGGGGTTAAAATGTGTCTTAATCCAATGCAACTAACTAATTATAAGAGTTTGAGATAGATGTGGAGAGTTTAAAAGCCAATTATACCCATTTTGTCCCAAAACAGGCTAACAGCAAGAAAACATTGCTTAGAAGCTGTAAAAAGCTATGTTAGTGTTTCTGGGGTTAAAATGTGTCTTAATCCAATGCAACTAACTAATTATAAGAGTTTGAGATAGATGTGGAGAGTTTAAAAGCCACTTATACCCATTTTGTCCTAAAACAGGCTAAAACCAAGAAAACATTGCTTAGAAGCTGTAAACAGCTATGTTAGTGTTTATGGGGTTAAAATGTGTCTTAATCCAATGCAACTAACTAATTATAAGAGTTTGAGATAGATGTGGAGAGTTTAAAAGCCACTTATACCCTTTTTGTCCCAAAACAGGCTAAAACCAAGAAAACAGTGCTTAGAAGCTGTAAACAGCTATGTTAGTGTTTATGTGGTTAAAATGTGTCTTAATCCAATGCAACTAACTAATTATAAGAGGTTGAGATAGATGTGGAAAGTTTAAAAGCCACTTATACCCATTTTGTCCCAAAACAGGCTAAAACAAAGAAAACATTGCTTAGAAGCTGTAAACAGCTATGTTAGTGTTTCTGGGGTTAAAATGTTTCTTAATCCAATGCAACTAACTAATTATAAGATGTGGAGAGTTTAAAAACATTGCTTAGAAGCTGTAAACAGCTATGTTAGTGTTTCTGGGGTTAAAATGTGTCTTAATCCAATGCCACTAACTAATTATAAGAGTTTGAGATAGATGTGGAGAGTTTAAAAGCCACTTATTCCCATTTTGTCCCAAAACAGGCTAACAGCAAGAAAACATTGCTTAGTAGCTGTAAACAGCTATGTTAGTGTTTATGGGGTTAAAATGTGTCTTAATCCAATGCAACTAACTAAGTATAAGAGTTTGAGATAGATGTGGAGAGTTTAAAAGCCACTTACACCCATTTTGTCCCAAAACAGGCTAAAACCAATAAAACATTGCTTAGAAGCTGTAAACAGCTATGTTAGTGTTTATGGGGTTAAAATGTGTCTTAATCCAATGCAACTAACTAATTATAAGAGTTTGAGATAGATGTGGAGAGTTTAAAAGCCACTTATACCCATTTTGACCCAATAAAGGCTAAAACCAAGAAAACATTGCTTAGAAGCTGTAAACAGCTATGTTAGTGTTTCTGGGGTTAAAATGTGTCTTAATCCAATGCAACTAACTAATTATAAGAGTTTGAGATAGATGTGGAGAGTTTAAAAGCCACTTATACCCATTTTGTCCCAAAACAGGCTAAAACCAAGAAAACATTGCTTAGAAGCTGTAAACAGCTATGTTAGTGTTTATGGGGTTAAAATGTGTCTTAATCCAATGCATCTAACTAATTTTAAGAGTTTAAGATAGATGTGGAGAGTTTAAAAGCCACTTATACCCATTTTGTCCCAAAACAGGCTAAACCAAGAAAACATTGCTTAGAAGCTGTAAACAGCTATGTTAGTGTTTCTGGGGTTAAAATGTGTCTTAATCCAATGCAACTAACTAATTATAAGAGTTTGAGATAGATGTGGAGAGTTTAAAAGCCACTTATACCCATTTTGTCCCAAAATAGGCTAACAGCAAAAAAACATTGCTTAGAAGCTGTAAACAGCTATGTTAGTGTTTCTGGGGTTAAAATGTGTCTTAATCCAATGCAACTAACTAATTATAAGAGTTTGAGATAGATGTGGAGAGTTTAAAAGCCACTTATACCCTTTTTGTCCCAAAACAGGCTAAAACCAAGAAAACAGTGCTTAGAAGCTGTAAACAGCTATGTTAGTGTTTAGGTGGTTAAAATGTGTCTTAATCCAATGCAACTAACTAATTATAAGAGTTTGAGATAGATGTGGAGAGTTTAAAAGCCACTTATACCCATTTTGTCCCAAAACAGGCTAAACCAAGAAAACATTGCTTAGAAGCTGTAAACAGCTATGTTAGTGTTTCTGGGGTTAAAATGTGTCTTAATCCAATGCAACTAACTAATTATAAGATTTTGAGATAGATGTGGAGAGTTTAAAAGCCAATTATACCCATTTTGTCCCAAAACAGGCTAACAGCAAGAAAACATTGCTTAGAAGCTGTAAAAAGCTATGTGGAGAGTTTAAAAACATTGCTTAGAAGCTGTAAACAGCTATGTTAGTGTTTCTGGGGTTAAAATGTGTCTTAATCCAATGCAACTAACTAATTATAAGAGTTTGAGATAGATGTGGAGAGTTTAAAAGCCACTTATTCCCATTTTGTCCCAAAACAGGCTAACAGCAAGAAAACATTGCTTAGTAGCTGTAAACAGCTATGTTAGTGTTTATGGGGTTAAAATGTGTCTTAATCCAATGCAACTAACTAAGTATAAGAGTTTGAGATAGATGTGGAGAGTTTAAAAGCCACTTACACCCATTTTGTCCCAAAACAGGCTAAAACCAATAAAACATTGCTTAGAAGCTGTAAACAGCTATGTTAGTGTTTATGGGGTTAAAATGTGTCTTAATCCAATGCAACTAACTAATTATAAGAGTTTGAGATAGATGTGGAGAGTTTAAAAGCCACTTATACCCATTTTGACCCAATAAAGGCTAAAACCAAGAAAACATTGCTTAGAAGCTGTAAACAGCTATGTTAGTGTTTCTGGGATTAAAATGTGTCTTAATCCAATGCAACTAACTAATTATAAGAGTTTGAGATAGATGTGGAGAGTTTAAAAGCCACTTATACCCATTTTGTCCCAAAACAGGCTAAAACCAAGAAAACATTGCTTAGAAGCTGTAAACAGCTATGTTAGTGTTTATGGGGTTAAAATGTGTCTTAATCCAATGCATCTAACTAATTTTAAGAGTTTAAGATAGATGTGGAGAGTTTAAAAGCCACTTATACCCATTTTGTCCCAAAACAGGCTAAACCAAGAAAACATTGCTTAGAAGCTGTAAACAGCTATGTTAGTGTTTCTGGGGTTAAAATGTGTCTTAATCCAATGCAACTAACTAATTATAAGAGTTTGAGATAGATGTGGAGAGTTTAAAAGCCACTTATACCCATTTTGTCCCAAAATAGGCTAACAGCAAAAAAACATTGCTTAGAAGCTGTAAACAGCTATGTTAGTGTTTCTGGGGTTAAAATGTGTCTTAATCCAATGCAACTAACTAATTATAAGAGTTTGAGATAGATGTGGAGAGTTTAAAAGCCACTTATACCCATTTTGTCCTAAAACAGGCTAAAACCAAGAAAACATTGCTTAGAAGCTGTAAACAGCTATGTTAGTGTTTATGGGGTTAAAATGTGTCTTAATCCAATGCAACTAACTAATTATAAGAGTTTGAGATAGATGTGGAGAGTTTAAAAGCCACTTATACCCATTTTGTCCCAAAACAGGCTAAAACCTAGAAAACATTGCTTAGAAGCTGTAAACAGCTATGTTAGTGTTTCTGGGGTTAAAATGTGTCTTAATCCAATGCAACTAACTAATTATAAGAGTTTGAGATAGATGTGGAGAGTTTAAAAGCCACTTATACCCATTTTGTCCCAAAATAGGCTAACAGCAAAAAAACATTGCTTAGAAGCTGTAAACAGCTATGTTAGTGTTTCTGGGGTTAAAATGTGTCTTAATCCAATGCAACTAACTAATTATAAGAGTTTGAGATAGATGTGGAGAGTTTAAAAGCCACTTATACCCATTTTGTCCTAAAACAGGCTAAAACCAAGAAAACATTGCTTAGAAGCTGTAAACAGCTATGTTAGTGTTTATGGGGTTAAAATGTGTCTTAATCCAATGCAACTAACTAATTATAAGAGTTTGAGATAGATGTGGAGAGTTTAAAAGCCACTTATACCCATTTTGTCCCAAAACAGGCTAACAGCAAGAAAACATTGCTTAGAAGCTGTAAAAAGCTATGTGGAGAGTTTAAAAACATTGCTTAGAAGCTGTAAACAGCTATGTTAGTGTTTCTGGGGTTAAAATGTGTCTTAATCCAATGCAACTAACTAATTATAAGAGTTTGAGATAGATGTGGAGAGTTTAAAAGCCACTTATTCCCATTTTGTCCCAAAACAGGCTAACAGCAAGAAAACATTGCTTAGTAGCTGTAAACAGCTATGTTAGTGTTTATGGGGTTAAAATGTGTCTTAATCCAATGCAACTAACTAAGTATAAGAGTTTGAGATAGATGTGGAGAGTTTAAAAGCCACTTATACCCATTTTGTCCCAAAACAGGCTAAAACCAAGAAAACATTGCTTAGAAGCTGTAAACAGCTATGTTAGTGTTTATGGGGTTAAAATGTGTCTTAATCCAATGCATCTAACTAATTTTAAGAGTTTAAGATAGATGTGGAGAGTTTAAAAGCCACTTATACCCATTTTGTCCCAAAACAGGCTAAACCAAGAAAACATTGCTTAGAAGCTGTAAACAGCTATGTTAGTGTTTCTGGGGTTAAAATGTGTCTTAATCCAATGCAACTAACTAATTATAAGAGTTTGAGATAGATGTGGAGAGTTTAAAAGCCACTTATACCCATTTTGTCCCAAAATAGGCTAACAGCAAAAAAACATTGCTTAGAAGCTGTAAACAGCTATGTTAGTGTTTCTGGGGTTAAAATGTGTCTTAATCCAATGCAACTAACTAATTATAAGAGTTTGAGATAGATGTGGAGAGTTTAAAAGCCACTTATACCCATTTTGTCCTAAAACAGGCTAAAACCAAGAAAACATTGCTTAGAAGCTGTAAACAGCTATGTTAGTGTTTATGGGGTTAAAATGTGTCTTAATCCAATGCAACTAACTAATTATAAGAGTTTGAGATAGATGTGGAGAGTTTAAAAGCCACTTATACCCATTTTGTCCCAAAACAGGCTAAAACCTAGAAAACATTGCTTAGAAGCTGTAAACAGCTATGTTAGTGTTTATGAGGTTAAAATGTTTCTTAATCCAATGCAACTAACTAATTATAAGAGTTTGAGATAGATGTGGAGAGTTTAAAAGCCACTTATACCCATTTTGTCCCAAAACAGGCTAAACCAAGAAAACATTGCTTAGAAGCTGTAAACAGCTATGTTAGTGTTTCTGGGGTTAAAATGTGTCTTAATCCAATGCAACTAACTAATTATAAGATTTTGAGATAGATGTGGAGAGTTTGAAAGCCAATTATACCCATTTTGTCCCAAAACAGGCTAACAGCAAGAAAACATTGCTTAGAAGCTGTAAAAAGCTATGTGGAGAGTTTAAAAACATTGCTTAGAAGCTGTAAACAGCTATGTTAGTGTTTCTGGGGTTAAAATGTGTCTTAATCCAATGCAACTAACTAATTATAAGAGTTTGAGATAGATGTGGAGAGTTTAAAAGCCACTTATTCCCATTTTGTCCCAAAACAGGCTAACAGCAAGAAAACATTGCTTAGTAGCTGTAAACAGCTATGTTAGTGTTTATGGGGTTAAAATGTGTCTTAATCCAATGCAACTAACTAAGTATAAGAGTTTGAGATAGATGTGGAGAGTTTAAAAGCCACTTACACCCATTTTGTCCCAAAACAGGCTAAAACCAATAAATCATTGCTTAGAAGCTGTAAACAGCTATGTTAGTGTTTATGGGGTTAAAATGTGTCTTAATCCAATGCAACTAACTAATTATAAGAGTTTGAGATAGATGTGGAGAGTTTAAAAGCCACTTATTCCCATTTTGTCCCAAAACAGGCTAACAGCAAGAAAACATTGCTTAGTAGCTGTAAACAGCTATGTTAGTGTTTATGGGGTTAAAATGTGTCTTAATCCAATGCAACTAACTAAGTATAAGAGTTTGAGATAGATGTGGAGAGTTTAAAAGCCACTTACACCCATTTTGTCCCAAAACAGGCTAAAACCAATAAAACATTGCTTAGAAGCTGTAAACAGCTATGTTAGTGTTTATGGGGTTAAAATGTGTCTTAATCCAATGCAACTAACTAATTATAAGAGTTTGAGATAGATGTGGAGAGTTTAAAAGCCACTTATACCCATTTTGACCCAATAAAGGCTAAAACCAAGAAAACATTGCTTAGAAGCTGTAAACAGCTATGTTAGTGTTTCTGGGGTTAAAATGTGTCTTAATCCAATGCAACTAACTAATTATAAGAGTTTGAGATAGATGTGGAGAGTTTAAAAGCCACTTATACCCATTTTGTCCCAAAACAGGCTAAAACCTAGAAAACATTGCTTAGAAGCTGTAAACAGCTATGTTAGTGTTTATGAGGTTAAAATGTTTCTTAATCCAATGCAACTAACTAATTATAAGAGTTTGAGATAGATGTGGAGAGTTTAAAAGCCACTTATACCCATTTTGTCCCAAAACAGGCTAAACCAAGAAAACATTGCTTAGAAGCTGTAAACAGCTATGTTAGTGTTTCTGGGGTTAAAATGTGTCTTAATCCAATGCAACTAACTAATTATAAGATTTTGAGATAGATGTGGAGAGTTTGAAAGCCAATTATACCCATTTTGTCCCAAAACAGGCTAACAGCAAGAAAACATTGCTTAGAAGCTGTAAAAAGCTATGTGGAGAGTTTAAAAACATTGCTTAGAAGCTGTAAACAGCTATGTTAGTGTTTCTGGGGTTAAAATGTGTCTTAATCCAATGCAACTAACTAATTATAAGAGTTTGAGATAGATGTGGAGAGTTTAAAAGCCACTTATTCCCATTTTGTCCCAAAACAGGCTAACAGCAAGAAAACATTGCTTAGTAGCTGTAAACAGCTATGTTAGTGTTTATGGGGTTAAAATGTGTCTTAATCCAATGCAACTAACTAAGTATAAGAGTTTGAGATAGATGTGGAGAGTTTAAAAGCCACTTACACCCATTTTGTCCCAAAACAGGCTAAAACCAATAAATCATTGCTTAGAAGCTGTAAACAGCTATGTTAGTGTTTATGGGGTTAAAATGTGTCTTAATCCAATGCAACTAACTAATTATAAGAGTTTGAGATAGATGTGGAGAGTTTAAAAGCCACTTATTCCCATTTTGTCCCAAAACAGGCTAACAGCAAGAAAACATTGCTTAGTAGCTGTAAACAGCTATGTTAGTGTTTATGGGGTTAAAATGTGTCTTAATCCAATGCAACTAACTAAGTATAAGAGTTTGAGATAGATGTGGAGAGTTTAAAAGCCACTTACACCCATTTTGTCCCAAAACAGGCTAAAACCAATAAAACATTGCTTAGAAGCTGTAAACAGCTATGTTAGTGTTTATGGGGTTAAAATGTGTCTTAATCCAATGCAACTAACTAATTATAAGAGTTTGAGATAGATGTGGAGAGTTTAAAAGCCACTTATACCCATTTTGACCCAATAAAGGCTAAAACCAAGAAAACATTGCTTAGAAGCTGTAAACAGCTATGTTAGTGTTTCTGGGGTTAAAATGTGTCTTAATCCAATGCAACTAACTAATTATAAGAGTTTGAGATAGATGTGGAGAGTTTAAAAGCCACTTATACCCATTTTGTCCCAAAACAGGCTAAAACCAAGAAAACATTGCTTAGAAGCTGTAAACAGCTATGTTAGTGTTTATGGGGTTAAAATGTGTCTTAATCCAATGCATCTAACTAATTTTAAGAGTTTAAGATAGATGTGGAGAGTTTAAAAGCCACTTATACCCATTTTGTCCCAAAACAGGCTAAACCAAGAAAACATTGCTTAGAAGCTGTAAACAGCTATGTTAGTGTTTCTGGGGTTAAAATGTGTCTTAATCCAATGCAACTAACTAATTATAAGAGTTTGAGATAGATGTGGAGAGTTTAAAAGCCACTTATACCCATTTTGTCCCAAAACAGGCTAACAGCAAGAAAACATTGCTTAGAAGCTGTAAACAGCTATGTTAGTGTTTCTGGGGTTAAAATGTGTCTTAATCCAATGCAACTAACTAATTATAAGAGTTTGAGATAGATGTGGAGAGTTTAAAAGCCACTTATACCCATTTTGTCCTAAAACAGGCTAAAACCAAGAAAACATTGCTTAGAAGCTGTAAACAGCTATGTTAGTGTTTATGGGGTTAAAATGTGTCTTAATCCAATGCAACTAACTAATTATAAGAGTTTGAGATAGATGTGGAGAGTTTAAAAGCCACTTATTCCCATTTTGTCCCAAAACAGGCTAACAGCAAGAAAACATTGCTTAGTAGCTGTAAACAGCTATGTTAGTGTTTATGGGGTTAAAATGTGTCTTAATCCAATGCAACTAACTAAGTATAAGAGTTTGAGATAGATGTGGAGAGTTTAAAAGTCACTTACACCCATTTTGTCCCAAAACAGGCTAAAACCAATAAAACATTGCTTAGAAGCTGTAAACAGCTATGTTAGTGTTTATGGGGTTAAAATGTGTCTTAATCCAATGCAACTAACTAAGTATAAGAGTTTGAGATAGATGTGGAGAGTTTAAAAGCCACTTATACCCATTTTGTCCCAAAACAGGCTAAAACCTAGAAAACATTGCTTAGAAGCTGTAAACAGCTATGTTAGTGTTTATGAGGTTAAAATGTTTCTTAATCCAATGCAACTAACTAATTATAAGAGTTTGAGATAGATGTGGAGAGTTTAAAAGCCACTTATACCCATTTTGTCCCAAAACAGGCTAAACCAAGAAAACATTGCTTAGAAGCTGTAAACAGCTATGTTAGTGTTTCTGGGGTTAAAATGTGTCTTAATCCAATGCAACTAACTAATTATAAGAGTTTGAGATAGATGTGGAGAGTTTAAAAGCCAATTATACCCATTTTGTCCCAAAACAGGCTAACAGCAAGAAAACATTGCTTAGAAGCTGTAAAAAGCTATGTTAGTGTTTCTGGGGTTAAAATGTGTCTTAATCCAATGCAACTAACTAATTATAAGAGTTTGAGATAGATGTGGAGAGTTTAAAAGCCACTTATACCCATTTTGTCCTAAAACAGGCTAAAACCAAGAAAACATTGCTTAGAAGCTGTAAACAGCTATGTTAGTGTTTATGGGTTAAAATGTGTCTTAATCCAATGCAACTAACTAATTATAAGAGTTTGAGATAGATGTGGTCCAATGCAACTAACTAATTATAAGAGTTTGAAATAGATGTGGAGAGTTTAAAAGCCACTTATACCTATTTTGTCCCAAAACAGGCTAACAGCAAGAAAACATTGCTTAGTAGCTGTAAACAGCTATGTTAGTGTTTATGGGGTTAAAATGTGTCTTAATCCAATGCAACTAACTAAGTATAAGAGTTTGAGATAGATGTGGAGAGTTTAAAAGCCACTTATACCCATTTTGTCCCAAAACAGGCTAACAGCAAGAAAACATTTCTTAGTAGCTGTAAACAGCTATGTTAGTGTTTATGGGGTTAAAATGTGTCTTAATCCAATGCAACTAACTAAGTATAAGAGTTTGAGATAGATGTGGAGAGTTTAAAAGCCACTTATACCCATTTTGTCCCAAAACAGGCTAAAACCAATAACACATTGCTTAGAAGCTATAAACAGCTATGTTAGTGTTTATGGGGTTAAAATGTGTCTTAATCCAATGCAACTAACTAATTATAAGAGTTTGAGATAGATGTGGAGAGTTTAAAAGCCACTTATACCCATTTTGTCCCAAAACAGGCTAAAACCAATAACACATTGCTTAGAAGCTATAAACAGCTATGTTAGTGTTTATGGGGTTAAAATGTGTCTTAATCCAATGCAACTAACTAATTATAAGAGTTTGAGATAGATGTGGAGAGTTTAAAAGCCACTTATACCCATTTTGTCCCAAAAAAGGCTAAAACCAAGAAAACATTGCTTAGAAGCTGTAAACAGCTATGTTAGTGTTTCTGGGGTTAAAATGTGTCTTAATCCAATGCAACTAACTAATTATAAGAGTTTGAGATAGATGTGGAGAGTTTAAAAGCCACTTATACCCATTTTGTCCCAAAACAGGCTAAAACCAAGAAAACATTGCTTAGAAGCTGTAAACAGCTATGTTAGTGTTTATGGGGTTAAAATGTGTCTTAATCCAATGCAACTAACTAATTATAAGAGTTTGAGATAGATGTGGAGAGTTTAAAAGCCACTTATACCCATTTTGTCCCAAAACAGGCTAAACCAAGAAAACATTGCTTAGAAGCTGTAAACAGCTATGTTAGTGTTTCTGGGGTTAAAATGTGTCTTAATCCAATGCAACTAACTAATTATAAGAGTTTGAGATAGATGTGGAGAGTTTAAAAGCCACTTATACCCATTTTGTCCCAAAACAGGCTAACAGCAAGAAAACATTGCTTAGAAGCTGTAAACAGCTATGTTAGTGTTTCTGGGGTTAAAATGTGTCTTAATCCAATGCAACTAACTAATTATAAGAGTTTGAGATAGATGTGGAGAGTTTAAAAGCCACTTATACCCATTTTGTCCTAAAACAGGCTAAAACCAAGAAAACATTGCTTAGAAGCTGTAAACAGCTATGTTAGTGTTTATGGGGTTAAAATGTGTCTTAATCCAATGCAACTAACTAATTATAAGAGTTTGAGATAGATGTGGAGAGTTTAAAAGCCACTTATACCCATTTTGTCCCAAAACAGGCTAAAACCTAGAAAACATTGCTTAGTAGCTGTAAACAGCTATGTTAGTGTTTCTGGGGTTAAAAATGTGTCTTAATCCAATGCAACTAACTAATTATAAGAGTTTGAGATAGATGTGGAGAGTTTAAAAGCCACTTATACCCATTTTGTCCCAAAACAGGCTAACAGCAAGAAAACATTGCTTAGTAGTTGTAAACAGCTATGTTAGTGTTTATGGGGTTAAAATGTGTCTTAATCCAATGCAACTAACTGTTGGTTTAAATTGAGTATGCGGAAGCAAATTAGAGAGAATGTGAGATAAAATGAGAGCTTGTATTAGAATAGCTTTTACAATGTCGGCCAAAGGCCTTAAATAGAATGAAAACTAGGTTAACAATCCCACCAACTCGACAACTTGTAGATAGAGACATGAAGAGAGAGAAGGGAGCGATCCCAAGATAGAAAGCGACGTGACCTTGTCTCCCTAAGGGAAGCTATTGTTGAAATAAGCGGAAGACTTAGAGAGATTTGAGAGGTTTAGAATGAAGAAGAAGAGTTGGTGGCGAATAGTATGAAAGAGAGTGATAATAGATTAGAATTAGGTAGAATATATCAAATACAACACATGACAAAGGTTTAAATAGGGAGGCAGCTAGGGCGACCACATGACCTAAAATAGAAACAAAAGAAATCGACAATTAGGAGAGAGAGGGGGTAGGTGATCGGTGATAGCGACTTGTCCTAGTCTTCCACTCTTGTCCACTTGCGCTTTCTCCCTAACGGCTACACAAGGGATTCTCGATCCTTCTCATGGGCTGAAGGTAAGCAGGCCTCCTCACTATCCTCACACATAGATGACTCGGCCTTAGTGCTTCACTCGGCCTTATTGCTTGCACGTACGGACGGTACGGACTGTACGGACGCCATAGGCTTATTCTTGATCAATACTCCCCCTCAAGCTTAGCCTGATGAAATGGCTAAGCTTGGAACCCGTGAAGCAGCACCTCATTAAAAACCTTGACTTAGAAAACCTCATGGGACAAAACTAAGCCAAGGGAAAAAGAGTGTGCTGTCCACGGATTAGGAAAGTTGATCACGGCCGTGTGATGTCTACAAGTCCAAGTTTGCTATGAATATAATCACAAACCTTGGGACTTGCAGATTTGGTGAAGATGTCGGCTAGCTGGTCTTGACTCCTTGTGTGGCATGGTAGAACCGCTCCCTCTTCGATCCTCTCCCTAACCTTGTGGCAGTCGCTCTCAATGTGCTTGGTCCGTTCATGGAAGACTGAGTTAGTGGCTATGTGGATCGCTGCCTCATTGTCACAATGCATTGTCATCGGCTGTCTTGTTTCAATGCCGAGATCCTTAAGTAGACCTTTCAACCATGTCATCTCATTAGTTAGCTTCCTCATAGCTCGGTACTCAGCCTCGGCACTTGAACATGACACCACCTTTTGCTTCTTAGACCTCCATGTAACTAGGTTTCCTCCAACAAAGGTGCAATATCCAGTAGTTGACCGCCTATCCAATGTGTCTCCATTATAGTCCGCATCACAATAACCCACGATCTCAGTGTTGCCGTTTTTACCCATCCAAATGCCTTGACCAGGGCTGCCCTTGAGATAGCTCAAAATCCTCTCCACTTGACTCCATTGATACTTGCTTGGAGCTTGCATGTGCTGACTCACCTGATTCACAGCATAAGAGATATCAGGTCGTGTGATAGTTAAATAGATCAACTTACCTACAAGCCGTCGGTAGCGTGTGACGTCCGGGAACGGCTCGTCCAATGGTTCGCGTGGTTTGCCTTCCTTCGCCCGAATGCTCTCCCCCTTTCGCTTGAGCTGGTAATCTTCATCCAGTGGTGTAGTAGCTGGAACCGTACCAAGTTTGCCTGTCTCAGCAAGCAAGTCAAGAGCATACTTGCGTTGTGAGAGGAAGATACCCTCCGGGGAACGGCAGATTTCGATGCCGAGGAAGTATTTGAGCTCTCCGAGGTCCTTAATGTCAAAGGCAGACTTGAGAGAGTCTTTAATGGCAACAATACCGGCCTTGTCATCGCCAGTCACGATGATGTCATCGACATAAACCAGCACCACAACCAGGCCAAGTGATGTCTTGAGAGTGAAAAGAGTGTGGTCAGCCTCCGATCGTCTAAAGCCATTCGCCTTAAGAGTGGAGCTGAGCTTATGGTACCAGGCGCGTGGTGACTGTTTGAGGCCATAGATGGCCTTGCGTAACCGTAAGACCTTCCCGGGAGCAACAATGTCCTCAAGGCCAGGCGGAGGAGTCATGTACACTTCTTCATCTAGCTCGCCTTGGAGGAACGCGTTCTTCACATCCATTTGCCATAAGTCCCAAGAAAGGTTCACGGCCACCGATAGCACTACTCGCACGGTATGCAATTTGGCCACGGGAGCAAACGTTGCCGTGTAGTCATCTCCATAGGTTTGAGTGAACCCTCGGGCCACCAGCCGTGCCTTATGCCTTTCAATCTCTCCCGTGCTCAAGAACTTGATGGTGAATACCCACTTTGAACTTACGGCCTTCTTCCCTTTGGGGAGGTCAGCCTCATCCCATGTGTGATTTCTGATCATTGCACCAGCTTCATCCTCCACAGCATCTACCCATACCTTATGTTCTTTGGCCTCCTCGTACGTTTGGGGAACCCAGTGTTCATCAACTTGGCCGAAGAAGGCTTGGTGCTCGGTCGGAAGCAGCTCGAGCGAACATACGGCTTGGATAGGGTGTGCGACGGCTTGACTGTTGTAGTAGACCCTCTTATCTTTCCATGTAGAGGGGTGAGACCGGACACGCGTGCTTCGTCGTGGAGCTGGTTGAGCTGGCGGCACTGATTGGCTGGACTGAGTGACATCTTCGATGACCGGTTCAGCATCAGGTCGTGTCTCGGTCAGGCTTGAGTTTGGCTCGGGCATCTCATGTGCCTCGGTCATGCTCTGGTTTGGCTCGGGCATCTCATGGTCCGGGGATATTATCTCGGGCATAGCACCTTCCGGCTCGAGCGTATGGTCAATGGAGCTCGGGTTGGGTTCTGGCTGAGGAAGGGCTGTGGCCGTAGGCGGATTTCCGAGATGGTCAAGGAGAAACTTAAGGCTGGAGGCTCTATCATTTGGTGATGATGAAAGATCCTTCAAGCTGTTCCAGTCTTTGTTATCAAAATAACCCACATTTTCCAAGAACCGAACATCTCTTGATACATACAGCCGGCTTGTCTTTGGGTCAAAACACTTGTATCCCTTTTGAGTAGTGGAGTAGCCGATGAACATACACCTTATGCTTTTGGGATCGAGCTTACTCCGCTGTTCTCCTGGCACAAGTACAAAAGAAACACACCCAAAGACCCGTAAGTGCTCTAGAGATGGTTTAAATCCATTCAATACCTCAAATGGCGATAGGTCATTAAGGACTTTGGTTGGTGTCCGATTGATCAAGTAGCATGCTGTCATCACAGCATCACCCCAATATCGCCTTGTAACGTGTGAATGGAACATCATCGACCGTGCCACCTCCATTAGATGTCGGTTCTTCCTCTCGGCCACACCATTTTGTTGGGGCGTATAGGGACAACTCGTTTGGTGTAGTATGCCGTGTTTTGCTAGGTGTTCTCTGAATTTGTGACTTGTATACTCTCCACCATTGTCTGATCTAAGTACCTTAATTTTAGCATTGAAATGATTAGTAACATAATTTTGAAAGTTTATAAAAGCATCAAACACTCTATCCTTTGAAGGCAACAAAGTAATCCATGTGTACTTAGATTTTTCATCAATAAAAGTCACAAAATATTTGTTATTATCTCTAGAAAGGCATGGTGAAGTCCACACATCCGAGTGCACTAAATCAAAACAATGCTCATAAATAGTTTTAGACTTGGGAAAAATAGATTTGCAAAGTTTACCAAGAATACAAGACTCACACATTGAACTATCAAAAGAAACACTTGGTAACATTAAAGCAAGGGCACGAGAATGAGGATGGCCTAATCTAGCATGCCACACACTATCCAAATTAACAACAAAACAAGATTTAGTAGATAAACTTGGCGAGGTTTTCTCTAGGACATAGAGATCTCCACTCCCTTGTCCCTCTCCAAGAACTTTTCCAGTCTCAATATCCTGAAAATGAACACTATTAGGACCAAAGATTGCATAACAATTCAAATCATTAGTGGTTCTCTTAACCGATAGAAGATTAGATGTGAAGGTAGGCATAAAGAAAGCTTTTGTGGTTTTATCAAATAGTTTCAAGTCCCCTATTCCTTTCACTGGTATTTGTTCTCCATTTGCAATTATAACATTTCCTAAAGCCGGTTTTATATTGTCAATTAGACTAGGATTACTAATCATGTGGTGAGAAGCACCCGAGTCTACGACAAGAGATTTACTAGGCTTAGAGGTAAAGAAAGAGATACCAGACTCCTTGAGTGAGGCAATGGAACGGATGAGCGCCTCAAGGTCTGATTTCCTAACCACTTCTCCATAGGCTGCGGTCATGGCTGCCTCATCTCCTTGCTTTGACGGCCCGGCTCCCTTGTCGCTAACCGCTTCCTTTGAGAGGTTTGCTTTGAACTTGGCCGGTTTGAGATGAGGGTGGAGGACCCAGCACTTGTCTTTCAGGTGACCCCGCCTCTTGCAGTGGTCGCATATCCACACCTTCCTCTCCTCTTGCTTGTACACTCCTTTATTAGCCGTAGCAAGCTCCCCCTTACCGCTAAACAAGTCAAGAGAACCTTGCTCTCTTTGGATTTGTGAACAAATGTCTTCAAAAGAGGGAAGTTTCTCTGCCCTGAGGATGTGCTTCAAGAGATCGTTGAAGGATGGGTTTAAAGTAAGAAGGAGACCAAAGATCTTGTCTTGCTCCTTTCTTTCAGTCAACACACTCGGATCGAGTGTACTCGGCCGCAACATGTCAAGCTCAGACCATAAAGCTCGAAACTTGCCAAGATGTTTAGTGAACTCCACATCATCTTGGTTAAGCTCATTTATGGCCTTCTTGACCTCAAAGACCCGAGTCAAGTTGGAGATATTGCCATAGACACCTTTAAGTGTCTCCCACAACTCCTTGGCCGTCTCGCAATATGAGTAGGCCTCAAGGATTGGTGTGTGAAGAGAGTTTTGGAGAACAGATAGGACAACTTGGTCTTCTTGGAACCACTTGGCCTTCCTCTCGCTCTCTTCTTCTACTTCCTCCTTGGAAGCGCCTTCATCTTCTCCTTTGAGGTTTTGTTTTGGAGCATAGTCACTCTCGACATGACTCCAAAGACCACGACCTCCAAGGGCAGTTCTTGTGGTTCTAGTCCACAGCAAGTAGTTTGTTCCTTTGAGAACAACCGGCATGACAATGGGTTTGGCGTTTTCCATGGTTTAACCGCTATGGACCGATGGACAAAGCTTTTACCCGGAGAATAAAGAGAAATAGGACTGAGAATCGAGTGAACAAGAATGAAGAATGGAAGAATAGAAGAGATAGGTTATCAAGAACGACAACCTAGCTCTGATACCATGTTGAAATAAGCGGAAGACTTAGAGAGATTTGAGAGGTTTAGAATGAAGAAGAAGAGTTGGTGGCGAATAGTATGAAAGAGAGTGATAATAGATTAGAATTAGGTAGAATATATCAAATACAACACATGACAAAGGTTTAAATAGGGAGGCAGCTAGGGCGACCACATGACCTAAAATAGAAACAAAAGAAATCGACAATTAGGAGAGAGAGGGGGTAGGTGATCGGTGATAGCGACTTGTCCTAGTCTTCCACTCTTGTCCACTTGCGCTTTCTCCCTAACGGCTACACAAGGGATTCTCGATCCTTCTCATGGGCTGAAGGTAAGCAGGCCTCCTCACTATCCTCACACATAGATGACTCGGCCTTAGTGCTTCACTCGGCCTTATTGCTTGCACGTACGGACGGTACGGACTGTACGGACGCCATAGGCTTATTCTTGATCAATAGCTATCTCGTGACTCTTATCCTCCAACGGTCACATTCTTCTTCGAGATCCTTCTAATGGGCTTGGTATTGTTTCCAACCCCAAGCCTTCTCATTTCTCTCAATAGGCCTCAACCTTAAGGGTGGCCATTAGGACGATCGTACGGACGTCCGTACGGACAACCTCCAAGTCTTAAGTAACATGGTCAATACTCCCCCTCAAGCTTAGCCAAGTGAAACGGCTAAGCTTGGAACCCGCACAAGACCACCTCGTTAAAAAACCTTAATATGGAAAACCACATGGGACAAAACCATATCAAGGAAAAGAGTGTGCTCTCCACGGGTTAGAGGAGTCTTCTCATGGATGTGTAGGATCGACTAGTCCAAGTTTGCTAGAGATATACTCGCAAATCTGTGGACTAGTGGCTTTTGTGAAAATATCGGCCAGTTGGTCCTTGCCCTGCGTGTGACACGGTAAGACAACCCCTTCTTCAATCTTCTCTCGCACTGTGTGGCAGTCTACTTCGATATGCTTGGTCCTCTCATGGAAAACAGAGTTGGTTGCTATATGTATTGCAGCCTTGTTGTCACAGTGCATAGTGATGGGTTCATCTATCTCCACTCCAAGGTCCTTGAGAAGACCTTTGAGCCAAGTTAGCTCGTTTGTGAGCTTCTTCATGGCCCTATATTCTGACTCGGCACTTGATTGAGACACCACCTTCTGTTTCTTCGACTTCCAAGTGACTAGGTTCCCACCAACAAACGTACAGTATCCTGTTGTAGACCTTCTATCGGTTGTGTCGCCCGCATAATCCGCGTCGCAATAGCCAACAAGCTCGGTATTGTTGTTCTTTCCCATCCAAATGCCGCGGCCAGGGCTTCCCTTTAGATAGCATAGGATCCTCTCAACAGTGTTCCAATCAAAGTTTGTTGGTGCTTTCATGTGCTGGCTTACTTGGTTCACAGCATAGCACAGATCCGGCCGTGTGATGGTGAGGTAAATCAGCTTCCCAACCAGCCGCCTATATCTGCCCACGTCCTCATATGGCTCAGCCAACTTGTTCGGTAACGTCTTCATCTCCCCCTTTCGCTTGACCTGGTAGCCTTCTTCTAGTGGCGTAGAGACCGGTTTAGCCCCCAGCTTACCAGTTTCCTTGAGCAAGTCCAGCGTGTACTTCCGTTGGGAGAGAAAGAGTCCTTCCGGCGATCGGGAGATTTCAATCCCATGAAAATATTTCAGTTCGCCGAGGTCCTTGATGTCAAAGGCTGAGTGAAGGAGAGTCTTGGTAGTGGAAATACCTTCCTTGTCATCGCCAGTGATGATTATATCATCGACATAGACGAGCACCACGACGCGACCGCCGGCAGTCCGTAGAGTGAACAATGTGTGGTCGGCTTCCGAGCGTCGAAAACCATTGGTGCGAAGTGTCGAGCTGAGTTTGTGGTACCACGCCCGAGGGGATTGTTTGAGGCCGTAGATGGCCTTGCGAAGGCGGAGAACTTTGCCCGGAGCCACAAGATGTTCGAAGCCCGGAGGTGGGTGCATATACACTTCTTCTTCAAGCTCCCCCTGAAGGAAGGCATTCTTGACGTCCATCTGCCAAAGGTCCCACGAGAGGTTTGTAGCCAAGGAGAGAACGACACGAACGGTGTGCAGCTTGGCGACCGGGGCAAACGTGTCCGTATAGTCGGTACCGTATGTTTGTGTGAAACCGCGAGCCACAAGGCGAGCCTTATAGCGCTCCACGTCGCCATTGCTCAGGTACTTAATTGTGAAGACCCATTTTGAGCTGACCACCTTCTTTCCCTTGGGAAGATCCGCTTCGTCCCAAGTGTGGTTCCGGATCATAGCATCGGTCTCAGCATCAACCGCCGCTAACCACTCTTTGTGCTCTTTGGCTTCATCATAGGTTTGAGGAACGAATTGAGCATCAATCTTGGTGAGGAAGGCAGCGTGTTCCTGAGGAACCAGGTCAAGTGAACACACCGCTTGGATAGGATGGGCCACGGCCTGATTGTTGTAGTAGACCCGCTTATCTTTCCATGTCGAAGGATGAAACTTTAGACGTTGACTTCGCCGGGGAAGAGCAACCATAGATTCCCGTGGGAGAGCATCGGTTGAGGTCACGAGATGATCATTGTCCTCATGAGTAGGCTCGGCACATGGTTCAGCCGGAGGAGGAACAAGCGGCACGGAGGCATTTTCTTGAACTTCTTCTTCTACGGGTGAGATAGCGGGTACATCCGGTTCATGTGAGGTCGGAGTAGGCTGAGCATGGCTCGACGGGCTTGATGGAGTAGTGATGCCGAGGTGATCGAGGAGGAACCGTAGGTTGGCCGAACGATCAGAGTTGGACCGAGAGAGATCCTTGAGACTGTCCCAATCCTTTGTCGCATAGTATCCTTGGTGTTCAAGGAACCGCACTTCTCGAGAGATATGTAGGCGGCCAGCAGCTGGATCATAGCACTTATAGCCCTTCTGACTTGTCGAGTAGCCAATGAACATACATTTGGTGCTTTTGGCGTCGAGCTTAGTCCTTTGTTCCCCTGGAACCAAAACAAAGCATACACACCCGAAAACGCGTAAGTGATCCAAAGATGGTTTAAATTGATTGAGTACCTCATATGGAGATTTGTCTTGTAGAACTTTGGTAGGAGTCCTATTAATCAAGTAGCAAGCCGTCATGACAACATCTCCCCAGAATTGTTTGGTGACATTGGTTTGGAACATCATCGACCTCGCCACTTCCATAAGGTGCCGGTTCTTCCTCTCGGCCACGCCATTCTGTTGGGGCGTATATGGACAACTCGTTTGTTGTAGAATGCCGTGTTTGGACAAATGATCTTTGAGTCTATGACTGATGTACTCTCCCCCATTATCTGATCTTAGTACCTTTATTTTTGCATTGAAATGATTAGTAACATAATTCTGAAAATTAACAAATGCATCATAAACCCTATCTTTAGATGGTAACAATGTGAGCCAAGTATATTTTGATTTTTCATCAATAAAAGTCACAAAATACTTGTTATTGTCTCTAGATAGGCATGGTGAGGTCCAAACATCAGAATGTACTAAGTCAAAACAATGTTCATAAATGGTAGTAGATTTAGGGAAAACCGATTTGCAATGTTTGCCAAGAATACAAGGTTCACAACTTGAACTATCAAAAGAAAATTTAGGCAACATTAATTGAAAAGCTCTAGAGTGAGGGTGGCCTAGTCTAGCATGCCACACTTCACTTGAAATACTACTAAGGTCCGATTTAAAAGAAAACATATTAGGTGAACTTGATGAGTTTTTCTCTAGGACATAGAGATCTCCCTTAGCATCTCCACCTCCAAGAATCTTGCCAGTCTCAATATCCTGAAAATGCACACTGTTAGGACCAAATATGGTATAACAATTCAAATCGGTTGTAGCTCTCTTAACCGATAATAGGTTAGAAGTAAAAGTAGGCATAAAGAAGGCCTTTGAGTTCTTATCAAACAACTTTAAATCTCCTACACCTTTAACTGGTATCCTATCCCCATTTGCAATAATCACATTTCCCACAGTCGGCTTTATGTTGTGTATAAGGCTCGGGTTACTTATCATGTGATGAGAAGCACCCGAGTCTACAACAAGCGTTTTACTAGGTTGTGAAGCGAAGAAAGTGATACCAGATTCCTTTAGGGCTGCGATGGACTTGATGAGGGCCTCCAGGTCTGATTTCCTCACAAGATCTCCAAGAGAAGCCGCCATGGCCGTAGCCGCCGCGTTGCCTTGGTTTGCTGCACCGAAACCTTGGCCGCTTGGTCCTTCTTGCGAGATATGCGCCTTGAACTTAGCCGGTTTGAGATGAGGGTGAAGGATCCAGCACTTGTCCTTCATGTGTCCCTTCTTCTTGCAATGGTCGCACACCATTGTTTTCCGGTCATCTTGCTTGTAGACTCCTTTGTTCGCGGTAGCCAAGTCGTCCTTTCCACAAAAGAGACCAAGTGAACCTTGTTCCTTTTGCACTTGAGAACACACGTCTTCAAGAGTAGGTAGCTTGTCTCCACGGAGGATGTGCTTAATCAGGTCATTGAACGCCGGATTGAGAGTGAGCAGGAGACCAAACACCTTGTCTTGCTCCTTTCGTTCATTGAGGATGGCCGGAGCATCTCCAACTCGGCCCACAATGACCGGAACTTCCCAAAATGCTTGGTAAACTCCAAGTCTTCTTGATGGAGACCGTTGATAGCCTTCTTGACCTCAAATACCCGAGTCAAGTTGGTCACGTTCCCATACACATTCGCTAGCGTCTCCCATAGTTCTTTGGCCGTCTCGCAGTACGAGTAGGCTTCAAGATGTAAGACTTTGTAGAATAAAGGAGAGAATCAAGAGATTGATGAGAGATATCGGTAGACAAAGAGAATGAGGAAGAAGAAAAGATTAGGTTATTGTTCCATAAGAATACCTATTACAATGTAGGCTAAAGCCTATATATATCAAGGGAAAATTAGGGCTACACCCTCTACCAACCGATCGTATAAGTGATAGGGACAAGGAGAGAGATAGAACTAATCCCAACGGTGATAGTGACCCGTCCTAGTCTCCTTAAACACAACATAACCCGTGACTCCACTTGTTCCTCCTCTCTAACGGCTACAAGCGACATTCTAGATCCTTCTCATGGGCCTAAGGAGAGCAGGCCTCCTCATTGTCTTTACACACTTACATGACTCGGCCTTATTGCTTGGTTGTACGGACGGCCCCATAATTGTACGGACGGCCATGGCTGCCTTAGGCTTATTCTCTTGATCAATACTCCCCCTCAAGCTTAGCCGAGTGAAATGGCTAAGCTTGGAACCCGTGAAGCAGCACCTCATTAAAAACCTTGACTTAGAAAACCTCATGGGACAAAACCAAGTCAAGGGAAAAAGAGTGTGCTGTCCACGGATTAGGGAAGCTTGATCATGGCCGTGTAATGTCTACAAGTCCAAGTTTGCTGTAGATGTGATCACAAACCTTGGAGCTTGCAGACTTGGTGAAGATGTCAGCTAGCTGATCTTGACTCCTTGTGTGGCATGGTAACACCACTCCTTCTTCAATCTTCTCTCTCACCTTGTGGCAATCGCTTTCTATGTGCTTGGTCCTCTCATGAAAGACTGAGTTTGTGGCAATGTGGATAGCCGCTTCATTGTCGCAGTGCATGGTCATGGGCTGCTTTGTCTCGATGCCTAAGTCCTTGAGTAGGCCCTTCAGCCATGTCATCTCGTTAGTGAGCTTCCTCATAGCTCTATACTCGGCCTCGGCGCTAGAGCATGAAACCACCTTTTGTTTCTTAGACCTCCATGTAACCAAGTTGCCTCCAACAAACGTGCAGTACCCAGTGGTGGATCTCCTATCCAGCGTGTCGCCATTGTAATCCGCATCACAATAGCCAACGATTTCGGTGTTGTCATTCTTGCCCATCCAAATACCTTGACCCGGACTGCCCTTGAGATAGCTTAGGATCCTTTCGACTTGACTCCATTGGTACTTGCTTGGTGCCTTCATATGTTGGCTAACCTGATTCACAGCGTAGGATATGTCAGGTCGTGTGATAGTAAGGTATATCAGCTTACCTACAAGCCGGCGGTAGCGTGTGACGTCTAAGAATGGCTCGTCCATTGGTTCCTTAGGTCGGCCTTCTTTTGCCCGTAAGCTCTCCCCCTTTCGCTTGAGCTGGTAATCTTCATCAAGGGGCGTAGCAACCGGAGACACACCAAGCTTGCCAGTCTCCTCTAACAAGTCAAGAGTATACTTGCGTTGTGAGAGGAAGAGTCCTTCCGGTGAGCGACAAATCTCAATACCAAGAAAGTATTTGAGTTCCCCAAGGTCCTTGATGTCAAATACCGACTTGAGAGAGTCCTTGGTGTCCTGAATTGCCGCCTTATCATCACCAGTCACGATGATGTCATCGACGTATATGAGCACCACCACCCAACCAATAGAGGTGCGACGCGTGAAGAGAGTATGATCAGCCTCCGATCGCGTAAAACCATCAGTCTTGAGAGTGGAGCTTAGTTTGTGGTACCACGCTCGTGGGGACTGCTTAAGGCCATAGATGGCCTTACGTAGCCTCAAGACTTTTCCGGATGTAACCGTGTCTTCAAGGCCGGGAGGAGGCGTCATGTACACTTCTTCATCAAGTTCACCTTGAAGGAAGGCGTTCTTCACATCCATCTGCCATAAGTCCCATGAGAGGTTGACAGCAAGAGACAGCACAACCCGAACCATATGGAGCTTGGCCACGGGTGCAAAGGTGTCCGTGTAGTCCGCGCCATAGGTTTGGGTGAAGCCACGGGCCACTAACCTGGCTTTATGCCGTTCAATGTCACCATTGCTCAAATACTTTATGGTAAACACCCATTTGGAGCTAACTGCCCGCTTGCCTTGAGGAAGATCCGATTCGTCCCACGTATGATTCCGGATCATGGCGCCAGTTTCATCCTTGACCGCATCTAACCAACATTGATGTTCCTTGGCTTCATCATATGTCTGCGGGATCCAATTGGCGTCCACTTGGCCGAAGAAAGCTTGGTGATCAGCAGGTAACAGCTCAAGGGAACAAACGGACTGAATGGGATGAGCGACAGCTTGGCTGTTGTAATAGACACGCTTGTTCTTCCAAGTGGAGGGATCCGATCGAGGTCTGGTGCTCCGACGCAGGACTGGTGCCGGAAGTGGATCCACGCTAGGCAACACGGTGGACGTACCGTCCGTAGGAGCCGTCTCCGTGTTTTCCTCGGTAGAGGCCGCCGCCGGAGCATGCGTGTCCGTTGTAGGGCCAGGGACGAGAACACCGGTTATGGGTAGGCCAGACTCGAGAGATTCATCATCTTGGGCTGAACCATTGTCATTTGCATCTCCTTGGTCAGACCCACCATCGGTAGAAATTTGACTTAGTGTTGGCCGCACGGCACCCGTTGGTGGAGATGGGTTACCAAGGTGATCAAGAAGGAACCGTAGACTCGAAGCTCGGTCATTAGGTGAGTGAGAGAGATCTTTAAGGCTGTTCCAATCCCTCTTGTCATGGTAGCCCACATGTTCTAGAAACCGGACATCTCGAGAGACATATAGTCGACTTGTGGCCGGATCATAACATTTGTACCCCTTTTGTGTGGTGGAGTAGCCAATGAACATACACTTTGTACTTTTGGCATCCAGCTTACTCCTTTGCTCTCCTGGTACTAACACAAAACAAATACAGCCGAAAACTCGTAAGTGATCAAGAGATGGTTTAAATTTGTTTAGTACTTCAAATGGAGATAAGTCATGAAGAACTCTAGCTGGTGTTCGGTTGATTAGGTAGCATGCAGTCATCACGGCATCACCCCAATATCGTTTAGGAACACTCGAATGGAACATGATTGCCCGCGCCACTTCCATGAGGTGCCGGTTCTTCCTCTCGGCCACACCATTTTGTTGTGGCGTGTAGGGACAACTAGTTTGATGAAGAATGCCATGCTTGGAGAGATGTTCTTTGAACTTGCAACTTGTGTATTCCCCCCCATTATCAGACCTAAGTACCTTAAGTTTAGCATTGAAGTGATTAGTCACATAATTTTGAAAATTGATAAAGGCATCAAATACTCTGTCTTTAGATGGCAACAAGGTAATCCAAGTGTATTTTGATTTTTCATCAATAAAAGTCACAAAATACTTGTTATTATCTCTAGATAGGCATGGTGATGTCCAAACATCTGAGTGAACTAAATCAAAACAATTCTCATAAATAGTAGTTGACTTAGGAAAGATAGACTTGCAATGTTTTCCAAGAATACAAGGTTCACAAGTAGAATTATCAAAAGAAATATTAGGAAACATCAACCCTAAAGCACGTGAATGTGGGTGGCCTAGCCTAGCATGCCACACCATATTCGAATCAACAACAAAACAAGACTTAGTAGAGGATAAATTTGGATCGGTTTTCTCTAGGACATAGAGATCTCCACTCCCTTGCCCTTCTCCAAGAACCTTTCCAGTCTCAATATCCTGAAAATAAACATTGTTAGGACCAAAGATTGCATAACAATTCAAATCATTTGTGGTCCTCTTAACCGATAGTAAATTGGAGGTAAAGGTAGGCATAAAGAAAGCTTTTGAGGTTTTATCAAATAGTTTCAAGTCCCCTATTCCCTTTACTGGTATTTGTTCTCCATTTGCAATAACAACATTTCCTAAGGCCGGTTTTATGTTGTCAATTAAACTAGGGTTACTAATCATATGATGTGAGGCTCCCGAGTCAATAACAAGCGATTTGCTAGGCCTAGAAGTAAAGAAAGAGATACCAGACTCCTTGAGTGAAGCAATGGAGCGGATGAGAGCCTCAAGGTCTGACTTCCTCACCACATCTCCGTAGGCTGCGGTCATGGCCACCTCATCTCCCTGCTTTGATGATCCGGCTCCTTTATCGCTAACCGCTTCCTTTGAGAGGTTGGCTTTGAACTTGGCCGGCTTGAGATGAGGATGGAGAACCCAGCACTTGTCTTTCAGATGACCCCGCTTCTTGCAGTGGTCGCACACCAACAACTTCCTCTCCTCTTGCTTGTACATTCCTTTGTTGGCCGAAGCAAGCTCCCCCTTACCGCTAAACAAATCAAGGGATCCTTGCTCTTTCTGAATTTGGGAGCAAATATCTTCAAAGGAGGGGAGCTTCTCTGCCCTTAGGATGTGCTTCAAGAGGTCGTTGAAGGACGGATTCAAGGTAAGTAGGAGTCCGAAGACTTTGTCTTGCTCCTTTCTTTCGTTTAGCACACTTGCCTCAAGTGTACTTGGCCGCAACATGTCAAGCTCGGACCATAGTGCACGGAACTTACCAAGATGCTTAGTGAACTCCACATCATCTTGGTTAAGATCATTTATGGCCTTCTTGACCTCAAAGACTCTAGTCATGTTAGAGACATTACCATACACGCCTTTAAGTGTTTCCCACAGTTCCTTGGCCGTCTCGCAATATGAGTAGGCCTCAAGGATAGGCGTGTCCAGAGAGTTTTGGAGAACAGATAGGACAACTTGGTCTTCTTGGAACCATTTGGCCTTCCTCTCGCTCTCTTCCTCCGCTTCCGCCTCGGAAGCGTCCTCTCCTTTGGGGTTTTTCTTTGGGACATAGTCGGACTCGACATGACTCCAAAGGCCACGACCTCCAAGGGCGGTTCTTGTGGTTCTTGTCCACAGCAAGTAGTTTGTCCCCTTTAGGACAACCGGTGAAACAATGGGCTTGGCGTTTTCCATGGTCGGATTTCTATGGACCGATGGGTAAAGCTTTTACCCGGAGAATAAAAGAGATGCGAGTAAGAAGAAACGAAGATAAGGAGACTAGAGTGTAGAAATGAGTAGGAGAATGAGATTAGACTGTAGAGAATCGAAGAACTTGCTCTGATACCATGTAAGACTTTGTAGAATAAAGGAGAGAATCAAGAGATTGATGAGAGATATCGGTAGACAAAGAGAATGAGGAAGAAGAAAAGATTAGGTTATTGTTCCATAAGAATACCTATTACAATGTAGGCTAAAGCCTATATATATCAAGGGAAAATTAGGGCTACACCCTCTACCAACCGATCGTATAAGTGATAGGGACAAGGAGAGAGATAGAACTAATCCCAACGGTGATAGTGACCCGTCCTAGTCTCCTTAAACACAACATAACCCGTGACTCCACTTGTTCCTCCTCTCTAACGGCTACAAGCGACATTCTAGATCCTTCTCATGGGCCTAAGGAGAGCAGGCCTCCTCATTGTCTTTACACACTTACATGACTCGGCCTTATTGCTTGGTTGTACGGACGGCCCCATAATTGTACGGACGGCCATGGCTGCCTTAGGCTTATTCTCTTGATCAATACAAGAATCGGTGCGTCTAGCGAGTTTTGGAGAATGGCAAGCACGGTCTGATCTTCTTGGAACCACTTGACTTCCTTCTCGAGATCAGCCTCCTTGTCTTCTTCTGTTCCTTCTTTACCGTCCTCCTTAGTGGCTTTCTTGGGGAGTTGGTCCGTTTCTACATGGATCCAAAGTCCTCGGCCACTGAGAGCGGTCTTTGTGGTTCTTTTCCACAACAGGTAGTTTGCTCCTTTGAGCACCACCGGGGTAACAATAGGCTTGTTGTTGTCCATTGTTAGGTAGAGTAGCGAGAAAAACGATAGATTAGCGGATAGAATGAAGCGCGAATGAGTGAGTAGAATGAAGAATAGAGTAAAGGAGTAGTATACGAGTAGAGAATGCAAAGTAGAATCAAATAAGAACAAGAAAAAGAAGAGGAGAAAGTTTATAGAACCATGGATCAATAAACTTGCTCTGATACCATGTTGGTTTAAATTGAGTATGCGGAAGCAAATTAGAGAGAATGTGAGATAAAATGAGAGCTTGTATTAGAATAGCTTTTACAATGTCGGCCAAAGGCCTTAAATAGAATGAAAACTAGGTTAACAATCCCACCAACTCGACAACTTGTAGATAGAGACATGAAGAGAGAGAAGGGAGCGATCCCAAGATAGAAAGCGACGTGACCTTGTCTCCCTAAGGGAAGCTATCTCGTGACTCTTATCCTCCAACGGTCACATTCTTCTTCGAGATCCTTCTAATGGGCTTGGTATTGTTTCCAACCCCAAGCCTTCTCATTTCTCTCAATAGGCCTCAACCTTAAGGGTGGCCATTAGGACGATCGTACGGACGTCCGTACGGACAACCTCCAAGTCTTAAGTAACATGGTCAATACTAACTAAGTATAAGAGTTTGAGATAGATGTGGAGAGTTTAAAAGCCACTTACACCCATTTTGTCCCAAAACAGGCTAAAACCAATAAAACATTGCTTAGAAGCTGTAAACAGCTATGTTAGTGTTTATGGGGTTAAAATGTGTCTTAATCCAATGCAACTAACTAATTATAAGAGTTTGAGATAGATGTGGAGAGTTTAAAAGCCACTTATACCCATTTTGTCCCAATCAAGGCTAAAACCAATAAAACATTGGTTAGAAGCTGTAAACAGCTATGTTAGTGTTTCTGGAGTTAAAATGTGTCTTAATCCAATGCAACTAACTAATTATAAGAGTTTGAGATAGATGTGGAGAGTTTAAAAGCCACTTATACCCATTTTGTCCCAAAACAGGCTAAAACCAAAAAAACATTGCTTAGAAGCTGTAAACAGCTATGTTAGTGTTTATGGGGTTAAAATGTGTCTTAATCCAATGCATCTAACTAATTATAAGAGTTTGAGATAGATGTGGAGAGTTTAAAAGCCACTTATACCCATTTTGTCCCAAAACAGGCTAAACCAAGAAAACATTGCTTAGAAGCTGTAAACAGCTATGTTAGTGTTTCTGGGGTTAAAATGTGTCTTAATCCAATGCAACTAACTAATTATAAGAGTTTGAGATAGATGTGGAGAGTTTAAAAGCCACTTATACCCATTTTGTCCCAAAACAGGCTAACAGCAAGAAAACATTGCTTAGAAGCTGTAAACAGCTATGTTAGTTTTTATGGGGTTAAAATGTGTCTTAATCCAATGCAACTAACTAATTATAAGAGTTTGAGATAGATGTGGAGAGTTTAAAAGCCACTTATACCCATTTTGTCCCAAAACAGGCTAACAGCAAGAAAACATTGCTTAGAAGCTGTAAACAGCTATGTTAGTGTTTCTGGAGTTAATATGTGTCTTAATCCAATGCAACTAACTAATTATAAGAGTTTGAGATAGATGTGGAGAGTTTAAAAGCCACTTATACCCATTTTGTCCCAAAACAGGCTAACAGCAAGAAAACATTGCTTAGAAGCTGTAAACAGCTATGTTAGTGTTTCTGGGGTTAAAATGTGTCTTAATCAAATGCAACTAACTAATTATAAGAGTATGAGATAGATGTGGAGAGTTTAAAAGCCACTTATACCCATTTTGTCCTAAAACAGGCTAAAAGCAAGAAAACATTGCTTAGAAGCTGTAAACAGCTATGTTAGTGTTTATGGGGTTAAAATGTGTCTTAATCCAATGCAACTAACTAATTATAAGAGTTTGAGATAGATGTTGAGAGTTTAAAAGCCACTTATACCCATTTTGTCCCAAAACAGGCTAAAACCTAGAAAACATTGCTTAGTAGCTGTAAACAGCTATGTTAGTGTTTCTGGGGTTAAAAATGTGTCTTAATCCAATGCAACTAACTAATTATAAGAGTTTGAGATAGATGTGGAGAGTTTAAAAGCCACTTATACCCATTTTGTCCCAAAACAGGCTAACAGCAAGAAAACATTGCTCAGTAGCTGTAAATATTAGAATGTACCAAGGAGGAGAGAGGAGAGGCCGGTAAGGCCGAACCTTGGAAGAAGAGAAGAAAGGCCGGAAAGGCCATGTAAAGGCCGGTAAGGCCATGTCCGTGTCCATGAGCGACCATGTACCGTGTCCGGTACCATGTACCGTGTCCGTGAACGGACCCATGTCCGGAGAGCGGCCAGTTAGGCCGTGAACACATTGAAGAGCAGGCCCGTCCGTACAGGCCCGTCCGTACAGGCCCGTCCGTACAGGCCCGTCCGTACAGGCCCGTCCGTACTATTAGTATATATGAAGGAGAAGAGAGAGTGAGGCCGGTGAGGCCGAGCTGCACAAGGAAGAAGAGAGTGGCCGGTAAGGCTGCTAGTACAAGAAGTGTGGCCGGTAAGGCCATGAGTGGTGTGGGAGCGGCCAGTAAGGCCGTGAGCACAATAAGAGTGGCCAATAAGGCCATGTGGGCCGTGAGAGCAAGGAGAGTGGTCAGCAAGGCCATAAGTGCAATATAAGAAGAACAAAAGGCCTTATAAGAAGAAGAAGCCCAAGAAGAAGGAAATATCTCACAAGGAAGGGAAGAAGGATCCAATGGCCATAAGGGAAGGAGATCTAACGGTCACAAGGCATGGAAGGGAAGGAAATCACGTGTGGCTTTGGTTGGGAAGCATAGCGAGTCAACCAAAGACAAGGAGCTGTCCCTTTCATCTCTCCTTTGAATCCCTTGTGTGCCTAACGGCTCTATGCCTTTGTTTTCTCTATATTAAGCTGTAATTCTCTCATATGTAACACATCACAACATTATTCTAATAAGAGAATCCGATTTCCCCTCTCTACTTGTGTTCTTGTTCATATTCACAATGTAGATTGTTT
This sequence comes from Camelina sativa, assembly GCF_030686135.1. Classification (NCBI taxonomy): domain Eukaryota; kingdom Viridiplantae; phylum Streptophyta; class Magnoliopsida; order Brassicales; family Brassicaceae; genus Camelina; species Camelina sativa. The sequence continues at coordinate 13,882,478 of NC_141888.1, forward strand.
AGGTGATTAGCGGTTAGGGGCTGCCCTTAAGGCAGCCTATTCTCTTCTCAAATCCACCTAAACTCTTCTTATTTACTGCTTTACTTAGCCTAGATTACTGATTCTTAATCCTCCTTCTCCTAAGTACACAAACTCTAAGTGTTGTGATACTAGAAGAGGATAAGTCTCAAACTAGTGCTTCTCCTAGTTAGGATCCGCTTACTCTCTAGTATTTGGGTTCTATCTAGCTTGTTTATGGGGAGTTCATCACAAGTTGATGTTCTCTCCTCCCCCTTGAGAATGAGTTAGTTTGTTGTGGGTAAAGGGGGATTCATTCACCAAGTGTTTGTCTACCCTCTCTTGTGAGCTTTGTCTCATAAATCCCAACATGGTATCAGAGCAGGTTCTGTTCTTGGTGATTTAAACTCATTCTCAAAGTCGTTTTCTTAGGAGTTAGCTTAGTTAAAGTTTTAGACTTTGCTTAGGTGTTAAATCGCTTAGCTTAGTTTCTTTAAAGCTTTAATTTTGCTGTTGTTGATTAAATCGATTCTCTAGCAGCTCATTGTTGAGTAAGCTTGGTCTCTTGTCTTGTTAGAATTTGTAGACCAAGTGTGTGGAAAGAAATCGATTTTACAAGCCCCATCCTTAAGCTTCACCGATTTGGTAATAGCTTTGTTTATTTTGGGATGTGTGGGAAGTGATGAACCATTGAGCAAATTGTGTTGTTCATGGTGAGGATTCACGGTTCTTGTGTGCTTGTATGAGCCACGAAATTCTTAGGATTTAGTTCTCTTAGGATTTAGTTAATTTTCCTCTAAAGGTTTAATTTTGCTTTTGTTAAATTTCCTTTAAAGTTTAATTACTAAATCACTTCTTCTTCTTCTCAAGGTTGAGAAAGCTTTGTTTCTGGTCATATGGTGTGTCCAGGTTCGAGTTTGAGGAAGAGAGAGACTTTGTTTTAGCATGTAGAGCCCGCTTGGTCAAATAGATTCAAGTTGGTCCAAGATGCATTCTTTTAACCGTTGGACAATAGGCTGTTCCAAAGGCTTTTGTTGTTTCTTCTTTGCTTGGGACCACGAAAAACATCTTCTATATGTTATCTTCGTGGATCTAAAGCCTTAATCTCTTGTAGAACACTTGTTTAAGTGATTCTACAAGGAGTTTTGTTGTTAAACCTTTGGAGAAACTAATTTTCCATAAGGTCCATTGTGTTTCAGCCATTAAAGCACCAAAAGAGATTGTCTTCTTGGATGTTCTTGGCTGTCAAAGCTTCTTTCAACTCAAGAAAACAGAGTTAAACTCTGTCCATAAGAACTCTTGAGCAGATTCTCTATTCTACTCTCCATTCATCTTATACTACCGCCTATACTCTCCCTTATACTCTCACTTTCTATACTCTTGGTTACTGATTCTCTGTTCTCTATTTATACTCTTAATTATTCTCTAAATTCTATTTTATTTTTCAGTAATATTCTCTATACTCTAATCTCTAACAATCTCTTGTTTAGAATCTGTTCCATTGATTTTTGGTTTCAGTTTCAGCATTGAAGATTGTGTGGAGCTCGCTCACTATCTCAAGGAGAAGAAGTGGCGAGGTTGAAGGCTACAAGATAGCCATGTAAGAGCGCAGCACAATGCCTGGAGTTAGAACCAAGGGCCACCAAGTCTTTGTTAAGCTGGTGGAAGGTGATGAATCAGTCCAAGAGCATGTGTGTTAGTGCCAAGTTGTTGATCGGATGTGCACAATGGTCTTTAGGAAAGGTGATGCACAAGGTTTCAACTGTTGATTGGATGTGCACAAGAACGGTGATGCACAAGGCTTCAACTGAGGTGATGAGGTTTCAGCCCATCATCAAGTAAAGGTTACGGGGGAGATCAAGTGACTTCAGACCGTACCTCACAGATTCTGCTCGGCCACAAGCAAAAGTCTTTACTTAAAGCTCAGCCGAAGCGTCTCAAAGATCGACTCGGACGAAACCCTTCCACTGCGATTCGGCTTCCGCGTTCTTCATTAAAGTTCGAGACCACAGAGTCATCTTGCCAGTGGAAGTGGAATCATACCAATCCGAGCAGCCGTTCGAAAGTTATGTCCGATTCAGTGGGCATGTGTCAGTCTGACAAATAAAACTGACCGGGTTTAAAACCATGGTTAGAGGAGCGGTCTCAAGGAGGAATTCCAAACCGCAACAGTGATCAACTCTCTCCCTCCTATCCATCAAAACACCATAAAGGCTGTGCTCTAAACTCTTCTCTATTTTAATTCATAAATTCATTACCTTAGTTTCATTACTAGTCTTTAGTCTTTAATATGTTCTCTTAAATTGTCACACTTTTAGAAATTTTCTTTGATATTCCTCATAGCAAACACTTATTCTTTTCTTCTTTATCACTTGTTTAAGGGGTAAAGGAGACTATGAGAGCCTCAAAGAAATTCTAAAGGCGCAAGGATGGAGATCATAAGGAATGTGCTAAAGGCAAGGTGGGCTAAGGAGTAGGAGCGGTTCAAATCATGAAGAGAAGGGAGCTAGTTCTTTGCAAACCAAGGTCAAGGGACATCATGGATAGTGGAGTCTATACTCTTTTTCCCTTAACAAAGTTTTATCCCAAGAGGTTTTCTTTGTTGAGGTTTTTAATGAGGTAGATGACACTAGTCCACCCTTGATCTTTGGTCCCCATGGTGTCCCACCGATCAAGCGTGCGGGGGAGTATTAGAATGTACCAAGGAGGAGAGAGGAGAGGCCGGTAAGGCCGAACCTTGGAAGAAGAGAAGAAAGGCCGGAAAGGCCATGTAAAGGCCGGTAAGGCCATGTCCGTGTCCATGAGCGACCATGTACCGTGTCCGGTACCATGTACCGTGTCCGTGAACGGACCCATGTCCGGAGAGCGGCCAGTTAGGCCGTGAACACATTGAAGAGCAGGCCCGTCCGTACAGGCCCGTCCGTACAGGCCCGTCCGTACAGGCCCGTCCGTACAGGCCCGTCCGTACTATTAGTATATATGAAGGAGAAGAGAGAGTGAGGCCGGTGAGGCCGAGCTGCACAAGGAAGAAGAGAGTGGCCGGTAAGGCTGCTAGTACAAGAAGTGTGGCCGGTAAGGCCATGAGTGGTGTGGGAGCGGCCAGTAAGGCCGTGAGCACAATAAGAGTGGCCAATAAGGCCATGTGGGCCGTGAGAGCAAGGAGAGTGGTCAGCAAGGCCATAAGTGCAATATAAGAAGAACAAAAGGCCTTATAAGAAGAAGAAGCCCAAGAAGAAGGAAATATCTCACAAGGAAGGGAAGAAGGATCCAATGGCCATAAGGGAAGGAGATCTAACGGTCACAAGGCATGGAAGGGAAGGAAATCACGTGTGGCTTTGGTTGGGAAGCATAGCGAGTCAACCAAAGACAAGGAGCTGTCCCTTTCATCTCTCCTTTGAATCCCTTGTGTGCCTAACGGCTCTATGCCTTTGTTTTCTCTATATTAAGCTGTAATTCTCTCATATGTAACACATCACAACATTATTCTAATAAGAGAATCCGATTTCCCCTCTCTACTTGTGTTCTTGTTCATATTCACAATGTAGATTGTTTAGGTGATTAGCGGTTAGGGGCTGCCCTTAAGGCAGCCTATTCTCTTCTCAAATCCACCTAAACTCTTCTTATTTACTGCTTTACTTAGCCTAGATTACTGATTCTTAATCCTCCTTCTCCTAAGTACACAAACTCTAAGTGTTGTGATACTAGAAGAGGATAAGTCTCAAACTAGTGCTTCTCCTAGTTAGGATCCGCTTACTCTCTAGTATTTGGGTTCTATCTAGCTTGTTTATGGGGAGTTCATCACAAGTTGATGTTCTCTCCTCCCCCTTGAGAATGAGTTAGTTTGTTGTGGGTAAAGGGGGATTCATTCACCAAGTGTTTGTCTACCCTCTCTTGTGAGCTTTGTCTCATAAATCCCAACAGTAAACAGCTATGTTAGTGTTTATGGGGTTAAAATGTGTCTTAATCCAATGCAACTAACTAAGTATAAGAGTTTGAGATAGATGTGGAGAGTTTAAAAGCCACTTATACCCATTTTGTCCCAAAACAGGCTAAAACCAATAACACATTGCTTAGAAGCTATAAACAGCTATGTTAGTGTTTATGGGGTTAAAATGTGTCTTAATCCAATGCAACTAACTAATTATAAGAGTGTGAGATAGATGTGGAGAGTTTAAAAGCCACTTATACCCATTTTGTCCCAAAACAGGCTAAAACCAATAACACATTGCTTAGAAGCTATAAACAGCTATGTTAGTGTTTATGGGGTTAAAATGTGTCTTAATCCAATGCAACTAACTAATTATAAGAGTTTGAGATAGATGTGGAGAGTTTAAAAGCCACTTATACCCATTTTGTCCCAAAAAAGGCTAAAACCAAGAAAACATTGCTTAGAAGCTGTAAACAGCTATGTTAGTGTTCCTGGGGTTAAAATGTGTCTTAATCCAATGCAACTAACTAATTATAAGAGTTTGAGATAGATGTGGAGAGTTTAAAAGCCACTTATACCCATTTTGTCCCAAAACAGGCTAAAACCAAGAAAACATTGCTTAGAAGCTGTAAACAGCTATGTTAGTGTTTATGGGGTTAAAATGTGTCTTAATCCAATGCTACTAACTAATTATAAGAGTTTGAGATAGATGTGGAGAGTTTAAAAGCCACTTATACCCATTTTGTCCCAAAACAGGCTAAACCAAGAAAACATTGCTTAGAAGCTGTAAACAGCTATGTTAGTGTTTCTGGGGTTAAAATGTGTCTTAATCCAATGCAACTAACTAATTATAAGAGTTTGAGATAGATGTGGAGAGTTTAAAAGCCACTTATACCCATTTTGTCCCAAAACAGGCTAACAGCAAGAAAACATTGCTTAGAAGCTGTAAACAGCTATGTTAGTGTTTCTGGGGTTAAAATGTATCTTAATCAAATGCAACTAACTAATTATAAGAGTATGAGATAGATGTGGAGAGTTTAAAAGCCACTTATACCCATTTTGTCCTAAAACAGGCTAAAACCAAGAAAACATTGCTTAGAAGCTGTAAACAGCTATGTTAGTGTTTATGGGGTTAAAATGTGTCTTAATCCAATGCAACTAACTAATTATAAGAGTTTGAGATAGATGTGGAGAGTTTAAAAGCCACTTATACCCATTTTGTCCCAAAACAGGCTAAAACCTAGAAAACATTGCTTAGTAGCTGTAAACAGCTATGTTAGTGTTTCTGGGGTTAAAAATGTGTCTTAATCCAATGCAACTAACTAATTATAAGAGTTTGAGATAGATGTGGAGAGTTTAAAAGCCACTTATACCCATTTTGTCCCAAAACAGGCTAACAGCAAGAAAACATTGCTTAGTAGTTGTAAACAGCTATGTTAGTGTTTATGGGGTTAAAATGTGTCTTAATCCAATGCAACTAACTAAGTATAAGAGTTTGAGATAGATGTGGAGAGTTTAAAAGCCACTTACACCCATTTTGTCCCAAAACAGGCTAAAACCAATAAAACATTGCTTAGAAGCTGTAAACAGCTATGTTAGTGTTTATGGGGTTAAAATGTGTCTTAATCCAATGCAACTAACTAATTATAAGAGTTTGAGATAGATGTGGAGAGTTTAAAAGCCACTTATACCCATTTTGTCCCAATAAAGGCTAAAACCAAGAAAACATTGCTTAGAAGCTGTAAACAGCTATGTTAGTGTTTCTGGGGTTAAAATGTGTCTTAATCCAATGCAACTAACTAATTATAAGAGTTTGAGATAGATGTGGAGAGTTTAAAAGCCACTTATACCCATTTTGTCCCAAAACAGGCTAAAACCAAGAAAACATTGCTTAGAAGCTGTAAACAGCTATGTTAGTGTTTATGGGGTTAAAATGTGTCTTAATCCAATGCATCTAACTAATTATAAGAGTTTGAGATAGATGTGGAGAGTTTAAAAGCCACTTATACCCATTTTGTCCCAAAACAGGCTAAACCAAGAAAACATTGCTTAGAAGCTGTAAACAGCTATGTTAGTGTTTCTGGGGTTAAAATGTGTCTTAATCCAATGCAACTAACTAATTATAAGAGTTTGAGATAGATTTGGAGAGTTTAAAAGCCACTTATACCCATTTTGTCCCAAAACAGGCTAAAACCAAGAAAATATTGCTTAGAAGCTGTAAACAGCTATGTTAGTGTTTATGGGGTTAAAATGTGTCTTAATCCAATGCAACTAACTAATTATTAGAGTTTGAAATAGATGTGGAGAGTTTAAAAGCCACTTATACCCATTTTGTCCCAAAACAGGCTAACAGCAAGAAAACATTGCTTAGTAGCTGTAAACAGCTATGTTAGTGTTTATGGGGTTAAAATGTGTCTTAATCCAATGCAACTAACTAATTATAAGAGTTTGAGATAGATGTGGAGAGTTTAAAAGCCACTTATATCCATTTTGTCCCAAAACAGGCTAAAACCAAGAAAACATTGCTTAGTAGCTGTAAACAGCTATGTTAGTGTTTATGGGGTTTAAATGTGTCTTAATCCAATGCAACTAACTAATTGTAAGAGTTTGAGATAGATATGGAGAGTTTAAAAGCCACTTATACCCATTTTGTCCCAAAACAGGCTAACAGCAAGAAAACATTGCTTAGAAGCTGTAAACAGCTATGTTAGTGTTTATGGGGTTAAAATGTGTCTTAATCCAATGCATCTAACTAATTATAAGAGTTTGAGATAGATGTGGAGAGTTTAAAAGCCACTTATACCCATTTTGTCCCAAAACAGGCTAAACCAAGAAAACATTGCTTAGAAGCTGTAAACAGCTATGTTAGTGTTTCTGGGGTTAAAATGTGTCTTAATCCAATGCAACTAACTAATTATAAGAGTTTGAGATAGATTTGGAGAGTTTAAAAGCCACTTATACCCATTTTGTCCCAAAACAGGCTAAAACCAAGAAAATATTGCTTAGAAGCTGTAAACAGCTATGTTAGTGTTTATGGGGTTAAAATGTGTCTTAATCCAATGCAACTAACTAATTATTAGAGTTTGAAATAGATGTGGAGAGTTTAAAAGCCACTTATACCCATTTTGTCCCAAAACAGGCTAAAACCAATAACACATTGCTTAGAAGCTATAAACAGCTATGTTAGTGTTTATGGGGTTAAAATGTGTCTTAATCCAATGCAACTAACTAATTATAAGAGTTTGAGATAGATGTGGAGAGTTTAAAAGCCACTTATACCCATTTTGTCCCAAAACAGGCTAAAACCAATAACACATTGCTTAGAAGCTATAAACAGCTATGTTAGTGTTTATGGGGTTAAAATGTGTCTTAATCCAATGCAACTAACTAATTATAAGAGTTTGAGATAGATGTGGAGAGTTTAAAAGCCACTTATACCCATTTTGTCCCAAAAAAGGCTAAAACCAAGAAAACATTGCTTAGAAGCTGTAAACAGCTATGTTAGTGTTTCTGGGGTTAAAATGTGTCTTAATCCAATGCAACTAACTAATTATAAGAGTTTGAGATAGATGTGGAGAGTTTAAAAGCCACTTATACCCATTTTGTCCCAAAACAGGCTAAAACCAAGAAAACATTGCTTAGAAGCTGTAAACAGCTATGTTAGTGTTTATGGGGTTAAAATGTGTCTTAATCCAATGCAACTAACTAATTATAAGAGTTTGAGATAGATGTGGAGAGTTTAAAAGCCACTTATACCCATTTTGTCCCAAAACAGGCTAAACCAAGAAAACATTGCTTAGAAGCTGTAAACAGCTATGTTAGTGTTTCTGGGGTTAAAATGTGTCTTAATCCAATGCAACTAACTAATTATAAGAGTTTGAGATAGATGTGGAGAGTTTAAAAGCCACTTATACCCATTTTGTCCCAAAACATGCTAACAGCAAGAAAACATTGCTTAGAAGCTGTAAACAGCTATGTTAGTGTTTCTGGGGTTAAAATGTATCTTAATCAAATGCAACTAACTAATTATAAGAGTATGAGATAGATGTGGAGAGTTTAAAAGCCACTTATACCCATTTTGTCCTAAAACAGGCTAAAACCAAGAAAACATTGCTTAGAAGCTGTAAACAGCTATGTTAGTGTTTATGGGGTTAAAATGTGTCTTAATCCAATGCAACTAACTAATTATAAGAGTTTGAGATAGATGTGGAGAGTTTAAAAGCCACTTATACCCATTTTGTCCCAAAACAGGCTAAAACCTAGAAAACATTGCTTAGTAGCTGTAAACAGCTATGTTAGTGTTTCTGGGGTTAAAAATGTGTCTTAATCCAATGCAACTAACTAATTATAAGAGTTTGAGATAGATGTGGAGAGTTTAAAAGCCACTTATACCCATTTTGTCCCAAAACAGGCTAACAGCAAGAAAACATTGCTTAGTAGTTGTAAACAGCTATGTTAGTGTTTATGGGGTTAAAATGTGTCTTAATCCAATGCAACTAACTAAGTATAAGAGTTTGAGATAGATGTGGAGAGTTTAAAAGCCACTTACACCCATTTTGTCCCAAAACAGGCTAAAACCAATAAAACATTGCTTAGAAGCTGTAAACAGCTATGTTAGTGTTTATGGGGTTAAAATGTGTCTTAATCCAATGCAACTAACTAATTATAAGAGTTTGAGATAGATGTGGAGAGTTTAAAAGCCACTTATACCCATTTTGTCCCAATAAAGGCTAAAACCAAGAAAACATTGCTTAGAAGCTGTAAACAGCTATGTTAGTGTTTCTGGGGTTAAAATGTGTCTTAATCCAATGCAACTAACTAATTATAAGAGTTTGAGATAGATGTGGAGAGTTTAAAAGCCACTTATACCCATTTTGTCCCAAAACAGGCTAAACCAAGAAAACATTGCTTAGAAGCTGTAAACAGCTATGTTAGTGTTTCTGGGGTTAAAATGTGTCTTAATCCAATGCAACTAACTAATTATAAGAGTTTGAGATAGATGTGGAGAGTTTAAAAGCCACTTATACCCATTTTGTCCCAAAACATGCTAACAGCAAGAAAACATTGCTTAGAAGCTGTAAACAGCTATGTTAGTGTTTCTGGGGTTAAAATGTATCTTAATCAAATGCAACTAACTAATTATAAGAGTATGAGATAGATGTGGAGAGTTTAAAAGCCACTTATACCCATTTTGTCCTAAAACAGGCTAAAACCAAGAAAACATTGCTTAGAAGCTGTAAACAGCTATGTTAGTGTTTATGGGGTTAAAATGTGTCTTAATCCAATGCAACTAACTAATTATAAGAGTTTGAGATAGATGTGGAGAGTTTAAAAGCCACTTATACCCATTTTGTCCCAAAACAGGCTAAAACCTAGAAAACATTGCTTAGTAGCTGTAAACAGCTATGTTAGTGTTTCTGGGGTTAAAAATGTGTCTTAATCCAATGCAACTAACTAATTATAAGAGTTTGAGATAGATGTGGAGAGTTTAAAAGCCACTTATACCCATTTTGTCCCAAAACAGGCTAACAGCAAGAAAACATTGCTTAGTAGTTGTAAACAGCTATGTTAGTGTTTATGGGGTTAAAATGTGTCTTAATCCAATGCAACTAACTAAGTATAAGAGTTTGAGATAGATGTGGAGAGTTTAAAAGCCACTTACACCCATTTTGTCCCAAAACAGGCTAAAACCAATAAAACATTGCTTAGAAGCTGTAAACAGCTATGTTAGTGTTTATGGGGTTAAAATGTGTCTTAATCCAATGCAACTAACTAATTATAAGAGTTTGAGATAGATGTGGAGAGTTTAAAAGCCACTTATACCCATTTTGTCCCAATAAAGGCTAAAACCAAGAAAACATTGCTTAGAAGCTGTAAACAGCTATGTTAGTGTTTCTGGGGTTAAAATGTGTCTTAATCCAATGCAACTAACTAATTATAAGAGTTTGAGATAGATGTGGAGAGTTTAAAAGCCACTTATACCCATTTTGTCCCAAAACAGGCTAACAGCAAGAAAACATTGCTTAGTAGCTGTAAACAGCTATGTTAGTGTTTATGGGGTTAAAATGTGTCTTAATCCAATGCAACTAACTAATTATTAGAGTTTGAAATAGATGTGGAGAGTTTAAAAGCCACTTATACCCATTTTGTCCCAAAACAGGCTAACAGCAAGAAAACATTGCTTAGTAGCTGTAAACAGCTATGTTAGTGTTTATGGGGTTAAAATGTGTCTTAATCCAATGCAACTAACTAATTATAAGAGTTTGAGATAGATGTGGAGAGTTTAAAAGCCACTTATATCCATTTTGTCCCAAAACAGGCTAAAACCAAGAAAACATTGCTTAGTAGCTGTAAACAGCTATGTTAGTGTTTATGGGGTTTAAATGTGTCTTAATCCAATGCAACTAACTAATTGTAAGAGTTTGAGATAGATATGGAGAGTTTAAAAGCCACTTATACCCATTTTGTCCCAAAACAGGCTAAAACCTAGAAAACATTGCTTAGTAGCTGTAAACAGCTATGTTAGTGTTTCTGGGGTTAAAAATGTGTCTTAATCCAATGCAACTAACTAATTATAAGAGTTTGAGATAGATGTGGAGAGTTTAAAAGCCACTTATACCCATTTTGTCCCAAAACAGGCTAACAGCAAGAAAACATTGCTTAGTAGTTGTAAACAGCTATGTTAGTGTTTATTATGAAACCGCACACACACCTTGTCCGTACATCCGTCCGTACAACCATCACCATTGGGCCGTCCGTACAGCTAAAGGCCTACCAAGCTCAACCCATGAGGATCACGAGTCCATTCCATGTTCACCAGCCTCCAACGGTCACAAGAGCTTCTCGATCCTTCTCCTCATAGCCGTTAGTGTAGAGTGCGCAAGTGGGAAGGATCACATGTCTTCTTAAGGACATGTCGCTATCTTTATATGTAAATGTGCCTAGGATCATCTTAGTATATTCTTTTGTATATGTCTATAAGTAGATTGTAATTATGTTCTAAATGAGGTAAGAAGAGATAATATCTCTTTCTCCACAATACTCTCTCTATACTCTCTTACTATACTCTCAACGATTCTCACTCTCTTGTTATTCAAATCTTCTCACTAAACTCATAATCGATCCTATTAATTCTTTCATGGTATCAGAGCCTGGTTGCTCGTCATTCTAAAGTTTTTGATCATCACTTACTTCCGCTTCTCCTTCTCTCTCATTTTCTGTTTTGACTTGAAAGTCATTTTCTTTAACCGTTGGATAATAGCTTTACCTAACGGTCTCTTCATCATGGAAAGTGTCAAAACCATGGTTGTTCCGGTGACTCTCAAGGGAGAGAACTATCTGCTGTGGGCGAGGACCACGAAAACTGCCCTTTGTGGCCGAGGCCTTTGGTCTCACGTTGAGAAGAGCGAAGCTCCGAGTGGTGAGGCCACCAAGGACGGCAAGGAACTTGCCGGAGATGAAAAGAACAAATGGTTCCAAGAAGACCAAGGGGTCTTAGCCATCATTCAAAACTCTCTAGATGCCCCCATTCTTGAAGCCTACTCCTACTGCGAGACGGCGAAGGACTTGTGGGACACCCTCAAGAACGTTTTTGGTAATATTACCAATGTCAATCGTATCTTCGAGATTAAAAGGGCCATCAATAACCTCAATCAAGAGGATATGGAGTTTACAAAGCATTTTGGGAAGTTTAGGTCCCTTTGGGCTGAACTAGAAATGCTGCGACCGGCGACAATTGATCCGGCCATACTGAACGAGAGGCGTGAACAAGACAAAGTGTTTGGGCTGCTCTTGACCCTAAACCCCTCCTACAATGATCTCATCAAACACATCTTGCGGTCAGATAAACTCCCAAGCCTTGATGATGTTTGTAACCAAATTCAAAAGGAGCGTGGCTCCATGGGATTGTTCGGCAGCAAGGGAGAGCTGGTGACCGCTAACAAAGCTGAGATGGCATCAGCAAACAAAGGCTACTACCGACCGGAGGACAAGAACAACCCGCCGGTTTGTGAGCACTGTAAGAAACTTGGCCACTTCAAGAGCCGCTGCTGGATCCTACATCCGCATCTAGCACCACCACCGGGAACAATCCGAGGTGGACGACCAAACCGCGGAGGACAACCGAGAGCTCACCAAGCAACTGCCGTGGGGGAGCCATTGATCTCTGAGCAGCCTCAACAAGTGACCGGTGGAACTGCTCTTGCTGCAGCATCGTCCGAGCTGGTAAGGCGGTCCGACCTTGATGCGCTCATCAAAGCCCTCAAGGAGGCCACCGGTAAGGCGTTTCTTACTTCAAACAAAACTAAGTCTCTTATTGTTGATTCTGGTGCATCTCATCACATGATTAGTGATTCTAGGTTAATGAGTGATATTAAGCCTGCTAATGGTAATGTTGTGATAGCTAATGGTGAGAAAGTTCCAATTAAAGGCATAGGGAATTTAAAGTTATTTAACAAAGAAACTAAAGCTTTCTATATGCCAAATTTCACATCTAATTTGCTATCAGTTAAGAGGGCCACCACTGATTTAAATTGTTATGCAATATTTGGTCCTAACAAGGTTCATTTTCAGGATATTGAGACAAGTAAAGTTCTTGGTCAAGGAGGTTCCAAGGATGATCTATATGTGCTTGAGGACTTGAATCTATCTTCTTCTACTGCATCTTGTTTTAATTCGGTTATTATTAAACCTAGTGATTCTATTTTACATGCTAGGCTAGGACATCCTCATACTAGAGCTTTATCATTAATGTTTCCTAATATTTCTTTTAAAAATGATGAGTGTGAGGCATGTATTCTTGGTAAACATTGCAAGGCTGTTTTTCCTAAATCTATGACTATTTATGAAAATTGTTTTGATTTAATCCATTCAGATGTTTGGACTTCCCCTTGCTTGTCTAGAGAAAATCAAAAATATTTTGTGACCTTTATTGATGAAAAATCAAAATATACTTGGCTGACCTTGCTTCCCTCTAAAGATAGAGTTCTTGAAGCCTTCACTAATTTTCAAAAATATGTGACTAACCATTATAATGCAAAGATTAAAATTTTGAGATCAGATAATGGAGGAGAGTATACAAGCCATGCCTTCAAACAATACCTAGCAAACCATGGGATTATTCATCAAACAAGCTGTCCATATACACCCCAACAAAATGGTGTTGCTGAAAGGAAGAATAGGCACCTCATGGAAGTGGCAAGATCCATGATGTTTCACACCAATGTTCCAAAGAAGTTTTGGGGAGATGCTGTTCTTGCGGCTTGCTACCTCATTAACCGGACACCAACCAAAGTTCTTCAAGACAGTTCACCGTTTGAGGTAATAAACAAGGTAAAACCCTCATTTGATCATTTAAGAGTATTTGGCTGCGTGTGTTATGTGTTGAAGCCAGGAGAACTACGCGACAAGCTTGATACTAAGAGTGTTAAGAGCATGTTCCTTGGGTACTCGACGACTCAAAAAGGCTACAAGTGCTACGAGCCAAACATGAAGCGCGTTTTTGTCTCTCGTGATGTTAAGTTCGTGGAGTCTAAAGGCTTCTATGAGGAAAAGAACTGGGAGAGCCTTCGAGACTTGTCCACCTCACCATCTGACCGAGCTAACAACCTTCGCATCCTTCTCGAGAGACTCGGTGTTGACAATGCCCCCGCGTCAACACCTGCACCCCCAGTCAATGCACCGGCCACTTCACCGCCGGAGTCTCTAGACAATGATCCCTCGGCTGCACTTGATGAACACTCGGCTGAACTTGATGAACAATCCGATGATGAAAATGGTTTAAATTCAGTTCCGGTGGACAATGCTTCCGGTGATGAGGATTATGTGCCCACCGAGGAAGACAATGACGATGAGGCCACACCACAGGAAGTTATCCCACTTCGCCGCAGTGAACGCCTCAAGTTTCCCCTCTCCAATTGGCGAAACACTCGGGTCTACTACAACAACGTTGCTGTAGCTCATCCGATTCAAGCGGTATGCACCTTGGCTCATTTTCCTCCACACCATCAAGTGTTTCTTGGCAAGATTGATGCTCATTGGATTCCCAAAGACTATGAAGAAGCCAAGAATCATAAGGAATGGTGTGATGCTGTCAATGCCGAGAAGAATGCAATGGAGGCCAATCATACATGGGACGAGGCTGACTTACCCAAAGGCAAGAAGGCTGTGACATCCAGGTGGATCTTTACCATTAAATATAAGAGTGATGGGGAGATCGAACGCTACAAAGCCAGACTCGTTGCAAGAGGGTTCACTCAAACGTATGGGGAGGACTACCAAGATACGTTTGCACCGGTGGCCAAACTTCACACGGTTCGAGTTGTTCTCTCTCTTGCAACCAACCTTGACTGGAACTTATGGCAAATGGATGTTAAGAACGCCTTCTTACAAGGAGAGCTCGAGGATGAAGTTTATATGAGGCCACCTCCGGGTTTAGAAGACATCATTGGTCCCGGGAAAGTATTAAAACTGAACAAGGCGATTTATGGACTCAAACAGTCCCCTAGGGCTTGGTATCACAAGTTAAGCACCACACTCCTTGAGAAAGGCTTCCGCAAATCAGAGGCTGACCACACTCTATTCACCTTACCAAGTGAAAAAGGTATTATAGTCATTCTAGTTTATGTTGATGATATCATCATAACTGGAAGTGACAAGGTAGGCATTCAAGAGACTAAGGCTTACCTTAAGTCAGTTTTTGATATCAAAGACCTAGGAGAACTTAAATATTTTCTTGGTATAGAAGTATATAGGACTAATGAAGGATTGTTTTTATCACAAAGAAAATATGCTCTTGATTTATTGAGTGAAGCAGGGAAGCTAGGTTCAAAAGCTGTATCTACACCCCTTGATGAAAACTATAAGGCCGGAGGAAAGGGGGAGTTTGATGCAGCTCCATTTCAAGACGTCAAGCGATACCGGCGGCTAGTAGGTAAGCTTATATACCTTACTATCACTAGACCTGATATTTGCTTTGCTGTTAATCAGGTGAGCCAACACATGCAAAGTCCTACCGTGCATCATTGGGGTATGGTGAACCGCATCCTCAAATATCTCAAGGGCTCGCCGGGGCAAGGCATATGGATGGGTCGAAATGAAAGCACGGAGCTAGTAGGGTATTGTGATGCGGATTACGCCGGAGACCGTGGAGACCGTCGCTCCACTACAGGCTACTGCACGTTCCTAGGAGGCAACTTGATCACATGGAAGAGCAAGAAACAAAAGGTGGTATCCCTATCAAGTGCTGAATCGGAGTATAGAGCCATGAGAAAGTTAACAACCGAGTTGATGTGGCTCAAGGCACTCATCAAGGACCTTGGAATCGAGTCACCTAAGCCTATTACTATGCATTGCGACAATGAGGCAGCTATTCACATCGCAACAAACTCGGTGTTCCATGAGAGAACCAAGCACATTGAAGTCGACTGCCACAAAGTCCGAGAGCAAATTAAACTTGGAGTTGTTCTACCATGTCACACCGAGAGCTCTGAACAATTGGCTGACGTTCTCACCAAGGCGGCCAGTCCACAAGTGTGTGAGTACATTCACCCCAAACTTGGCCTCAAAGATCTTACTCGGCCATGATTGTCTTCACATGATACCCACACTCTTTTTCCCTTAAGTATAGTTTTTCCCAAGTGGTTTTCTATACTAAGGTTTTTTTAATGAGGTGGGTGTGCATGAGTCCAAGCTTGATCAATGCTCATGATCAAGCTTGAGGGGGAGTATGAAACCGCACACACACCTTGTCCGTACATCCGTCCGTACAACCATCACCATTGGGCCGTCCGTACAGCTAAAGGCCTACCAAGCTCAACCCATGAGGATCACGAGTCCATTCCATGTTCACCAGCCTCCAACGGTCACAAGAGCTTCTCGATCCTTCTCCTCATAGCCGTTAGTGTAGAGTGCGCAAGTGGGAAGGATCACATGTCTTCTTAAGGACATGTCGCTATCTTTATATGTAAATGTGCCTAGGATCATCTTAGTATATTCTTTTGTATATGTCTATAAGTAGATTGTAATTATGTTCTAAATGAGGTAAGAAGAGATAATATCTCTTTCTCCACAATACTCTCTCTATACTCTCTTACTATACTCTCAACGATTCTCACTCTCTTGTTATTCAAATCTTCTCACTAAACTCATAATCGATCCTATTAATTCTTTCATTTATGGGGTTAAAATGTGTCTTAATCCAATGCAACTAACTAAGTATAAGAGTTTGAGATAGATGTGGAGAGTTTAAAAGCCACTTACACCCATTTTGTCCCAAAACAGGCTAAAACCAATAAAACATTGCTTAGAAGCTGTAAACAGCTATGTTAGTGTTTATGGGGTTAAAATGTGTCTTAATCCAATGCAACTAACTAATTATAAGAGTTTGAGATAGATGTGGAGAGTTTAAAAGCCACTTATACCCATTTTGTCCCAATAAAGGCTAAAACCAAGAAAACATTGCTTAGAAGCTGTAAACAGCTATGTTAGTGTTTCTGGGGTTAAAATGTGTCTTAATCCAATGCAACTAACTAATTATAAGAGTTTGAGATAGATGTGGAGAGTTTAAAAGCCACTTATACCCATTTTGTCCCAAAACAGGCTAAAAGCAAGAAAACATTGCTTAGAAGCTGTAAACAGCTATGTTAGTGTTTATGGGGTTAAAATGTGTCTTAATCCAATGCATCTAACTAATTATAAGAGTTTGAGATAGATGTGGAGAGTTTAAAAGCCACTTATACCCATTTTGTCCCAAAACAGGCTAAACCAAGAAAACATTGCTTAGAAGCTGTAAACAGCTATGTTAGTGTTTCTGGGGTTAAAATTATTAGAATGTACCAAGGAGGAGAGAGGAGAGGCCGGTAAGGCCGAACCTTGGAAGAAGAGAAGAAAGGCCGGAAAGGCCATGTAAAGGCCGGTAAGGCCATGTCCGTGTCCGTGAGCGACCATGTACCGTGTCCGGTACCATGTACCGTGTCCGTGAACGGACCCATGTCCGGAGAGCGGCCAGTTAGGCCGTGAACACATTGAAGAGCAGGCCCGTCCGTACAGGCCCGTCCGTACAGGCCCGTCCGTACAGGCCCGTCCGTACAGGCCCGTCCGTACTATTAGTATATATGAAGGAGAAGAGAGAGTGAGGCCGGTGAGGCCGAGCTGCACAAGGAAGAAGAGAGTGGCCGGTAAGGCTGCTAGTACAAGAAGTGTGGCCGGTAAGGCCATGAGTGGTGTGGGAGCGGCCAGTAAGGCCGTGAGCACAATAAGAGTGGCCAATAAGGCCATGTGGGCCGTGAGAGCAAGGAGAGTGGTCAGCAAGGCCATAAGTGCAATATAAGAAGAACAAAGGCCTTATAAGAAGAAGAAGCCCAAGAAGAAGGAAATATCTCACAAGGAAGGGAAGAAGGATCCAATGGCCATAAGGGAAGGAGATCTAACGGTCACAAGGCATGGAAGGGAAGGAAATCACGTGTGGCTTTGGTTGGGAAGCATAGCGAGTCAACCAAAGACAAGGAGCTGTCCCTTTCATCTCTCCTTTGAATCCCTTGTGTGCCTAACGGCTCTATGCCTTTGTTTTCTCTATATTAAGCTGTAATTCTCTCATATGTAATATATCACAACATTATTCTAATAAGAGAATCCGATTTCCCCTCTCTACTTGTGTTCTTGTTCATATTCACAATGTAGATTGTTTAGGTGATTAGCGGTTAGGGGCTGCCCTTAAGGCAGCCTATTCTCTTCTCAAATCCACCTAAACTCTTCTTATTTACTGCTTTACTTAGCCTAGATTACTGATTCTTAATCCTCCTTCTCCTAAGTACACAAACTCTAAGTGTTGTGATACTAGAAGAGGATAAGTCTCAAACTAGTGCTTCTCCTAGTTAGGATCCGCTTACTCTCTAGTATTTGGGTTCTATCTAGCTTGTTTATGGGGAGTTCATCACAAGTTGATGTTCTCTCCTCCCCCTTGAGAATGAGTTAGTTTGTTGTGGGTAAAGGGGGATTCATTCACCAAGTGTTTGTCTACCCTCTCTTGTGAGCTTTGTCTCATAAATCCCAACATGGTATCAGAGCAGGTTCTGTTCTTGGTGATTTAAACTCATTCTCAAAGTCGTTTTCTTAGGAGTTAGCTTAGTTAAAGTTTTAGACTTTGCTTAGGTGTTAAATCGCTTAGCTTAGTTTCTTTAAAGCTTTAATTTTGCTGTTGTTGATTAAATCGATTCTCTAGCAGCTCATTGTTGAGTAAGCTTGGTCTCTTGTCTTGTTAGAATTTGTAGACCAAGTGTGTGGAAAGAAATCGATTTTACAAGCCCCATCCTTAAGCTTCACCGATTTGGTAATAGCTTTGTTTATTTTGGGATGTGTGGGAAGTGATGAACCATTGAGCAAATTGTGTTGTTCATGGTGAGGATTCACGGTTCTTGTGTGCTTGTATGAGCCACGAAATTCTTAGGATTTAGTTCTCTTAGGATTTAGTTAATTTTCCTCTAAAGGTTTAATTTTGCTTTTGTTAAATTTCCTTTAAAGTTTAATTACTAAATCACTTCTTCTTCTTCTCAAGGTTGAGAAAGCTTTGTTTCTGGTCATATGGTGTGTCCAGGTTCGAGTTTGAGGAAGAGAGAGACTTTGTTTTAGCATGTAGAGCCCGCTTGGTCAAATAGATTCAAGTTGGTCCAAGATGCATTCTTTTAACCGTTGGACAATAGGCTGTTCCAAAGGCTTTTGTTGTTTCTTCTTTGCTTGGGACCACGAAAAACATCTTCTATATGTTATCTTCGTGGATCTAAAGCCTTAATCTCTTGTAGAACACTTGTTTAAGTGATTCTACAAGGAGTTTTGTTGTTAAACCTTTGGAGAAACTAATTTTCCATAAGGTCCATTGTGTTTCAGCCATTAAAGCACCAAAAGAGATTGTCTTCTTGGATGTTCTTGGCTGTCAAAGCTTCTTTCAACTCAAGAAAACAGAGTTAAACTCTGTCCATAAGAACTCTTGAGCAGATTCTCTATTCTACTCTCCATTCATCTTATACTACCGCCAATACTCTCCCTTATACTCTCACTTTCTATTCTCCATATATACTCTTATTAATTCTCTAAATTCTCTATTTAATTTCAGTAATATTCTCTATACTCTAATCTCTAACAATCTCTTGTTTAGAATCTGTTCCATTGTTTTTTTTTTGGTTTCAGTTTCAGCATTGAAGATTGTGTGGAGCTCGCTCACTATCTCAAGGAGAAGAAGTGGCGAGGTTGAAGGCTACAAGATAGCCATGTAAGAGCGCAGCACAATGCCTGGAGTTAGAACCAAGGGCCACCAAGTCTTTGTTAAGCTGGTGGAAGGTGATGAATCAGTCCAAGAGCATGTGTGTTAGTGCCAAGTTGTTGATCGGATGTGCACAATGGTCTTTAGGAAAGGTGATGCACAAGGTTTCAACTGTTGATTGGATGTGCACAAGAACGGTGATGCACAAGGCTTCAACTGAGGTGATGAGGTTTCAGCCCATCATCAAGTAAAGGTTACGGGGGAGATCAAGTGACTTCAGACCGTACCTCACAGATTCTGCTCGGCCACAAGCAAAAGTCTTTACTTAAAGCTCAGCCGAAGCGTCTCAAAGATCGACTCGGACGAAACCCTTCCACTGCGATTCAGCTTCCGCGTTCTTCACAAAAGTTCTAGACCATGGAGTCATCTTGCCAGTGGAAGTGGAATCATACCAATCCGAGCAGCCGTTCGAAAGTTATGCCCGATTCAGTGGGCATATGTCAGTCTGACAAATAAAACTGACCGGGTTTAAAACCATGGTTAGAGGAGCGGTCTCAAGGAGGAATTCCAAACCGCAACAGTGATCAACTCTCTCCCTCCTATCCATCAAAACACCATAAAGGCTGTGCTCTAAACTCTTCTCTATTTTAATTCATAAATTCATTACCTTAGTTTCATTACTAGTCTTTAGTCTTTAATATGTTCTCTTAAATGGTCACACTTTTAGAAATTTTCTTTGATATTCCTCATAGCAAACCCTTATTCTTTTCTTCTTTATCACTTGTTTAAGGGGTAAAGGAGACTATGAGAGCCTCAAAGAAATTCTAAAGGCGCAAGGATGGAGATCATAAGGAATGTGCTAAAGGCAAGGTGGGCTAAGGAGTAGGAGCGGTTCAAATCATGAAGAGAAGGGAGCTAGTTCTTTGCAAACCAAGGTCAAGGGACATCATGGATAGTGGAGTCTATACTCTTTTTCCCTTAACAAAGTTTTATCCCAAGAGGTTTTCTTTGTTGAGGTTTTTTAATGAGGTAGATGACACTAGTCCACCCTTGATCTTTGGTCCCCATGGTGTCCCACCGATCAAGCGTGCGGGGGAGTATTAGAATGTACCAAGGAGGAGAGAGGAGAGGCCGGTAAGGCCGAACCTTGGAAGAAGAGAAGAAAGGCCGGAAAGGCCATGTAAAGGCCGGTAAGGCCATGTCCGTGTCCGTGAGCGACCATGTACCGTGTCCGGTACCATGTACCGTGTCCGTGAACGGACCCATGTCCGGAGAGCGGCCAGTTAGGCCGTGAACACATTGAAGAGCAGGCCCGTCCGTACAGGCCCGTCCGTACAGGCCCGTCCGTACAGGCCCGTCCGTACAGGCCCGTCCGTACTATTAGTATATATGAAGGAGAAGAGAGAGTGAGGCCGGTGAGGCCGAGCTGCACAAGGAAGAAGAGAGTGGCCGGTAAGGCTGCTAGTACAAGAAGTGTGGCCGGTAAGGCCATGAGTGGTGTGGGAGCGGCCAGTAAGGCCGTGAGCACAATAAGAGTGGCCAATAAGGCCATGTGGGCCGTGAGAGCAAGGAGAGTGGTCAGCAAGGCCATAAGTGCAATATAAGAAGAACAAAGGCCTTATAAGAAGAAGAAGCCCAAGAAGAAGGAAATATCTCACAAGGAAGGGAAGAAGGATCCAATGGCCATAAGGGAAGGAGATCTAACGGTCACAAGGCATGGAAGGGAAGGAAATCACGTGTGGCTTTGGTTGGGAAGCATAGCGAGTCAACCAAAGACAAGGAGCTGTCCCTTTCATCTCTCCTTTGAATCCCTTGTGTGCCTAACGGCTCTATGCCTTTGTTTTCTCTATATTAAGCTGTAATTCTCTCATATGTAATATATCACAACATTATTCTAATAAGAGAATCCGATTTCCCCTCTCTACTTGTGTTCTTGTTCATATTCACAATGTAGATTGTTTAGGTGATTAGCGGTTAGGGGCTGCCCTTAAGGCAGCCTATTCTCTTCTCAAATCCACCTAAACTCTTCTTATTTACTGCTTTACTTAGCCTAGATTACTGATTCTTAATCCTCCTTCTCCTAAGTACACAAACTCTAAGTGTTGTGATACTAGAAGAGGATAAGTCTCAAACTAGTGCTTCTCCTAGTTAGGATCCGCTTACTCTCTAGTATTTGGGTTCTATCTAGCTTGTTTATGGGGAGTTCATCACAAGTTGATGTTCTCTCCTCCCCCTTGAGAATGAGTTAGTTTGTTGTGGGTAAAGGGGGATTCATTCACCAAGTGTTTGTCTACCCTCTCTTGTGAGCTTTGTCTCATAAATCCCAACAAAAATGTGTCTTAATCCAATGCAACTAACTAATTATAAGAGTTTGAGATAGATTTGGAGAGTTTAAAAGCCACTTATACCCATTTTGTCCCAAAACAGGCTAAAACCAAGAAAATATTGCTTAGAAGCTGTAAACAGCTATGTTAGTGTTTATGGGGTTAAAATGTGTCTTAATCCAATGCAACTAACTAATTATTAGAGTTTGAAATAGATGTGGAGAGTTTAAAAGCCACTTATACCCATTTTGTCCCAAAACAGGCTAACAGCAAGAAAACATTGCTTAGTAGCTGTAAACAGCTATGTTAGTGTTTATGGGGTTAAAATGTGTCTTAATCCAATGCAACTAACTAATTATAAGAGTTTGAGATAGATGTGGAGAGTTTAAAAGCCACTTATATCCATTTTGTCCCAAAACAGGCTAAAACCAAGAAAACATTGCTTAGTAGCTGTAAACAGCTATGTTAGTGTTTATGGGGTTTAAATGTGTCTTAATCCAATGCAACTGACTAGTTATAAGTGTTTGAGATAGATGTGGAGAGTTTAAAAGCCACTTATATCCATTTTGTCCCAAAACAGGCTAAAACCAAGAAAACATTGCTTAGAAGCTATAAACAGATATGTTAGTGTTTATGGGGTTAAAATGTGTCTTAATCCAATGCAACTAACTAATTATATGAGTTTGAGATAGATGTGGAGAGTTTAAAAGCCACTTATACCCATTTTGTCCCAAAACAGGCTAAAACCAATAACACATTGCTTAGAAGCTATAAACAGCTATGTTAGTGTTTATGGGGTTAAAATGTGTCTTAATCCAATGCAACTAACTAATTATAAGAGTTTGAGATAGATGTGGAGAGTTTAAAAGCCACTTATACCCATTTTGTCCCAAAAAAGGCTAAAACCAAGAAAACATTGCTTAGAAGCTGTAAACAGCTATGTTAGTGTTTCTGGGGTTAAAATGTGTCTTAATCCAATGCAACTAACTAATTATAAGAGTTTGAGATAGATGTGGAGAGTTTAAAAGCCACTTATACCCATTTTGTCCCAAAACAGGCTAAAACCAAGAAAACATTGCTTAGAAGCTGTAAACAGCTATGTTAGTGTTTATGGGGTTAAAATGTGTCTTAATCCAATGCAACTAACTAATTATAAGAGTTTGAGATAGATGTGGAGAGTTTAAAAGCCACTTATACCCATTTTGTCCCAAAACAGGCTAAACCAAGAAAACATTGCTTAGAAGCTGTAAACAGCTATGTTAGTGTTTCTGGGGTTAAAATGTGTCTTAATCCAATGCAACTAACTAATTATAAGAGTTTGAGATAGATGTGGAGAGTTTAAAAGCCACTTATACCCATTTTGTCCCAAAACATGCTAACAGCAAGAAAACATTGCTTAGAAGCTGTAAACAGCTATGTTAGTGTTTCTGGGGTTAAAATGTATCTTAATCAAATGCAACTAACTAATTATAAGAGTATGAGATAGATGTGGAGAGTTTAAAAGCCACTTATACCCATTTTGTCCTAAAACAGGCTAAAACCAAGAAAACATTGCTTAGAAGCTGTAAACAGCTATGTTAGTGTTTATGGGGTTAAAATGTGTCTTAATCCAATGCAACTAACTAATTATAAGAGTTTGAGATAGATGTGGAGAGTTTAAAAGCCACTTATACCCATTTTGTCCCAAAACAGGCTAAAACCTAGAAAACATTGCTTAGTAGCTGTAAACAGCTATGTTAGTGTTTCTGGGGTTAAAAATGTGTCTTAATCCAATGCAACTAACTAATTATAAGAGTTTGAGATAGATGTGGAGAGTTTAAAAGCCACTTATACCCATTTTGTCCCAAAACAGGCTAACAGCAAGAAAACATTGCTTAGTAGTTGTAAACAGCTATGTTAGTGTTTATGGGGTTAAAATGTGTCTTAATCCAATGCAACTAACTAAGTATAAGAGTTTGAGATAGATGTGGAGAGTTTAAAAGCCACTTACACCCATTTTGTCCCAAAACAGGCTAAAACCAATAAAACATTGCTTAGAAGCTGTAAACAGCTATGTTAGTGTTTATGGGGTTAAAATGTGTCTTAATCCAATGCATCTAACTAATTATAAGAGTTTGAGATAGATGTGGAGAGTTTAAAAGCCACTTATACCCATTTTGTCCCAAAACAGGCTAAACCAAGAAAACATTGCTTAGAAGCTGTAAACAGCTATGTTAGTGTTTCTGGGGTTAAAATGTGTCTTAATCCAATGCAACTAACTAATTATAAGAGTTTGAGATAGATTTGGAGAGTTTAAAAGCCACTTATACCCATTTTGTCCCAAAACAGGCTAAAACCAAGAAAACATTGCTTAGAAGCTGTAAACAGCTATGTTAGTGTTTATGGGGTTAAAATGTGTCTTAATCCAATGCAACTAACTAATTATTAGAGTTTGAAATAGATGTGGAGAGTTTAAAAGCCACTTATACCCATTTTGTCCCAAAACAGGCTAACAGCAAGAAAACATTGCTTAGTAGCTGTAAACAGCTATGTTAGTGTTTATGGGGTTAAAATGTGTCTTAATCCAATGCAACTAACTAAGTATAAGAGTTTGAGATAGATGTGGAGAGTTTAAAAGCCACTTATACCCATTTTGTCCCAAAACAGGCTAACAGCAAGAAAACATTGCTTAGTAGCTGTAAACAGCTATGTTAGTGTTTATGGGGTTTAAATGTGTCTTAATCCAATGCAACTAACTAAGTATAAGAGTTTGAGATAGATGTGGAGAGTTTAAAAGCCACTTATACCCATTTTGTCCCAAAACAGGCTAAAACCAATAACACATTGCTTAGAAGCTATAAACAGCTATGTTAGTGTTTATGGGGTTAAAATGTGTCTTAATCCAATGCAACTAACTAATTATAAGAGTTTGAGATAGATGTGGAGAGTTTAAAAGCCACTTATACCCATTTTGTCCCAAAACAGGCTAAAACCAATAACACATTGCTTAGAAGCTATAAACAGCTATGTTAGTGTTTATGGGGTTAAAATGTGTCTTAATCCAATGCAACTAACTAATTATAAGAGTTTGAGATAGATGTGGAGAGTTTAAAAGCCACTTATACCCATTTTGTCCCAAAAAAGGCTAAAACCAAGAAAACATTGCTTAGAAGCTGTAAACAGCTATGTTAGTGTTTCTGGGGTTAAAATGTGTCTTAATCCAATGCAACTAACTAATTATAAGAGTTTGAGATAGATGTGGAGAGTTTAAAAGCCACTTATACCCATTTTGTCCCAAAACAGGCTAAAACCAAGAAAACATTGCTTAGAAGCTGTAAACAGCTATGTTAGTGTTTATGGGGTTAAAATGTGTCTTAATCCAATGCAACTAACTAATTATAAGAGTTTGAGATAGATGTGGAGAGTTTAAAAGCCACTTATACCCATTTTGTCCCAAAACAGGCTAAACCAAGAAAACATTGCTTAGAAGCTGTAAACAGCTATGTTAGTGTTTCTGGGGTTAAAATGTGTCTTAATCCAATGCAACTAACTAATTATAAGAGTTTGAGATAGATGTGGAGAGTTTAAAAGCCACTTATACCCATTTTGTCCCAAAACATGCTAACAGCAAGAAAACATTGCTTAGAAGCTGTAAACAGCTATGTTAGTGTTTCTGGGGTTAAAATGTATCTTAATCAAATGCAACTAACTAATTATAAGAGTATGAGATAGATGTGGAGAGTTTAAAAGCCACTTATACCCATTTTGTCCTAAAACAGGCTAAAACCAAGAAAACATTGCTTAGAAGCTGTAAACAGCTATGTTAGTGTTTATGGGGTTAAAATGTGTCTTAATCCAATGCAACTAACTAATTATAAGAGTTTGAGATAGATGTGGAGAGTTTAAAAGCCACTTATACCCATTTTGTCCCAAAACAGGCTAAAACCTAGAAAACATTGCTTAGTAGCTGTAAACAGCTATGTTAGTGTTTCTGGGGTTAAAAATGTGTCTTAATCCAATGCAACTAACTAATTATAAGAGTTTGAGATAGATGTGGAGAGTTTAAAAGCCACTTATACCAATTTTGTCCCAAAACAGGCTAACAGCAAGAAAACATTGCTTAGAAGCTGTAAACAGCTATGTTAGTGTTTCTGGGGTTAAAATGTGTCTTAATCCAATGCAACTAACTAATTATAAGAGTTTGAGATAGATGTGGAGAGTTTAAAAGCCACTTATACCCATTTTGTCCTAAAACAGGCTAAAACCAAGAAAACATTGCTTAGAAGCTGTAAACAGCTATGTTAGTGTTTATGTGGTGAAAATGTGTCTTAATCCAATGCAACTAACTAATTATAAGAGTTTGAGATAGATGTGGAGAGTTTAAAAGCCACTTATACCCATTTTGTCCCAAAACAGGCTAAAACCTAGAAAACATTTCTTAGAAGCTGTAAACAGCTATGTTAGTGTTTCTGGGGTTAAAAATGTGTCTTAATCCAATGCAACTAACTAATTATAAGAGTTTGAGATCGATGTGGAGAGTTTAAAAGCCACTTATACCCATTTTGTCCCAAAACAGGCTAACAGCAAGAAAACATTGCTTAGTAGCTGTAAACAGCTATGTTAGTGTTTATGGGGTTAAAATGTGTCTTAATCCAATGCAACTAACTAAGTATAAGAGTTTGAGATAGATGTGGAGAGTTTAAAAGCCACTTATACCCATTTTGTCCCAAAACAGGCTAAAACCAATAAAACATTGCTTAGAAGCTGTAAACAGCTATGTTAGTGTTTATGGGGTTAATATGTGTCTTAATCCAATGCAACTAACTAATTATAAGAGTTTGTGATAGATGTGGAGAGTTTAAAAGCCACTTATACCCATTTTGTCCCAATAAAGGCTAAAACCAAGAAAACATTGCTTAGAAGCTGTAAACAGCTATCTTAGTGTTTCTGGGGTTTAAATGTGTCTTAATTCAATGCAACTAACTAATTATAAGAGTTTGAGATAGATGTGGAGAGTTTAAAAGCCACTTATACCCATTTTGTCCCAAAACAGGCTAAAACCAAGAAAACATTGCTTAGAAGCTGTAAACAGTTATGTTAGTGTTTATGGGGTTAAAATGTGTCTTAATCCAATGCAACTAACTAATTATAAGAGTTTGAGATAGATGTGGAGAGTTTAAAAGCCACTTATACCAATTTTGTCCCAAAACAGGCTAACAGCAAGAAAACATTGCTTAGTAGTTGTAAACAGCTATGTTAGTGTTTATGGGGTTAAAATGTGTCTTAATCCAATGCAACTAACTAAGTATAAGAGTTTGAGATAGATGTGGAGAGTTTAAAAGCCACTTACACCCATTTTGTCCCAAAACAGGCTAAAACCAAGAAAACATTGCTTAGAAGCTGTAAACAGCTATGTTAGTGTTTATGGGGTTAAAATGTGTCTTAATCCAATGCATCTAACTAATTATAAGAGTTTGAGATAGATGTGGAGAGTTTAAAAGCCACTTATACCCATTTTGTCCCAAAACAGGCTAAACCAAGAAAACATTGCTTAGAAGCTGTAAACAGCTATGTTAGTGTTTCTGGGGTTAAAATGTGTCTTAATCCAATGCAACTAACTAATTATAAGAGTTTGAGATAGATGTGGAGAGTTTAAAAGCCACTTATACCCATTTTGTCCCAAAACAGGCTAACAGCAAGAAAACATTGCTTAGAAGCTGTAAACAGCTATGTTAGTGTTTCTGGGGTTAAAATGTTTCTTAATCCAATGCAACTAACTAATTATAAGAGTTTGAGATAGATGTGGAGAGTTTAAAAGCCACTTATACCCATTTTGTCCTAAAACAGGCTAAAACCAAGAAAACATTGCTTAGAAGCTGTAAACAGCTATATTAGTGTTTATGGGCTTAAAATGTGTCTTAATCCAATGCAACTAACTAATTATAAGAGTTTGAGATAGATGTGGAGAGTTTAAAAGCCACTTATACCCATTTTGTCCCAAAACAGGCTAACAGCAAGAAAACATTGCTTAGTAGCTGTAAACAGCTATGTTAGTGTTTATGGGGTTAAAATGTGTCTTAATCCAATGAAACTAACTAAGTATAAGAGTTTGAGATAGATGTGGAGAGTTTAAAAGCCACTTATACCCATTTTGTCCCAAAACAGGCTAAAACCAATAAAACATTGCTTAGAAGGTGTAAACAGCTATGTTAGTGTTTATGGGGTTAAAATGTGTCTTAATCCAATGCAACTAACTAATTATAAGAGTTTGAGATAGATGTGGAGAGTTTAAAAGCCACTTATACCCATTTTGTCGCAAAATAGGCTAAAACTTAGAAAACATTGCTTAGTAGCTGTAAACAGCTATGTTAGTGTTTCTGGGGTTAAAAATGTGTCTTAATCCAATGCAACTAACTAATTATAAGAGTTTGAGATAGATGTGGAGAGTTGAAAAGCCACTTATACCCATTTTGTCCCAAAACAGGCTAACAGCAAGAAAACATTGCTTAGTAGCTGTAAACAGCTATGTTAGTGTTTATGGGGTTAAAATGTGTCTTAATCCAATGCAACTAACTAAGTATAAGAGTTTGAGATAGATGTGGAGAGTTTAAAAGCCACTTATACCCACTTTGTCCCAAAACAGGCTAAAACCAATAAAACATTGCTTAGAAGCTGTAAACAGCTATGTTAGTGTTTATGGGGTTAAAATGTGTCTTAATCCAATGCAACTAACTAATTATAAGAGTTTGAGATAGATGTGGAGAGTTTAAAAGCCACTTATACCCATTTTGTCCCAAAACAGGCTAAAACCTAGAAAACATTTCTTAGAAGCTGTAAACAGCTATGTTAGTGTTTCTGGGGTTAAAAATGTGTCTTAATCCAATGCAACTAACTAATTATAAGAGTTTAAGATCGATGTGGAGAGTTTAAAAGCCACTTATACCCATTTTGTCCCAAAACAGGCTAACAGCAAGAAAACATTGCTTAGTAGCTGTAAACAGCTATGTTAGTGTTTTTGGGGTTAAAATGTGTCTTAATCCAATGCAACTAACTAAGTATAAGAGTTTGAGATAGATGTGGAGAGTTTAAAAGCCACTTATACCCATTTTGTCCCAAAACAGGCTAAAACCAATAAAACATTGCTTAGAAGCTGTAAACAGCTATGTTAGTGTTTATGGGGTTAATATGTGTCTTAATCCAATGCAACTAACTAATTATAAGAGTTTGAGATAGATGTGGAGAGTTTAAAAGCCACTTATACCCATTTTGTCCCAATAAAGGCTAAAACCAAGAAAACATTGCTTAGAAGCTGTAAACAGCTATCTTAGTGTTTCTGGGGTTAAAATGTGTCTTAATCCAATGCAACTAACTAATTATAAGAGTTTGAGATAGATGTGGAGAGTTTAAAAGCCACTTATACCCATTTTGTCCCAAAACAGGCTAAAACCAAGAAAACATTGCTTAGAAGCTGTAAACAGTTATGTTAGTGTTTATGGGGTTAAAATGTGTCTTAATCCAATGCAACTAACTAATTATAAGAGTTTGAGATAGATGTGGAGAGTTTAAAAGCCACTTATACCCATTTTGTCCCAAAAGAGGCTAAACCAAGAAAACATTGCTTAGAAGCTGTAAACAGCTATGTTAGTGTTTCTGAGGTTAAAATGTGTCTTAATCCAATGCAACTAACTAATTATAAGAGTTTGAGATAGATGTGGAGACTTTAAAAGCTACTTATACCCATTTTGTCCCAAAACAGGCTAACAGCAAGAAAACATTGCTTAGAAGCTGTAAACAGCTATGTTAGTGTTTCTGGGGTTAAAATGTGTCTTAATCCAATGCAACTAACTAATTATAAGAGTTTGAGATAGATGCGGAGAGTTTAAAAGCCACTTATACCCATTTTGTCCTAAAACAGGCTAAAACCAAGAAAACATTGCTTAGAAGCTGTAAACAGTTATGTTAGTGTTTATGGGGTTAAAATGTGTCTTAATCCAATGCAACTAACTAATTATAACAGTTTGAGATAGATGTGGAGAGTTTAAAAGCCACTTATACCCATTTTGTCCCAAAACAGGCTAAAACCTAGAAAACATTGCTTAGAAGCTGTAAACAGCTATGTTAGTGTTTCTGGGGTTAAAAATGTGTCTTAATCCAATGCAACTAACTAATTATAAGAGATTGAGATAGATGTGGAGAGTTTAAAAGCCACTTATACCCATTTTGTCCCAAAACAGGCTAACAGCAAGAAAACATTGCTTAGTAGCTGTAAACAGCTATGTTAGTGTTTATGGGGTTAAAATGTGTCTTAATCCAATGAAACTAACTAAGTATAAGAGTTTGAGATAGATGTGGAGAGTTTAAAAGCCACTTATACCCATTTTGTCCCAAAACAGGCTAAAACCAATAAAACATTGCTTAGAAGGTGTAAACAGCTATGTTAGTGTTTATGGGGTTAAAATGTGTCTTAATCCAATGCAACTAACTAATTATAAGAGTTTGAGATAGATGTGGAGAGTTTAAAAGCCACTTATACCCATTTTGTCCCAAAAAAGGCTAAAACCAAGAAAACATTGCTTAGAAGCTGTAAACAGCTATGTTAGTGTTTCTGGGGTTAAAATGTGTCTTAATCCAATGCAACTAACTAATTATAAGAGTTTGAGATAGATGTGGAGAGTTTAAAAGCCACTTATACCCATTTTGTCCCAAAACAGGCTAAAACCAAGAAAACATTGCTTAGAAGTTGTAAACAGCTATGTTAGTGTTTATGGGGTTAAAATGTGTCTTAATCCAATGCAACTAACTAATTATAAGAGTTTGAGATAGATGTGGAGAGTTTAAAAGCCACTTATACCCATTTTGTCCCAAAACAGGCTAAAACCAATAAAACATTGCTTAGAAGCTGTAAACAGCTATGTTAGTGTTTATGGGGTTAATATGTGTCTTAATCCAATGCAACTAACTAATTATAAGAGTTTAAGATAGATGTGGAGAGTTTAAAAGCCACTTATACCCATTTTGTCCCAATAAAGGCTAAAACCAAGAAAACATTGCTTAGAAGCTGTAAACAGCTATCTTAGTGTTTCTGGGGTTAAAATGTGTCTTAATCCAATGCAACTAACTAATTATAAGAGTTTGAGATAGATGTGGAGAGTTTAAAAGCCACTTATACCCATTTTGTCCCAATAAAGGCTAAAACCAAGAAAACATTGCTTAGAAGCTGTAAACAGCTATCTTAGTGTTTCTGGGGTTAAAATGTGTCTTAATCCAATGCAACTAACTAATTATAAGAGTTTGAGATAGATGTGGAGAGTTTAAAAGCCACTTATACCCATTTTGTCCCAAAACAGGCTAAAACCAAGAAAACATTGCTTAGAAGCTGTAAACAGTTATGTTAGTGTTTATGGGGTTAAAATGTGTCTTAATCCAATGCAACTAACTAATTATAAGAGTTTGAGATAGATGTGGAGAGTTTAAAAGCCACTTATACCCATTTTGTCCCAAAAGAGGCTAAACCAAGAAAACATTGCTTAGAAGCTGTAAACAGCTATGTTAGTGTTTCTGAGGTTAAAATGTGTCTTAATCCAATGCAACTAACTAATTATAAGAGTTTGAGATAGATGTGGAGACTTTAAAAGCTACTTATACCCATTTTGTCCCAAAACAGGCTAACAGCAAGAAAACATTGCTTAGAAGCTGTAAACAGCTATGTTAGTGTTTCTGGGGTTAAAATGTGTCTTAATCCAATGCAACTAACTAATTATAAGAGTTTGAGATAGATGCGGAGAGTTTAAAAGCCACTTATACCCATTTTGTCCTAAAACAGGCTAAAACCAAGAAAACATTGCTTAGAAGCTGTAAACAGTTATGTTAGTGTTTATGGGGTTAAAATGTGTCTTAATCCAATGCAACTAACTAATTATAACAGTTTGAGATAGATGTGGAGAGTTTAAAAGCCACTTATACCCATTTTGTCCCAAAACAGGCTAAAACCTAGAAAACATTGCTTAGAAGCTGTAAACAGCTATGTTAGTGTTTCTGGGGTTAAAAATGTGTCTTAATCCAATGCAACTAACTAATTATAAGAGATTGAGATAGATGTGGAGAGTTTAAAAGCCACTTATACCCATTTTGTCCCAAAACAGGCTAACAGCAAGAAAACATTGCTTAGTAGCTGTAAACAGCTATGTTAGTGTTTATGGGGTTAAAATGTGTCTTAATCCAATGAAACTAACTAAGTATAAGAGTTTGAGATAGATGTGGAGAGTTTAAAAGCCACTTATACCCATTTTGTCCCAAAACAGGCTAAAACCAATAAAACATTGCTTAGAAGGTGTAAACAGCTATGTTAGTGTTTATGGGGTTAAAATGTGTCTTAATCCAATGCAACTAACTAATTATAAGAGTTTGAGATAGATGTGGAGAGTTTAAAAGCCACTTATACCCATTTTGTCCCAAAAAAGGCTAAAACCAAGAAAACATTGCTTAGAAGCTGTAAACAGCTATGTTAGTGTTTCTGGGGTTAAAATGTGTCTTAATCCAATGCAACTAACTAATTATAAGAGTTTGAGATAGATGTGGAGAGTTTAAAAGCCACTTATACCCATTTTGTCCCAAAACAGGCTAAAACCAAGAAAACATTGCTTAGAAGTTGTAAACAGCTATGTTAGTGTTTATGGGGTTAAAATGTGTCTTAATCCAATGCAACTAACTAATTATAAGAGTTTGAGATAGATGTGGAGAGTTTAAAAGCCACTTATACCCATTTTGTCCCAAAACAGGCTAAAACCAATAAAACATTGCTTAGAAGCTGTAAACAGCTATGTTAGTGTTTATGGGGTTAATATGTGTCTTAATCCAATGCAACTAACTAATTATAAGAGTTTAAGATAGATGTGGAGAGTTTAAAAGCCACTTATACCCATTTTGTCCCAATAAAGGCTAAAACCAAGAAAACATTGCTTAGAAGCTGTAAACAGCTATCTTAGTGTTTCTGGGGTTAAAATGTGTCTTAATCCAATGCAACTAACTAATTATAAGAGTTTGAGATAGATGTGGAGAGTTTAAAAGCCACTTATACCCATTTTGTCCCAAAACAGGCTAAAACCAAGAAAACATTGCTTAGAAGCTGTAAACAGTTATGTTAGTGTTTATGGGGTTAAATTGTGTCTTAATCCAATGCAACTAACTAATTATAAGAGTTTGAGATAGATGTGGAGAGTTTAAAACCCACTTATACCCATTTTGTCCCAAAAGAGGCTAAACCAAGAAAACATTGCTTAGAAGCTGTAAACAGCTATGTTAGTGTTTCTAAGGTTAAAATGTGTCTTAATCCAATGCAACTAACTAATTATAAGAGTTTGAGATAGATGTGGAGACTTTAAAAGCTACTTATACCCATTTTGTCCCAAAACATGCTAACAGCAAGAAAACATTGCTTAGAAGCTGTAAACAGCTATGTTAGTGTTTCTGGGGTTAAAATGTGTCTTAATCCAATGCAACTAACTAATTATAAAAGTTTGAGATAGATGTGGAGAGTTTAAAAGCCACTTATACCCATTTTGTCCTAAAACAGGCTAAAACCAAAAAAACATTGCTTAGAAGCTGTAAACAGCTATGTTAGTGTTTATGGGGTTAAAATGTGTCTTAATCCAATGCAACTAACTAATTATAAGAGTTTGAGATAGATGTGGAGAGTTTAAAAGCCACTTATACCCATTTTGTCCCAAAACAGGCTAAAACCTAGAAAACATTGCTTAGAAGCTGTAAACAGCTATGTTAGTGTTTCTGGGGTTAAAATGTGTCTTAATCCAATGCAACTAACTAATTATAAGAGTTTGAGATAGATGTGGAGAGTTTAAAAGCCACTTATACCCATTTTGTCCCAAAACAGGCTAAAACTAAGAAAACATTGCTTAGAAGCTGTAAACAGCTATGTTAGTGTTTATGGGGTTAAAATGTGTCTTAATCCAATACAACTAACTAATTATAAGAGTTTAAGATAGATGTGGAGAGTTTAAAAGCCACTTATACCCTTTTTGTCCCAAAACAGGCTAAAACCAAGAAAACATTGCTTAGAAGCTATAAACAGCTATGTTAGTGTTTATGGGGTTAAAATGTGTCTTAATCCAATGCAACTAACTAATTGTAAGAGTTTGAGATAGATGTGGAGAGTTTAAAAGCCACTTATACCCATTTTGTCCCAAAACAGGCTAAAACCAAGAAAACATTGCTTAGAAGCTGTAAACAGATATGTTAGTGTTTCTGGGGTTAAAATGTGTCTTAATCCAATGCAACTAACTAATTATAAGAGTTTGAGATAGATGTGGAGAGTTTAAAAGCCACTTATTCCCATTTTGTCCCAAAACAGGCTAAAACCAATAAAACATTGCTTAGAAGCTGTAAACAGCTATGTTAGTGTTTCTAGGGTTAAAAATGTGTCTTAATCCAATGCAACTAACTAATTATAAGAGTTTGAGATAGATGTGTGGAGAGTTTAAAAGCCACTTATACCCATTTTGTCCCAAAACAGGCTAACAGCAAGAAAACATTGCTTAGAAGCTGTAAACAGCTATGTTAGTGTTTCTGGGGTTAAAATGTGTCTTAATCCAATGCAACTAACTAATTATAAGAGTTTGAGATAGATGCGGAGAGTTTAAAAGCCACTTATACCCATTTTGTCCCAAAACAGGCTAAAACCAAGAAAACATTGCTTAGAAGTTGTAAACAGCTATGTTAGTGTTTATGGGGTTAAAATGTGTCTTAATCCAATGCAACTAACTAATTATAAGAGTTTGAGATAGATGTGGAGAGTTTAAAAGCCACTTATACCCATTTTGTCCCAAAACAGGCTAAAACCAATAAAACATTGCTTAGAAGCTGTAAACAGCTATGTTAGTGTTTATGGGGTTTATATGTGTCTTAATCCAATGCAACTAACTAATTATAAGAGTTTAAGATAGATGTGGAGAGTTTAAAAGCCACTTATACCCATTTTGTCCCAATAAAGGCTAAAACCAAGAAAACATTGCTTAGAAGCTGTAAACAGCTATCTTAGTGTTTCTGGGGTTAAAATGTGTCTTAATCCAATGCAACTAACTAATTATAAGAGTTTGAGATAGATGTGGAGAGTTTAAAAGCCACTTATACCCATTTTGTCCCAAAACAGGCTAAAACCAAGAAAACATTGCTTAGAAGCTGTAAACAGTTATGTTAGTGTTTATGGGGTTAAATTGTGTCTTAATCCAATGCAACTAACTAATTATAAGAGTTTGAGATAGATGTGGAGAGTTTAAAACCCACTTATACCCATTTTGTCCCAAAAGAGGCTAAACCAAGAAAACATTGCTTAGAAGCTGTAAACAGCTATGTTAGTGTTTCTAAGGTTAAAATGTGTCTTAATCCAATGCAACTAACTAATTATAAGAGTTTGAGATAGATGTGGAGACTTTAAAAGCTACTTATACCCATTTTGTCCCAAAACATGCTAACAGCAAGAAAACATTGCTTAGAAGCTGTAAACAGCTATGTTAGTGTTTCTGGGGTTAAAATGTGTCTTAATCCAATGCAACTAACTAATTATAAAAGTTTGAGATAGATGTGGAGAGTTTAAAAGCCACTTATACCCATTTTGTCCTAAAACAGGCTAAAACCAAAAAAACATTGCTTAGAAGCTGTAAACAGCTATGTTAGTGTTTATGGGGTTAAAATGTGTCTTAATCCAATGCAACTAACTAATTATAAGAGTTTGAGATAGATGTGGAGAGTTTAAAAGCCACTTATACCCATTTTGTCCCAAAACAGGCTAAAACCTAGAAAACATTGCTTAGAAGCTGTAAACAGCTATGTTAGTGTTTCTGGGGTTAAAATGTGTCTTAATCCAATGCAACTAACTAATTATAAGAGTTTGAGATAGATGTGGAGAGTTTAAAAGCCACTTATACCCATTTTGTCCCAAAACAGGCTAAAACTAAGAAAACATTGCTTAGAAGCTGTAAACAGCTATGTTAGTGTTTATGGGGTTAAAATGTGTCTTAATCCAATACAACTAACTAATTATAAGAGTTTAAGATAGATGTGGAGAGTTTAAAAGCCACTTATACCCTTTTTGTCCCAAAACAGGCTAAAACCAAGAAAACATTGCTTAGAAGCTATAAACAGCTATGTTAGTGTTTATGGGGTTAAAATGTGTCTTAATCCAATGCAACTAACTAATTGTAAGAGTTTGAGATAGATGTGGAGAGTTTAAAAGCCACTTATACCCATTTTGTCCCAAAACAGGCTAAAACCAAGAAAACATTGCTTAGAAGCTGT
The DNA here is from genome assembly GCF_030686135.1 of Camelina sativa. Taxonomy (NCBI): domain Eukaryota; kingdom Viridiplantae; phylum Streptophyta; class Magnoliopsida; order Brassicales; family Brassicaceae; genus Camelina; species Camelina sativa. Next base: position 13,918,269 of record NC_141888.1, read on the forward strand.
AAACAGATATGTTAGTGTTTCTGGGGTTAAAATGTGTCTTAATCCAATGCAACTAACTAATTATAAGAGTTTGAGATAGATGTGGAGAGTTTAAAAGCCACTTATTCCCATTTTGTCCCAAAACAGGCTAAAACCAATAAAACATTGCTTAGAAGCTGTAAACAGCTATGTTAGTGTTTCTAGGGTTAAAAATGTGTCTTAATCCAATGCAACTAACTAATTATAAGAGTTTGAGATAGATGTGTGGAGAGTTTAAAAGCCACTTATACCCATTTTGTCCCAAAACAGGCTAACAGCAAGAAAACATTGCTTAGAAGCTGTAAACAGCTATGTTAGTGTTTCTGGGGTTAAAATGTGTCTTAATCCAATGCAACTAACTAATTATAAGAGTTTGAGATAGATGCGGAGAGTTTAAAAGCCACTTATACCCATTTTGTCCTAAAACAGGCTAAAACCAAGAAAACATTGCTTAGAAGCTGTAAACAGCTATGTTAGTGTTTATGGGGTTAAAATGTGTCTTAATCCAATGCAACTAACTAATTATAAGAGTTTGAGATAGATGTGGAGAGTTTAAAAGCCACTTATACCCATTTTGTCCCAAAACAGGCTAAAACCTAGAAAACATTGCTTAGAAGCTGTAAACAGCTATGTTAGTGTTTCTGGGGTTAAAAATGTGTCTTAATCCAATGCAACTAACTAATTATAAGAGATTGAGATAGATGTGGAGAGTTTAAAAGCCACTTATACCCATTTTGTCCCAAAACAGGCTAACAGCAAGAAAACATTGCTTAGTAGCTGTAAACAGCTATGTTAGTGTTTATGGGGTTAAAATGTGTCTTAATCCAATGAAACTAACTAAGTATAAGAGTTTGAGATAGATGTGGAGAGTTTAAAAGCCACTTATACCCATTTTGTCCCAAAACAGGCTAAAACCAATAAAACATTGCTTAGAAGGTGTAAACAGCTATGTTAGTGTTTATGGGGTTAAAATGTGTCTTAATCCAATGCAACTAACTAATTATAAGAGTTTGAGATAGATGTGGAGAGTTTAAAAGCCACTTATACCCATTTTGTCCCAAAAAAGGCTAAAACCAAGAAAACATTGCTTAGAAGCTGTAAACAGCTATGTTAGTGTTTCTGGGGTTAAAATGTGTCTTAATCCAATGCAACTAACTAATTATAAGAGTTTGAGATAGATGTGGAGAGTTTAAAAGCCACTTATACCCATTTTGTCCCAAAACAGGCTAAAACTAAGAAAACGTTGCTTAGAAGCTGTAAACAGCTATGTTAGTGTTTATGGGGTTAAAATGTGTCTTAATCCAATACAACTAACTAATTATAAGAGTTTAAGATAGATGTGGAGAGTTTAAAAGCCACTTATACCCTTTTTGTCCCAAAACAGGCTAAAACCAAGAAAACATTGCTTAGAAGCTATAAACAGCTATGTTAGTGTTTATGGGGTTAAAATGTGTCTTAATCCAATGCAACTAACTAATTGTAAGAGTTTGAGATAGATGTGGAGAGTTTAAAAGCCACTTATACCCATTTTGTCCCAAAACAGGCTAAAACCAAGAAAACATTGCTTAGAAGCTGTAAACAGATATGTTAGTGTTTCTGGGGTTAAAATGTGTCTTAATCCAATGCAACTAACTAATTATAAGAGTTTGAGATAGATGTGGAGAGTTTAAAAGCCACTTATTCCCATTTTGTCCCAAAACAGGCTAAAACCAATAAAACATTGCTTAGAAGCTGTAAACAGCTATGTTAGTGTTTCTAGGGTTAAAAATGTGTCTTAATCCAATGCAACTAACTAATTATAAGAGTTTGAGATAGATGTGTGGAGAGTTTAAAAGCCACTTATACCCATTTTGTCCCAAAACAGGCTAACAGCAAGAAAACATTGCTTAGAAGCTGTAAACAGCTATGTTAGTGTTTCTGGGGTTAAAATGTGTCTTAATCCAATGCAACTAACTAATTATAAGAGTTTGAGATAGATGCGGAGAGTTTAAAAGCCACTTATACCCATTTTGTCCTAAAACAGGCTAAAACCAAGAAAACATTGCTTA